>NW_027478167.1:6666666-6969696 GCF_051020975.1 Osmia lignaria lignaria | reverse complement strand
GAAATATCTCGAAATATGTCCGTCAGGCCAGTTCCTTTGAGCTGAATCTGCAAATATCTCGGAAACGAAGCGAGCTATGGCAAAATGTTAAGAGACGTTTTTTATAGAGAATTATGTTTCCTACAATTTATGTTCTATGATATTTTTTGATCAGAAGCGTAGTTTTCGAGATATATCGAGATATTTAAAAGTTCCGAAGCCGCACCAACATAATAGGGATACAGAAACACCGTGGCCCCTTTCTTTGAGATAACTCTGCACTAGTGCGAGCCGCAAATGCCACTTCCAGCTTAGCTGTGCAGAAGAAGAACAACAAGAAGAAGAAATATCTCGAAATATGTCCGTCAGGCCCCTTCCCTTGAGATATATCTGCAAATATCTCGGAAACGAAGCGAGCGATGGCAAAATGTTAAGAGACCTTTTTTGTAGAGAATTCTGTGTCCTACAATTTATGTTCTATGATATTTTTTGATCAGAAGCGTAGTTTTCGAGATATATCGAGATATTTAAAAGTTCCGAAGCCGCACCAACATAATAGAGATACAGAAACACCGTGGCCCCTTTCTTTGGGATAACTCTGCACTAGTGCGAGCCGCAAATGCCACTTCCAGCTTAGCTGTGCAGAAGAAGAACAACAAGAAGAAGAAATATCTCGAAATATGTCCGTCAGGCCCCTTCCCTTGAGATAAATCTGCAAATATCTCGGAAACGAAGCGAGCTATGGCAAAATGTTGAGAGACCTTTTTTGTAGAGAATTAAGTTTCCTACTTTTTATGTTCTATGATATTTTTTGATCAGATGCGTAGTTCTCGAGATATATCAAGATATTTAAAAGTTCCGAAGCCGCACCAACATAATAGAGATACAGAAACACCGTGGCCCCTTTCTTTGAGATAACTCTGCACTATTGCGAGCTGCAAATGCCACTTCCAGCTTAGCTGTGCAGAGGAAGAACAACAAGAAGAAGAAATATCTCGAAATATGTCCGTCAGGCCAGTTCCTTTGAGCTGAATCTGCAAATATCTCGGAAACGAAGCGAGCTATGGCAAAATGTTAAGAGACGTTTTTTGTAGAGAATTATGTTTCCTACAATTCATGTTCTATGATATTTTTTGATCAGAAGCGTAGTTTTCGAGATATATCGAGATATTTAAAAGTTCCGAAGCCGCACCAACATAATAGGGATACAGAAACACCGTGGCCCCTTTCTTTGAGATAACTCTGCACTAGTGCGAGCCGCAAATGCCACTTCCAGCTTAGCTGTGCAGAAGAAGAACAACAAGAAGAAGAAATATCTCGAAATATGTCCGTCAGGCCCCTTCCCTTGAGATAAATCTGCAAATATCTCGGAAACGAAGCGAGCTATGGCAAAATGTTAAGAGACCTTTTTTGTAGAGAATTAAGTTTCCTACTTTTTATGTTCTATGATATTTTTTGATCAGATGCGTAGTTCTCGAGATATATCAAGATATTTAAAAGTTCCGAAGCCGCACCAACATAATAGAGATACAGAAACACCGTGGCCCCTTTCTTTGAGATAACTCTGCACTATTGCGAGCTGTAAATGCCACTTCCAGCTTAGCTGTGCAGAAGAAGAACAACAAGAAGGAGAAATATCTCGAAATATGTCCGTCAGGCCCCTTCCCTTGAGATATATCTGCAAATATCTCGGAAACGAAGCGAGCTATGGCAAAATGTTAAGAGACCTTTTTTGTAGAGAATTCTGTGTCCTACAATTTATGTTCTATGATATTTTTTGATCAGAAGCGTAGTTTTCGAGATATATCGAGATATTTAAAAGTTCCGAAGCCGCACCAACATAATAGAGATACAGAAACACCGTGGCCCCTTTCTCTGAGATAACTCTGCACTAGTGCGAGCCGCAAATGCCACTTCCAGCTTAGCTGTGCAGAAGAAGAACAACAAGAAGAAGAAATATCTCGAAATATGTCCGTCAGGCCCCTTCCCTTGAGATAAATCTGCAAATATCTCGGAAACGAAGCGAGCTATGGCAAAATGTTCAGAGACCTTTTTTGTACAGAATTAAGTTTCCTACTTTTTATGTTCTATGATATTTTTTGATCAGATGCGTAGTTCTCGAGATATATCAAGATATTTAAAAGTTCCGAAGCCGCACCAACATAATAGAGATACAGAAACACCGTGGCCCCTTTCTTTGGGATAACTCTGCACTAGTGCGAGCCGCAAATGCCACTTCCAGCTTAGCTGTGCAGAAGAAGAACAACAAGAAGAAGAAATATCTCGAAATATGTCCGTCAGGCCCCTTCCCTTGAGATAAATCTGCAAATATCTGGGAAACGAAGCGAGCTATGGCAAAATGTTGAGAGACCTTTTTTGTAGAGAATTAAGTTTCCCACTTTTTATGTTCTATGATATTTTTTGATCAGATGCGTAGTTCTCGAGATATATCAAGATATTTAAAAGTTCCGAAGCCGCACCAACATAATAGAGATACAGAAACACCGTGGCACCTTTCTTTGAGATAACTCTGCACTATTGCGAGCTGCAAATGCCACTTCCAGCTTAGCTGTGCAGAGGAAGAACAACAAGAAGAAGAAATATCTAGAAATATGTCCATCAGGACCCTTCCCTTGAGATAAATCTGCAAATATCTCGGAAACGAAGCGAGCTATGGCAAAATGTTAAGAGACCGTTTTTGTAGAGAATTAAGTTTCCTACTTTTTATGTTCTATGATATTTTTTGATCAGATGCGTAGTTCTCGAGATATATCAAGATATTTAAAAGTTCCGAAGCCGCACCAACATAATAGAGATACAGAAACACCGTGGCCCCTTTCTTTGAGATAACTCTGCACTATTGCGAGCTGCAAATGCCACTTCCAGCTTAGCTGTGCAGAAGAAGAACAACAAGAAGAAGAAATATCTCGAAATATGTCCATCAGGACCCTTCCCTTGAGATAAATCTGCAAATATCTCGGAAACGAAGCGAGCTATGGCAAAATCTTAAGAGACCGTTTTTGTAGAGAATTAAGTTTCCTACTTTTTATGTTCTATGATATTTTTTGATCAGATGCGTAGTTCTCGAGATATATCAAGATATTTAAAAGTTCCGAAGCCGCACCAACATAATAGAGATACAGAAACACCGTGGCCCCTTTCTTTGAGATAACTCTGCACTATTGCGCGCTGCAAATGCCACTTCCAGCTTAGCTGTGCAGAAGAAGAACAACAAGAAGAAGAAATATCTCGAAATATGTCCGTCAGGCCCCTTCCCTTGAGATAAATCTGCAAATATCTCGGAAACGAAGCGAGCTATGGCAAAATGTTAAGAGACCTTTTTTGTAGAGAATTAAGTTTCCTACTTTTTATGTTCTATGATATTTTTCGATCAGAGGCGTAGTTCTCGAGATATATCAAGATATTTAAAAGTTCCGAAGCCGCACCAACATAATAGAGATACAGAAACACCGTGGCCCCTCTCTTTGAGATAACTCTGCACGATTGCGAGCTGGAAATGCCACTTCCAGTTTAGCTGTGCAGAAGAAGAACAACAAGAAGAAGAAATATCTCGAAATATGTCCATCAGGACCCTTCCCTTGAGATAAATCTGCAAATATCTCGGAAACGAAGCGAGCTATGGCAAAATGTTAAGAGACCTTTTTTGTAGAGAATAATGTTTCCTACAATTTACGCTCTATGATATTTTTTGATCAGAAGCGTAGTTTTCGAGATATATCGAGATATTTAAAAGTTCCGAAGCCGCACCAACATAATAGAGATACAGAAACACCGTGGCCCCTTTCTTTGAGATAACTCTGCACGATTGCGAGCTGGAAATGCCACTTCCAGTTTAGCTGTGCAGAAGAAGAACAACAAGAAGAAGAAATATCTCGAAATATGTCCATCAGGACCCTTCCCTTGAGATAAATCTGCAAATATCTCGGAAACGAAGCGAGCTATGGCAAAATGTTAAGAGACCTTTTTTGTAGAGAATTAAGTTTCCTACTTTTTATGTTCTATGATATTTTTTGATCAGATGCGTAGTTCTCGAGATATATCAAGATATTTAAAAGTTCCGAAGCCGCACCAACATAATAGAGATACAGAAACACCGTGGCCCCTTTCTTTGAGATAACTCTGCACTATTGCGAGCTGCAAATGCCACTTCCAGCTTAGCTGTGCAGAGGAAGAACAACAAGAAGAAGAAGTATCTCGAAATATGTCCGTCAGGCCCGTTCCTTTGAGCTGAATCTGCAAATATCTCGGAAACGAAGCGAGCTATGGCAAAATGTTAAGAGACGTTTTTTGTAGTGAATTATGTTTCCTACAATTTATGTTCTATGATATTTTTTGATCAGAAGCGTAGTTTTCGAGATATATCGAGATATTTAAAAGTTCCGAAGCCGCACCAACATAATAGAGATACAGAAACACCGTGGCTCCTTTCTTTGAGATAACTCTGCACTAGTGCGAGCCGCAAATGCCACTTCCAGCTTAGCTGTGCAGAAGAAGAACAACAAGAAGAAGAAATATCTCGAAATATGTCCGACAGGCCCCTTCCCTTGAGATAAATCTGCAAATATCTCGGAAACGAAGCGAGCTATGGCGAAATGTTAAGAGACCTTTTTTGTAGAGAATTAAGTTTCCTACTTTTTATCTTTTATGATATTTTTTGATCAGATGCGTAGTTCTCGAGATGTATCAAGATATTTAAAAGTTCCGAAGCCGCACCAACATAATAGAGATACAGAAACACCGTGGCCCCTTTCTTTGAGATAACTCTGCACTATTGCGCGCTGCAAATGCCACTTCCAGCTTAGCTGTGCAGAAGAAGAACAACAAGAAGAAGAAATATCTCGAAATATGTCCGTCAGGCCCCTTCCCTTGAGATAAATCTGCAAATATCTCGGAAACGAAGCGAGCTATGGCAAAATGTTAAGAGACCTTTTTTGTAGAGAATTAAGTTTCCTGTTACGTTGCGCGTTGCGTGAGCGCGCAACGTAAAATCAATTATAAATATATTTGTTTTATATATACATAATAATTCTTATTTTTGGGCGATGAGAAAGGTATCGCTGCCACCAGTTCTGACCGCGTATGACGCGGAAGCGTCCTCTACGGTCAGAACGAAATTAAAAGACGGAAAATTTAGATAATATTTATTTCCGTTGGGTTCGTCAGCGCTCTGGGTCCCATACGGGTCCCTCCTTGAAACCTTGTGTTGGTATGCGTGGATTTGAAATGTAAAATGAAAAAAAAAAAAAAAGGAAATGATACAAATGGGACTTGAAAGAAATGCGAATGCAATTTAGTGTGCAAAAAGGAAAGTAATTTAATTCAAAAATTGACTATCGAAGCTAACAGAACTGAATTTTGAAATGACTAATTGTTTGAATGCTAAAATGATTCTATTAGATTACTGTTAATCACTGTTAAGTAAATTCAATTGATAACAATACTGTTTAAACAAGGGTAAAGATGCTTAACCTATTACGTTAATAATATAAATGAAAATCGAAAAACGTCTAACCTTTGGTTTACAATGAGAGCTTCTATTGTGATTATTACGCGTATTTGAGATGTGAAAAATGTATGGTTAATGTAGGACGACTGCCTCGACCTGATAATGAAGAATCGAATTTTGGGCGGTTTCTATCCGCAAGGAAACGACCTGCATGAAGAGACTCTTATAACCCCCGAAAGGGCCTTACGGGTCGTCCCTGATAAAATATCTCGCAGTCGAAACAATCGTTACCCACACACATTCGCGATGATTGGAAAAAGTTCGGAATATTAAAATAGCGAAATATAATATGTTCGGTACCTGAATATGGAAACGAGACGATCTAAAATGAAGACACTCTTATAACCCGTAGGCTTAATAGATCGCCCGTTTTGCCGTGTCTAAATTGGATGCTAATGCCGTGCTCGACAAATTAGTACAGAACAGGCTTACCGTGAGAATGTAGAATATTATATATGATATAATCGGTTGTTAATTCGCTGGTTGAACGTTGAAAAATCGCTGGTTGATCTGGAACACCAAGAAAGGTTGAGAGATCTGTGGCGGCACTTCACTTGTCGCGCGCCCGTTTGTCGTTTGTTGCAAAATTAATAAGACGAACACAAGACGATTACGCTCTTCGGAATAATATAATAATAAGCGCGAGTGAATTTAATACGAAAGTTACGCGAACAACGGATTAAAAGAAAGAGAAAAGATAGAGGTTTAATAGTATGAAAATGAGTTTAACGTGCGCGTCTCTGAGTTCTTGCCGCGTATCCGGAATTTCACTCTCACGACACTCTGCCTAATCCGTAGGTCTTGCCGCGCAGGTAAATTACAACGAAGTACGAACGACAACTCTATCTCTAGACGCACGGGCTCCCGTCACGACTTACTCGATTGTTCGACGAAGAGTGATCAGAATCGATCGCGATCCTAGCCGGAAGGGCCCGTCGCGAGGACGATGTCCTGCGTGGGGACATTTCGGCAAATCATAGCGCGTGACGACAGCGTCGCGTGCGTCGCTATTGGTTAAGCGCGCGTGCCAGCTAAATTCCTCCAGATCATGTTTTCTCTCTTTCTTGGTGTTCCCTCTCTGTCTAACGGCTTTTCGATGTTTCTACGCCGTAGAATTTCTGGAATGTTCTATTCTCATCGATAATTCCAATATTAGATATGATGTGATTATCAATTAATAGTTTAAATCAGAATTATTGCTATAAACATGAACTATATCTGTTGTACTATTAAGTATGAATAATGGACCGGTTATCACGAGGTTTCTTAATTAACAGTTGGCTTGTCCATAATCATTTCGTTCACAGAGAAATCGATCAACAATATGGATTGCGCCGGTACGCTCGATATAAGGCATTCGGTGTTCGATTGCTATTTTCCAATAACGACAGGTTTCCATTATTAATCGAATATTCGTTATTTCAGTTGCGACGTAGTTGCTTCGAGAACGTTCTCGTCATTCGAAAATTACCGTTAGGTTTTCGGTTTCAGGCAAATTCTCGAAATTCGATACAAAGACTTTTATTGCCTCGCACGACCCTTTGCCTCTAAACAGTCCTCGAACGCATGCTAGCGTTTGCCTGCAAGGGTTCTCATTCCTCGCTCTCGCATTCATACAAATATTCAACGAACTACATTCCTTAGCGTTCTCACTCCAGCAATCAATTCATACACGCGATCGGGTTAGGGACCGACTGGCGCCCACGCGTGAAAAAGAGGAGAGTATCGATGTTAATCTCGGTAATAACGTGATCTTTACGTTTTTGCGCAGTTAGCCCGAGGAGACCCCTACAATGTGAAGCACTGGCTAACCGCGCCGCGAACGGTGTTTATGATACTTTTCCTTGGTCGAAGCCGAGTTTTTCTATCACGCGTTTCTGTTACTACGCAGTTGAGCACGACGATAGCTTCAAGGAGGGGTTTCAACTAAGAAAGGAATTGAGAAATATGAGAAGAATGAAAGAATAGGAAAGACAAAAGTAGAATAATTATAAGCTCAAACTTTTCCCTGCGCATTTCCCACATGAAGAAGTCTCTTACAACCCGAAGGCTTGATGGGAAAGCACAGAGTCAAGGAGAAATTAAAGAAAAGTGCAGTAGTAATTTGCCCCCCCCCCCACGCCCCTTACATGAGGAGACTCCTATAACCCGAAGGCTTGATAAGGGAACGTGAGGCGGACAAATTTGGAAAATTTTCCGGACGTAACATTCCTACTTTTTACGTTCTATGATATTTTTCGATCAGAGGCGTAGTTCTCGAGATATATCAAGATATTTAAAAGTTCCGAAGCCGCACCAACATAATAGAGATACAGAAACACCGTGGCCCCGTTCTTTGAGATAACTCTGCACGATTGCGAGCTGGAAATGCCACTTCCAGTTTAGCTGTGCAGAAGAAGAACAACAAGAAGAAGAAATATCTCGAAATATGTCCATCAGGACCCTTCCCTTGAGATAAATCTGCAAATATCTCGGAAACGAAGCGAGCTATGGCAAAATGTTAAGAGACCTTTTTTGTAGAGAATAATGTTTCCTACAATTTACGTTCTATGATATTTTTTCATCAGAGGCGTAGTTCTCGAGATATATCAAGATATTTAAAAGTTCCGAAGCCGCACCAACATAATAGAGATACAGAAACACCGTGGCCCCTTTCTTTGAGATAACTCTGCACTATTGCGAGCTGCAAATGCCACTTCCGGCTTAGCTGTGCAGAGGAAGAACAACAAGAAGAAGAAATATCTCGAAATATGTCTGTCAGGCCAGTTCCTTTGAGCTGAATCTGCAAATATCTCCGAAACGAAGCGAGCTATGGCAAAATGTTAAGAGACGTTTTTTGTAGAGAATTATGTTTCCTACAATTTATGTTCTATGATATTTTTTGATCAGAAGCGTAGTTTTCGAGATATATCGAGATATTTAAAAGTTCCGAAGCCGCACCAACATAATAGAGATACAGAAACACCGTGGCCCCTTTCTTTGAGATAACTCTGCACTATTGCGACCTGCAAATGCCACTTCCAGCTCAGCTGTGCAGAAGAAGAACAACAAGAAGAAGAAATATCTCGAAATATGTCCGTCAGGCCCCTTCCCTTGAGATAAATCTGCAAATATCTCGGAAACGAAGCGAGCTATGGCAAAATGTTAAGAGACCTTTTTTGTAGAGAATTAAGTTTCCTACTTTTTATGTTCTATGATATTTTTTGATCAGATGCGTCGTTCTCGAGATATATCAAGATATTTAAAAGTTCCGAAGCCGCACCAACATAATAGAGATACAGAAACACCGTGGCCCCGTTCTTTGAGATAACTCTGCACTATTGCGAGCTGCAAATGCCACTTCCAGCTTAGCTGTGCAGAAGAAGAACAACAAGAAGAAGAAATATCGCGAAATATGTCCGTCAGGCCCCTTCCCTTGAGATAAATCTGCAAATATCTCGGAAACGAAGCGAGCTATGGCAAAATGTTAAGAGACCTTTTTTGTAGAAAATTAAGTTTGCTACTTTTTATGTTCTATGATATTTTTCGATCAGAGGCGTAGTTCTCGAGATATATCAAGATATTTAAAAGTTCCGAAGCCGCACCAACATAATAGAGATACAGAAACACCGTGGCCCCGTTCTTTGAGATAACTCTGCACTATTGCGAGCTGCAAATGCCACTTCCAGCTTAGCTGTGCAGAAGAAGAACAACAAGAAGAAGAAATATCTCGAAATATGTCCGTCAGGCCCCTTCCCTTGAGATAAATCTGCAAATATCTCGGAAACGAAGCGAGCTATGGCAAAATGTTAAGAGACCTTTTTTGTAGAGAATAATGTTTCCTACAATTTACGTTCTATGATATTTTTTCATCAGAGGCGTAGTTCTCGAGATATATCAAGATATTTAAAAGTTCCGAAGCCGCACCAACATAATAGAGATACAGAAACACCGTGGCCCCTTTCTTTGAGATAACTCTGCACTATTGCGACCTGCAAATGCCACTTCCAGCTCAGCTGTGCAGAAGAAGAACAACAAGAAGAAGAAATATCTCGAAATATGTCCGTCAGGCCCCTTCCCTTGAGATAAATCTGCAAATATCTCGGAAACGAAGCGAGCTATGGCAAAATGTTAAGAGACCTTTTTTGTAGAGAATTAAGTTTCCTACTTTTTATGTTCTATGATATTTTTTGATCAGATGCGTCGTTCTCGAGATATATCAAGATATTTAAAAGTTCCGAAGCCGCACCAACATAATAGAGATACAGAAACACCGTGGCCCCGTTCTTTGAGATAACTCTGCACTATTGCGAGCTGCAAATGCCACTTCCAGCTTAGCTGTGCAGAGGAAGAACAACAAGAAGAAGAAGTATCTCGAAATATGTCCGTCAGGCCCGTTCCTTTGAGCTGAATCTGCAAATATCTCGGAAACGAAGCGAGCTATGGCAAAATGTTAAGAGACGTTTTTTGTAGAGAATTATGTTTCCTACAATTTATGTTCTACGGTATTTTTTGATCAGAAGCGTAGTTTTCGAGATATATCGAGATATTTAAAAGTTCCGAAGCCGCACCAACATAATAGAGATACAGAAACACCGTGGCCCCTTTCTTTGAGATAACTCTGCACTATTGCGCGCTGCAAATGCCACTTCCAGCTTAGCTGTGCAGAAGAAGAACAACAAGAAGAAGAAATATCGCGAAATATGTCCGTCAGGCCCCTTCCCTTGAGATAAATCTGCAAATATCTCGGAAACGAAGCGAGCTATGGCAAAATGTTAAGAGACCTTTTTTGTAGAAAATTAAGTTTCCTACTTTTTATGTTCTATGATATTTTTCGGTCAGAGGCGTAGTTCTCGAGATATATCAAGATATTTAAAAGTTCCGAAGCCGCACCAACATAATAGAGATACAGAAACACCGTGGCCCCTTTCTTTGAGATAACTCTGCACTATTGCGAGCTGTAAATGCCACTTCCAGCTTAGCTGCGCAGAAGAAGAACAACAAGAAGAAGAAATATCTCGAAATATGTCCGTCAGGCCCCTTCCCTTGAGATATATCTGCAAATATCTCGGAAACGAAGCGAGGTATGGCAAAATGTTAAGAGACCTTTTTTGTAGAGAATTATGTTTCCTACAATTTATGTTCTACGATATTTTTTGATCAGAAGCGTAGTTTTCGAGATATATCGAGATATTTAAAAGTTCCGAAGCCGCACCAACATAATAGAGATACAGAAACACCGTGGCCCCTTTCGTTGAGATAACTCTGCACTATTGCGCGCTGCAAATGCCACTTCCAGCTTAGCTGTGCAGAAGAAGAACAACAAGAAGAAGAAATATCGCGAAATATGTCCGTCAGGCCCCTTCCCTTGAGATAAATCTGCAAATATCTCGGAAACGAAGCGAGCTATGGCAAAATGTTAAGAGACCTTTTTTGTAGAGAATTAAGTTTCCTACTTTTTATGTTCTATGATATTTTTCCATCAGAGGCGTAGTTCTCGAGATATATCAAGATATTTTAAAGTTCCGAAGCCGCACCAACATAATAGAGATACAGAAACACCGTGGCCCCTTTCTTTGAGATAACTCTGCACGATTGCGAGCTGGAAATGCCACTTCCAGTTTAGCTGTGCAGAAGAAGAACAACAAGAAGAAGAAATATCTCGAAATATGTCCGTCAGGCCCCTTCCCTTGAGATAAATCTGCAAATATCTCGGAAACGAAGCGAGCTATGGCAAAATGTTAAGAGACGTTTTTTGTAGAGAATTGTTTCCTACAATTTATGTTCTATGATATTTTTTGATCAGAAGCGTAGTTTTCGAGATATATCGAGATATTTAAAAGTTCCGAAGCCGCACCAACATAATAGGGATACAGAAACACCGTGGCCCCTTTCTTTGAGATAACTCTGCACTAGTGCGAGCCGCAAATGCCGCTTCCAGCTTAGCTGTGCAGAAGAAGAACAACAAGAAGAAGAAATATCTCGAAATATGTCCGTTAGGCCCCTTCCCTTGAGATAAATCTGCAAATATCTCGGAAACGAAGCGAGCTATGGCAAAATGTTAAGAGACCTTTTTTGTAGAGAATTAAGTTTCCTACTTTTTATGTTCTATGATATTTTTTGATCAGATGCGTAGTTCTCGAGATATATTAAGATATTTAAAAGTTCCGAAGCCGCACCAACATAATAGAGATACAGAAACACCGTGGCCCCTTTCTTTGAGATAACTCTGCACTATTGCGAGCTGCAAATGCCACTTCCAGCTTAGCTGTGCAGAAGAAGAACAACAAGAAGAAGAAGTATCTCGAAATATGTCCGTCAGGCCCCTTCCCTTGAGATAAATCTGCAAATATCTCGGAAACGAAGAGAGCTGTGGCAAAATGTTAAGAGACCTTTTTTGTAGAGAATTAAGTTTCCTACTTTTTATGTTCTATGATATTTTTTGATCAGATGCGTAGTTCTCGAGATATATCAAGATATTTAAAAGTTGCGAAGCCGCACCAACGTAATAGAGATACAGAAACACCGTGGCCCCTTTCTTTGAGATAACTCTGCACTAGTGCGAGCCGCAAATGCCACTTACAGCTTAGCTGTGCAGAAGAAGAACAACGAGAAGAAGAAATATCTCGAAATATGTCCGTCAGGCCCCTTCCCTTGAGATAAATCTGCAAATATCTCGGAAACGAAGCGAGCTATGGCAAAATGTTAAGAGACCTTTTTTGTAGAGAATTAAGTTTCCTACATTTTATGCTCTATGATATTTTTTGATCAGATGCGTAGTTCTCGAGATATATCAAGATATTTAAAAGTTCCGAAGCCGCACCAACATAATAGAGATACAGAAACACCGTGGCCCCTTTCTTTGAGATAACTCTGCACTATTGCGAGCTGCAAATGCCACTTCCAGCTTAGCTGTGCAGAGGAAGAACAACAAGATGAAGAAATATCTCGAAATATGTCCGTCAGGCCAGTTCCTTTGAGCTGAATCTGCAAATATCTCGGAAACGAAGCGAGCTATGGCAAAATGTTAAGAGACGTTTTTTGTAGAGAATTATGTTTCCTACAATTTATGTTCTATGATATTTTTTGATCAGAAGCGTAGTTTTCGAGATATATCGAGATACTTAAAAGTTCCGAAGCCGCACCAACATAATAGAGATACAGAAACACCGTGGCCCCTTTCTTTGAGATAACTGTGCACTAGTGCGAGCCGCAAATGCCACTTCCAGCTTAGCTGTGCAGAAGAAGAACAACAAGAAGAAGAAATATCTCGAAATATGTCCGTCAGGCCCCTTCCCTTGAGATAAATCTGCAAATATCTCGGAAACGAAGCGAGCTATGGCAAAATGTTAGGAGACCTTTTTTGTACAGAATTATGTTACCTACTTTTTATGTTCTATGATATTTTTTGATCAGACGCGTAGTTCTCGAGATATATCAAGATATTTAAAAGTTCCGAAGCCGCACCAACATAATAGAGATACAGAAACACCGTGGCCCCTTTCTTTGAGATAACTCTGCACTATTGCGAGCTGTAAATGCCACTTCCAGCTTAGCTGTGCAGAAGAAGAACAACAAGAAGAAGAAATATCTCGAAATATGTCCGTCAGGCCCCTTCCCTTGAGATATATCTGCAAATATCTCGGAAACGAAGCGAGCTATGGCAAAATGTTAAGAGACCTTTTTTGTAGAGAATTATGTTTCCTACAATTTATGTTCTATGATATTTTTTGATCAGAAGCGTAGTTTTCGAGATATATCGAGATATTTAAAAGTTCCGAAGCCGCACCAACATAATAGAGATACAGAAACACCGTGGCCCCTTTCTTTGAGATAACTCTGCACGATTGCGAGCTGGAAATGCCACTTCCAGTTTAGCTGTGCAGAAGAAGAACAACAAGAAGAAGAAATATCTCGAAATATGTCCGTCAGGCCGCTTCCCTTGAGATAAATCTGCAAATATCTCGGAAACGAAGCGAGCTATGGCAAAATGTTAAGAGACCTTTTTTGTAGAGAATTAAGTTTCCTACTTTTTATATTCTATGATATTTTTCGATCAGAGGCGTAGTTCTCGAGATATATCAAGATATTTAAAAGTTCCGAAGCCGCACCAACATAATAGAGATACAGAAACACCGTGGCCCCTTTCTTTGAGATAACTCTGCACGATTGCGAGCTGGAAATGCCACTTCCAGTTTAGCTGTGCAGAAGAAGAACAACAAGAAGAAGAAATATCTCGAAATATGTCCGTCAGGCCAGTTCCTTTTAGCTGAATCTGCAAATATCTCGGAAACGAAGCGAGCTATGGCAAAATGTTAAGAGACGTTTTTTGTAGAGAATTGTTTCCTACAATTTATGTTCTATGATATTTTTTGATCAGAAGCGTAGTTTTCGAGATATATCGAGATATTTAAAAGTTCCGAAGCCGCACCAACATAATAGGGATACAGAAACACCGTGGCCCCTTTCTTTGAGATAACTCTGCACTAGTGCGAGCTGTAAATGCCACTTCCAGCTTAGCTGTGCAGAAGAAGAACAACAAGAAGAAGAAATATCTCGAAATATGTCCGTCAGGCCCCTTCCCTTGAGATAAATCTGCAAATATCTCGGAAACGAAGCGAGCTATGGCAAAATGTTAGGAGACCTTTTTTGTACAGAATTATGTTTCCTACTTTTTATGTTCTATGATATTTTTTGATCAGACGCGTAGTTCTCGAGATATATCAAGATATTTAAAAGTTCCGAAGCCGCACCAACATAATAGAGATACAGAAACACCGTGGCCCCTTTCTTTGAGATAACTCTGCACGATTGCGAGCTGGAAATGCCACTTCCAGTTTAGCTGTGCAGAAGAAGAACAACAAGAAGAAGAAATATCTCGAAATATGTCCGTCAGGCCAGTTCCTTTGAGCTGAATCTGCAAATATCTCGGAAACGAAGCGAGCTATGGCAAAATGTTAAGAGACGTTTTTTGTAGAGAATTGTTTCCTACAATTTATGTTCTATGATATTTTTTGATCAGAAGCGTAGTTTTCGAGATATATCGAGATATTTAAAAGTTCCGAAGCCGCACCAACATAATAGGGATACAGAAACACCGTGGCCCCTTTCTTTGAGATAACTCTGCACGATTGCGAGCTGGAAATGCCACTTCCAGTTTAGCTGTGCAGAAGAAGAACAACAAGAAGAAGAAATATCTCGAAATATGTCCGTCAGGCCGCTTCCCTTGAGATAAATCTGCAAATATCTCGGAAACGAAGCGAGCTATGGCAAAATGTTAAGAGACCTTTTTTGTAGAGAATTAAGTTTCCTACTTTTTATGTTCTATGATATTTTTCGATCAGAGGCGTAGTTCTCGAGATATATCAAGATATTTAAAAGTTCCGAAGCCGCACCAACATAATAGAGATACAGAAACACCGTGGCCCCTTTCTTTGAGATAACTCTGCACGATTGCGAGCTGGAAATGCCACTTCCAGTTTAGCTGTGCAGAAGAAGAACAACAAGAAGAAGAAATATCTCGAAATATGTCCGTCAGGCCAGTTCCTTTGAGCTGAATCTGCAAATATCTCGGAAACGAAGCGAGCTATGGCAAAATGTTAAGAGACGTTTTTTGTAGAGAATTATGTTTCCTACAATTTATGTTCTATGATATTTTTTGATCAGAAGCGTAGATTTCGAGATATATCGAGATATTTAAAAGTTCCGAAGCCGCACCAACATAATAGAGATACAGAAACACCGTGGCCCCTTTCTTTGGGATAACTCTGCACTATTGCGAGCTGCAAATGCCACTTCCAGCTTAGCTGTGCCGAAGAAGAACAACAAGAAGAAATATCTCGAAATATGTCCGTCAGGCCCCTTCCCTTGAAATAAATCTGCAAATATCTCGGAAACGAAGCGAGCTATGGCAAAATGTTAACAGACCTTTTTTGTAGAGAATTAAGTTTCCTACTTTTCATGTTCTATGATATTTTTCGATCAGAGGCGTAGTTCTCGAGATATATCAAGATATTTAAAAGTTCCGAAGCCGCACCAACATAATAGAGATACAGAAACACCGTGGCCCCTTTCTTTGAGATAACTCTGCACTATTGCGAGCTGTAAATGCCACCTCCAGCTTAGCTGAGCAGAAGAAGAACAACAAGAAGAAGAAATATCTCGAAATATGTCCGTCAGGCCCCTGCCCTTGAGATATATCTGCAAATATCTCGGAAACGAAGCGAGCTATGGCAAAATGTTAAGAGACCTTTTTTGTAGAGAATTATGTTTCCTACAATTTATGTTCTATGATATTTTTTGATCAGATGCGTAGTTCTCGAGATATATCAAGATATTTAAAAGTTCCGAAACCGCACCAACATAACAGAGATACAGAAACACCGTGGCCCCTTTCTTTGAGATAACTCTGCACTAGTGCGAGCCGCAAATGCCGCTTCCAGCTTAGCTGTGCAGAAGAAGAACAACAAGATGAAGAAATATCTCGAAATATGTCCGTTAGGCCCCTTCCCTTGAGATAAATCTGCAAATATCTCGGAAACGAAGCGAGCTATGGCAAAATGATAAGAGACCTTTTTTGTAGAGAATTAAGTTTCCTACATTTTATGTTCTATGATATTTTTTGATCAGATGCGTAGTTCTCGAGATATATCAAGATATTTAAAAGTTCCGAAACCGCACCAACATAACAGAGATACAGAAACACCGTGGCCCCTTTCTTTGAGATAACTCTGCACTAGTGCGAGCCGCAAATGCCGCTTCCAGCTTAGCTGTGCAGAAGAAGAACAACAAGATGAAGAAATATCTCGAAATATGTCCGTTAGGCCCCTTCCCTTGAGATAAATCTGCAAATATCTCGGAAACGAAGCGAGCTATGGCAAAATGATAAGAGACCTTTTTTGTAGAGAATTAAGTTTCCTACATTTTATGTTCTATGATATTTTTTGATCAGATGCGTAGTTCTCGAGATATATTAAGATATTTAAAAGTTCCGAAGCCGCACCAACATAATAGAGATACAGAAACACCGTGGCCCCTTTCTTTGAGATAACTCTGCACTATTGCGAGCTGCAAATGCCACTTCCAGCTTAGCTGTGCAGAAGAAGAACAACAAGAAGAAGAAATATCTCGAAATATGTCCGTCAGGCCGCTTCCCTTGAGATAAATCTGCAAATATCTCGGAAACGAAGCGAGCTATGGCAAAATGTTAAGAGACCTTTTTTGTAGAGAATTAAGTTTCCTACTTTTTATGTTCTATGATATTTTTCGATCAGAGGCGTAGTTCTCGAGATATATCAAGATATTTAAAAGTTCCGAAGCCGCACCAACATAATAGAGATACAGAAACACCGTGGCCCCTTTCTTTGAGATAACTCTGCACGATTGCGAGCTGGAAATGCCACTTCCAGTTTAGCTGTGCAGAAGAAGAACAACAAGAAGAAGAAATATCTCGAAATATGTCCATCAGGACCCTTCCCTTGAGATAAATCTGCAAATATCTCGGAAACGAAGCGAGCTATGGCAAAATGTTAAGAGACCTTTTTTGTAGAGAATAATGTTTCCTACAATTTACGTTCTATGATATTTTTTGATCAGAAGCGTAGTTTTCGAGATATATCGAGATATTTAAAAGTTCCGAAGCCGCACCAACATAATAGAGATACAGAAACACCGTGGCCCCTTTCTTTGAGATAACTCTGCACTATTGCGAGCTGCAAATGCCACTTCCAGCTTAGCTGTGCAGAAGAAGAACAACAAGAAGAAGAAATATCTCGAAATATGTCCGTCAGGCCCCTTCCCTTGAGATATATCTGCAAATATCTCGGAAACGAAGCGAGCTATGGCAAAATGCTAAGAGACCTTTTTTGTAGAGAATTAAGTTTCCTACTTTTTATGTTCTATGATATTTTTCGATCAGACGCGTAGTTCTCGAGATATATCGAGATATTTAAAAGTTCCGAAGCCGCACCAACATAATAGAGATACAGAAACACCGTGGCCCCTTTCTGTGAGATAACTCTGCACTAGTGCGAGCCGCAAATGCCACTTCCAGCTTAGCTGTGCAGAAGAAGAACAACCAGAAGAAGAAATATCTCGAAATATGTCCGTCAGGCCCCTTCCCTTGAGATAAATCTGCAAATATCTCGGGAACGAAGCGAGCTATGGCAAAATGTTAAGAGACCTTTTTTGTAGAGAATTAAGTTTCCTACTTTTTATGTTCTATGATATTTTTTGATCAGATGCGTAGTTCTCGAGATATATCAAGATATTTAAAAGTTCCGAAGCCGCACCAACATAATAGAGATACAGAAACACCGTGGCCCCTTTCTTTGAGATAACTCTGCACTATTGCGAGCTGCAAATGCCACTTCCAGCTTAGCTGTGCAGAGGAAGAACAACAAGAAGAAGAAGTATCTCGAGATATGTCCGTCAGGCCCGTTCCTTTGAGCTGAATCTGCAAATATCTCGGAAACGAAGCGAGCTACGGCAAAATGTTAAGAGACGTTTTTTGTAGTGAATTATGTTTCCTACAATTTATGTTCTATGACATTTTTTGATCAGAAGCGTAGTTTTCGAGATATATCGAGATATTTAAAAGTTCCGAAGCCGCACCAACATAATAGAGATACAGAAACACCGTGGCCCCTTTCTTTGAGATAACTCTGCACGATTGCGAGCTGGAAATGCCACTTCCAGTTTAGCTGTGCAGAAGAAGAACAACAAGAAGAAGAAATATCTCGAAATATGTCCATCAGGACCCTTCCCTTGAGATAAATCTGCAAATATCTCGGAAACGAAGCGAGCTATGGCAAAATGTTAAGAGACCTTTTTTGTAGAGAATTAAGTTTCCTACTTTTTATGTTCTATGATATTTTTTGATCAGATGCGTAGTTCTCGAGATATATCAAGATATTTAAAAGTTCCGAAGCCGCACCAACATAATAGAGATACAGAAACACCGTGGCCCCTTTCTTTGAGATAACTCTGCACTAGTGCGAGCCGCAAATGCCACTTCCAGCTTAGCTGTGCAGAAGAAGAACAACAAGAAGAAGAAATATCGCGAAATATGTCCGACAGGCCCCTTCCCTTGAGATAAATCTGCAAATATCTCGGAAACGAAGCGAGCTATGGCGAAATGTTAAGAGACCTTTTTTGTAGAGAATTAAGTTTCCTACTTTTTATCTTCTATGATATTTTTTGATCAGATGCGTAGTTCTCGAGATGTATCAAGATATTTAAAAGTTCCGAAGCCGCACCAACATAATAGAGATACAGAAACACCGTGGCCCCTTTCTTTGAGATAACTCTGCACTATTGCGAGCTGCAAATGCCACTTCCAGCTTAGCTGTGCACAGGAAGAACAACAAGAAGAAGAAGTATCTCGAAATATGTCCGTCAGGCCCGTTCCTTTGAGCTGAATCTGCAAATATCTCGGAAACGAAGCGAGCTATGGCAAAATGTTAAGAGACGTTTTTTATAGTGAATTATGTTTCCTACAATTTATGTTCTATGATATTTTTTGATCAGAAGCGTAGTTTTCGAGATATATCGAGATATTTAAAAGTTCCGAAGCCGCACCAACATAATAGAGATACAGAAACACCGTGGCTCCTTTCTTTGAGATAACTCTGCACTAGTGCGAGCCGCAAATGCCACTTCCAGCTTAGCTGTGCAGAAGAAGAACAACAAGAAGAAGAAATATCTCGAAATATGTCCGTCAGGCCCCTTCCCTTGAGATAAATCTGCAAATATCTCGGAAACGAAGCGAGCTATGGCAAAATGTTAAGAGACCTTTTTTGTAGAGAATTAAGTTCCCTACTTTTTATGTTCTATGATATTTTTTGATCAGATGCGTAGTTCTCGAGATATATCAAGATATTTAAAAGTTCCGAAACCGCACCAACATAACAGAGATACAGAAACACCGTGGCCCCTTTCTTTGAGATAACTCTGCACTAGTGCGAGCCGCAAATGCCGCTTCCAGCTTAGCTGTGCAGAAGAAGAACAACAAGATGAAGAAATATCTCGAAATATGTCCGTTAGGCCCCTTCCCTTGAGATAAATCTGCAAATATCTCGGAAACGAAGCGAGCTATGGCAAAATGATAAGAGACCTTTTTTGTAGAGAATTAAGTTTCCTACATTTTATGTTCTATGATATTTTTTGATCAGATGCGTAGTTCTCGAGATATATCAAGATATTTAAAAGTTCCGAAACCGCACCAACATAACAGAGATACAGAAACACCGTGGCCCCTTTCTTTGAGATAACTCTGCACTAGTGCGAGCCGCAAATGCCGCTTCCAGCTTAGCTGTGCAGAAGAAGAACAACAAGATGAAGAAATATCTCGAAATATGTCCGTTAGGCCCCTTCCCTTGAGATAAATCTGCAAATATCTCGGAAACGAAGCGAGCTATGGCAAAATGATAAGAGACCTTTTTTGTAGAGAATTAAGTCTCCTACATTTTATGTTCTATGATATTTTTTGATCAGATGCGTAGTTCTCGAGATATATTAAGATATTTAAAAGTTCCGAAGCCGCACCAACATAATAGAGATACAGAAACACCGTGGCCCCTTTCTTTGAGATAACTCTGCACTATTGCGAGCTGCAAATGCCACTTCCAGCTTAGCTGTGCAGAAGAAGAACAACAAGAAGAAGAAATATCTCGAAATATGTCCGTCAGGCCGCTTCCCTTGAGATAAATCTGCAAATATCTCGGAAACGAAGCGAGCTATGGCAAAATGTTAAGAGACCTTTTTTGTAGAGAATTAAGTTTCCTACTTTTTATGTTCTATGATATTTTTCGATCAGAGGCGTAGTTCTCGAGATATATCAAGATATTTAAAAGTTCCGAAGCCGCACCAACATAATAGAGATACAGAAACACCGTGGCCCCTTTCTTTGAGATAACTCTGCACGATTGCGAGCTGGAAATGCCACTTCCAGTTTAGCTGTGCAGAAGAAGAACAACAAGAAGAAGAAATATCTCGAAATATGTCCATCAGGACCCTTCCCTTGAGATAAATCTGCAAATATCTCGGAAACGAAGCGAGCTATGGCAAAATGTTAAGAGACCTTTTTTGTAGAGAATAATGTTTCCTACAATTTACGTTCTATGATATTTTTTGATCAGAAGCGTAGTTTTCGAGATATATCGAGATATTTAAAAGTTC
This sequence comes from Osmia lignaria lignaria, assembly GCF_051020975.1. Classification (NCBI taxonomy): domain Eukaryota; kingdom Metazoa; phylum Arthropoda; class Insecta; order Hymenoptera; family Megachilidae; genus Osmia; species Osmia lignaria. The sequence goes on along the minus strand of NW_027478167.1, from coordinate 6,949,034 downwards.
CGAAGCCGCACCAACATAATAGAGATACAGAAACACCGTGGCCCCTTTCTTTGAGATAACTCTGCACTATTGCGAGCTGCAAATGCCACTTCCAGCTTAGCTGTGCAGAAGAAGAACAACAAGAAGAAGAAATATCTCGAAATATGTCCGTCAGGCCCCTTCCCTTGAGATATATCTGCAAATATCTCGGAAACGAAGCGAGCTATGGCAAAATGCTAAGAGACCTTTTTTGTGGAGAATTAAGTTTCCTACTTTTTATGTTCTATGATATTTTTCGATCAGACGCGTAGTTCTCGAGATATATCGAGATATTTAAAAGTTCCGAAGCCGCACCAACATAATAGAGATACAGAAACACCGTGGCCCCTTTCTGTGAGATAACTCTGCACTAGTGCGAGCCGCAAATGCCACTTCCAGCTTAGCTGTGCAGAAGAAGAACAACCAGAAGAAGAAATATCTCGAAATATGTCCGTCAGGCCCCTTCCCTTGAGATAAATCTGCAAATATCTCGGGAACGAAGCGAGCTATGGCAAAATGTTAAGAGACCTTTTTTGTAGAGAATTAAGTTTCCTACTTTTTATGTTCTATGATATTTTTTGATCAGATGCGTAGTTCTCGAGATATATCAAGATATTTAAAAGTTCCGAAGCCGCACCAACATAATAGAGATACAGAAACACCGTGGCCCCTTTCTTTGAGATAACTCTGCACTATTGCGAGCTGCAAATGCCACTTCCAGCTTAGCTGTGCAGAGGAAGAACAACAAGAAGAAGAAGTATCTCGAAATATGTCCGTCAGGCCCGTTCCTTTGAGCTGAATCTGCAAATATCTCGGAAACGAAGCGAGCTACGGCAAAATGTTAAGAGACGTTTTTTATAGTGAATTATGTTTCCTACAATTTATGTTCTATGATATTTTTTGATCAGAAGCGTAGTTTTCGAGATATATCGAGATATTTAAAAGTTCCGAAGCCGCACCAACATAATAGAGATACAGAAACACCGTGGCTCCTTTCTTTGAGATAACTCTGCACTAGTGCGAGCCGCAAATGCCACTTCCAGCTTAGCTGTGCAGAAGAAGAACAACAAGAAGAAGAAATATCTCGAAATATGTCCGTCAGGCCCCTTCCCTTGAGATAAATCTGCAAATATCTCGGAAACGAAGCGAGCTATGGCAAAATGTTAAGAGACCTTTTTTGTAGAGAATTAAGTTCCCTACTTTTTATGTTCTATGATATTTTTTGATCAGATGCGTAGTTCTCGAGATATATCAAGATATTTAAAAGTTCCGAAGCCGCACCAACATAATAGAGATACAGAAACACCGTGGCCCCTTTCTTTGAGATAACTCTGCACGATTGCGAGCTGGAAATGCCACTTCCAGTTTAGCTGTGCAGAAGAAGAACAACAAGAAGAAGAAATATCTCGAAATATGTCCGTCAGGCCGCTTCCCTTGAGATAAATCTGCAAATATCTCGGAAACGAAGCGAACTATGGCAAAATGTTAAGAGACCTTTTTTGTAGAGAATTAAGTTTCCTACTTTTTATGTTCTATGATATTTTTCGATCAGAGGCGTAGTTCTCGAGATATATCAAGATATTTAAAAGTTCCGAAGCCGCACCAACATAATAGAGATACAGAAACACCGTGGCCCCTTTCTTTGAGATAACTCTGCACGATTGCGAGCTGGAAATGCCACTTCCAGTTTAGCTGTGCAGAAGAAGAACAACAAGAAGAAGAAATATCTCGAAATATGTCCGTCAGGCCAGTTCCTTTGAGCTGAATCTGCAAATATCTCGGAAACGAAGCGAGCTATGGCAAAATGTTAAGAGACGTTTTTTGTAGAGAATTGTTTCCTACAATTTATGTTCTATGATATTTTTTGATCAGAAGCGTAGTTTTCGAGATATATCGAGATATTTAAAAGTTCCGAAGCCGCACCAACATAATAGGGATTCAGAAACACCGTGGCCCCTTTCTTTGAGATAACTCTGCACTAGTGCGAGCTGTAAATGCCACTTCCAGCTTAGCTGTGCAGAAGAAGAACAACAAGAAGAAGAAATATCTCGAAATATGTCCGTCAGGCCCCTTCCCTTGAGATATATCTGCAAATATCTCGGAAACGAAGCGAGCTATGGCAAAATGTTAAGAGACCTTTTTTGTAGAGAATTATGTTTCCTACAATTTATGTTCTATGATATTTTTTGATCAGAAGCGTAGATTTCGAGATATATCGAGATATTTAAAAGTTCCGAAGCCGCACCAACATAATAGAGATACAGAAACACCGTGGCCCCTTTCTTTGGGATAACTCTGCACTATTGCGAGCTGCAAATGCCACTTCCAGCTTAGCTGTTCCGAAGAAGAACAACAAGAAGAAATATCTCGAAATATGTCCGTCAGGCCCCTTCCCTTGAAATAAATCTGCAAATATCTCGGAAACGAAGCGAGCTATGGCAAAATGTTAACAGACCTTTTTTGTAGAGAATTAAGTTTCCTACTTTTCATGTTCTATGATATTTTTCGATCAGAGGCGTAGTTCTCGAGATATATCAAGATATTTAAAAGTTCCGAAGCCGCACCAACATAATAGAGATACAGAAACACCGTGGCCCCTTTCTTTGAGATAACTCTGCACTATTGCGAGCTGTAAATGCCACCTCCAGCTTAGCTGTGCAGAAGAAGAACAACAAGAAGAAGAAATATCTCGAAATATGTCCGTCAGGCCCCTGCCCTTGAGATATATCTGCAAATATCTCGGAAACGAAGCGAGCTATGGCAAAATGTTAAGAGACCTTTTTTGTAGAGAATTATGTTTCCTACAATTTATGTTCTATGATATTTTTTGATCAGATGCGTAGTTCTCGAGATATATCAAGATATTTAAAAGTTCCGAAACCGCACCAACATAACAGAGATACAGAAACACCGTGGCCCCTTTCTTTGAGATAACTCTGCACTAGTGCGAGCCGCAAATGCCGCTTCCAGCTTAGCTGTGCAGAAGAAGAACAACAAGATGAAGAAATATCTCGAAATATGTCCGTTAGGCCCCTTCCCTTGAGATAAATCTGCAAATATCTCGGAAACGAAGCGAGCTATGGCAAAATGATAAGAGACCTTTTTTGTAGAGAATTAAGTTTCCTACATTTTATGTTCTATGATATTTTTTGATCAGATGCGTAGTTCTCGAGATATATTAAGATATTTAAAAGTTCCGAAGCCGCACCAACATAATAGAGATACAGAAACACCGTGGCCCCTTTCTTTGAGATAACTCTGCACTATTGCGAGCTGCAAATGCCACTTCCAGCTTAGCTGTGCCGAAGAAGAACAGCAAGAAGAAATATCTCGAAATATGTCCGTCAGGCCCCTTCCCTTGAAATAAATCTGCAAATATCTCGGAAACGAAGCGAGCTATGGCAAAATGTTAACAGACCTTTTTTGTAGAGAATTAAGTTTCCTACTTTTCATGTTCTATGGTATTTTTCGATCAGAGGCGTAGTTCTCGAGATATATCAAGATATTTAAAAGTTCCGAAGCCGCACCAACATAATAGAGATACAGAAACACCGTGGCCCCTTTCTTTGAGATAACTCTGCACTATTGCGAGCTGTAAATGCCACCTCCAGCTTAGCTGTGCAGAAGAAGAACAACAAGAAGAAGAAATATCTCGAAATATGTCCGTCAGGCCCCTGCCCTTGAGATATATCTGCAAATATCTCGGAAACGAAGCGAGCTATGGCAAAATGTTGAGAGACCTTTTTTGTAGAGAATTATGTTTCCTACAATTTATGTTCTATGATATTTTTTGATCAGATGCGTAGTTCTCGAGATATATCAAGATATTTAAAAGTTCCGAAACCGCACCAACATAACAGAGATACAGAAACACCGTGGCCCCTTTCTTTGAGATAACTCTGCACTAGTGCGAGCCGCAAATGCCGCTTCCAGCTTAGCTGTGCAGAAGAAGAACAACAAGAAGAAGAAATATCTCGAAATATGTCCGTTAGGCCCCTTCCCTTGAGATAAATCTGCAAATATCTCGGAAACGAAGCGAGCTATGGCAAAATGTTAAGAGACCTTTTTTGTAGAGAATTAAGTTTCCTACATTTTATGTTCTATGATATTTTTTGATCAGATGCGTAGTTCTCGAGATATATTAAGATATTTAAAAGTTCCGAAGCCGCACCAACATAATAGAGATACAGAAACACCGTGGCCCCTTTCTTTGAGATGACTCTGCACTATTGCGAGCTGGAAATGCCACTTCCAGTTTAGCTGTGCAGAAGAAGAACAACAAGAAGAAGAAATATCTCGAAATATGTCCGTTAGGCCCCTTCCCTTGAGATAAATCTGCAAATATCTCGGAAACGAAGCGAGCTATGGCAAAATGTTAAGAGACCTTTTTTGTAGACAATTAAGTTTCCTACTTTTTATGTTCTATGATATTTTTTGATCAGATGCGTAGTTCTCGAGATATATCAAGATATTTAAAAGTTCCGAAGCCGCACCAACATAATAGAGATACAGAAACACCGTGGCCCCTTTCTTTGAGATAACTCTGCACTATTGCGAGCTGCAAATGCCACTTCCAGCTTAGCTGTGCAGAAGAAGAACAACAAGAAGAAGAAATATCTCGAAATATGTCCGTCAGGCCCCTTCCCTTGAGATAAATCTGCAAATATCTCGGAAACGAAGAGAGCTATGGCAAAATGTTAAGAGACCTTTTTTGTAGAGAATTAAGTTTCCTACTTTTCATGTTCTATGATATTTTTTGATCAGAAGCGTAGTTCTCGAGATATATTAAGATATTTAAAAGTTCCGAAGCAGCACCAACATAATAGAGATACAGAAACACCGTGGCCCCTTTCTTTGAGATAACTCTGCACTATTGCGAGCTGCAAATGCCACTTCCATCTTAGCTGTGCAGAGGAAGAACAACAAGAAGAAGAAATATCTCGAAATATGTCCGTCAGGCCCCTTCCCTTGAGATAAATCTGCAAATATCTCGGAAACGAAGCGAGCTATGGCAAAATGTTAAGAGACCTTTTTTGTAGAGAATTAAGTTTCCTACTTTTTATGTTCTATGATATTTTTTGATCAGATGCGTAGTTCTCGAGATATATCAAGATATTTAAAAGTTCCGAAGCCGCACCAACATAATAGAGATACAGAAACACCGTGGCCCCTTTCTTTGCGATAACTCTGCACTATTGCTAGCTGCAAATGCCACTTCCAGCTTAGCTGTGCAGAAGAAGAACAACAAGAAGAAGAAATATCTCGAAATATGTCCGTCAGGCCCCTTCCCTTGAGATAAATCTGTAAATATCTCGGAAACGAAGCGAGCTATGGCAAAATGTTAAGAGACCTTTTTTGTAGAGAATTAAGTTTCCTACTTTCTTTGTTCTATGATATTTTTCGATCAGAGGCGTAGTTCTCGAGATATATCAAGATATTTAAAAGCTCCGAAGCTGCACCAACATAATAGAGGTACAGAAACACCGTGGCCCCTTTCTTTGAGATAACTCGGCACTATTGCGAGCTGCAAATGCCACTTCCAGCTTAGCTGTGCAGAAGAAGAACAACAAGAATAAGAAATATTTCGAAATATGTCCGTCAGGCCCCTTCCCTTGAGATAAATCTGTAAATATCTCGGAAACGAAGCGAGCTATGGCAAAATGTTAAGAGACCTTTTTTGTAGAGAATTAAGTTTCCTACTTTCTTTGTTCTATGATATTTTTCGATCAGAGGCGTAGTTCTCGAGATATATCAAGATATTTAAAAGTTCCGAAGCCGCACCAACATAATAGAGATACAGAAACACCGTGGCCCCTCTCTTTGAGATAACTCTGCACGATTGCGCGCTGGAAATGCCACTTCCAGTTTAGCTGTGCAGAAGAAGAACAACAAGAAGAAGAAATATCTCGAAATATGTCCGTCAGGCCCCTTCCGTTGAGATAAATCTGCAAATATCTCGGAAACGAAGCGAGCTACGGCAAAATGTTAAGAGACCTTTTTTGTAGAAAATTAGGTTTCCTACTTTTTATGTTCTATGATATTTTTTGATCAGATGCGTAGTTCTCGAGATATATCAAGATATTCAAAAGTTCCGAAGCCGCACCAACATAATAGAGATACAGAAACACCGTGGCCCCTTTCTTTGAGATAACTCTGCACTACTGCGAGCTGCAAATGCTACTTCCAGCTTAGCTGTGCAGAAGAAGAACAACAAGAAGAAGAAATATCTCGAAATATGTCCGTCAGGCCCCTTCCCTTGAGATAAATCTGCAAATATCTCGGAAACGAAGCGAGCTATGGCAAAATGTTAAGAGACCTTTTTTGTAGAGAATTAAGTTTCCTACTTTTTATGTTCTATGATATTTTTTGATCAGATGCGTAGTTCTCGAGATATATCAAGATATTTAAAAGCTCCGAAGCTGCACCAACATAATAGAGGTACAGAAACACCGTGGCCCCTTTCTTTGAGATAACTCTGCACTATTGCGAGCTGCAAATGCCACTTCCAGCTTAGCTGTGCAGAAGAAGAACAACAAGAATAAGAAATATTTCGAAATATGTCCGTCAGGCCCCTTCCCTTGAGATAAATCTGCAAATATCTCGGAAACGAAGCGAGCTACGGCAAAATGTTAAGAGACCTTTTTTGTAGAAAATTAGGTTTCCTACTTTTTATGTTCTATGATATTTTTTGATCAGATGCGTAGTTCTCGAGATATATCAAGATATTTAAAAGTTCCGAAGTCGCACCAACATAATAGAGATACAGAAACACCGTGGCCCCTTTCTTTGCGATAACTCTGCACTATTGCGAGCTGCAAATGCCACTTCCAGCTTAGCTGTGCAGAAGAAGAACAACAAGAAGAAGAAATATCTCGAAATATGTCCGTCAGGCCCCTTCCCTTGAGATAAATCTGTAAATATCTCGGAAACGAAGCGAGCTATGGCAAAATGTTAAGAGACCTTTTTTGTAGAGAATTAAGTTTCCTACTTTTTATGTTCTATGATATTTTTCGACCAGAGGCGTAGTTCTCGAGATATATCAAGATATTTAAAAGTTCCGAAGCCGCACCAACATAATAGAGATACAGAAACACCGTGGCCCCTCTCTTTGAGATAACTCTGCACGATTGCGAGCTGGAAATGCCACTTCCAGTTTAGCTGTGCAGAAGAAGAACAACAAGAAGAAGAAATATCTCGAAATATGTCCGTCAGGACCCTTCCCTTGAGATAAATCTGCAAATATCTCGGAAACGAAGCGAGCTATGGCAAAATGTTAAGAGACCTTTTTTGTAGAGAATTAAGTTTCCTACTTTTTATGTTCTATGATATTTTTTGATCAGATGCGTAGTTCTCGAGATATATCAAGATATTTAAAAGCTCCGAAGCTGCACCAACATAATAGAGGTACAGAAACACCGTGGCCCCTTTCTTTGAGATAACTCTGCACTATTGCGAGCTGCAAATGCCACTTCCAGCTTAGCTGTGCAGAAGAGGAACAACAAGAAGATGAAATATCTCGGAATATGTCCGTCAGGCCCCTTCCCTTGAGCTAAATCTGCAAATATCTCGGAAACGATGCCAGCTATGGGAAAATGTTAAGAGACCTTTTTTGTAGAGAATTAAGTTTCCTACTTTTTATGTTCTATGATATTTTTTGATCAGATGCGTAGTTCTCGAGATATATCAAGATATTTAAAAGTTCCGAAGCCGCACCAACATAATAGAGATACAGAAACACCGTGGCCCCTTTCTTTGAGATAACTCTGCACTATTGCGCGCTGCAAATGCCACTTCCAGCTTAGCTGTGCAGAAGAAGAACAACAAGAAGAAGAAATATCTCGAAATATGTCCGTCAGGCCCCTTCCCTTGAGATAAATCTGCAAATATCTCGGAAACGAAGCGAGCTATGGCAAAATGTTGAGAGACCTTTTTTGTAGAGAATTAAGTTTCCTACTTTTTATGTTCTATGATATTTTTTGATCAGATGCGTAGTTCTCGAGATATATCAAGATATTTAAAAGTTCCGAAGCCGCACCAACATAATAGAGATACAGAAACACCGTGGCCCCTTTCTTTGAGATAACTCTGCACTATTGCGCGCTGCAAATGCCACTTCCAGCTTAGCTGTGCAGAAGAAGAACAACAAGAAGAAGAAATATCTCGAAATATGTCCGTCAGGCCCCTTCCCTTGAGATAAATCTGCAAATATCTCGGAAACGAAGCGAGCTATGGCAAAATGTTGAGAGACCTTTTTTGTAGAGAATTAAGTTTCCTACTTTTTATGTTCTATGATATTTTTTGATCAGATGCGTAGTTCTCGAGATATATCAAGATATTTAAAAGTTCCGAAGCCGCACCAACATAATAGAGATACAGAAACACCGTGGCCCCTTTCTTTGCGATAACTCTGCACTATTGCTAGCTGCAAATGCCACTTCCAGCTTAGCTGTGCAGAAGAAGAACAACAAGAAGAAGAAATATCTCGAAATATGTCCGTCAGGCCCCTTCCCTTGAGATAAATCTGTAAATATCTCGGAAACGAAGCGAGCTATGGCAAAATGTTAAGAGACCTTTTTTGTAGAGAATTAAGTTTCCTACTTTCTTTCTTCTATGATATTTTTCGATCAGAGGCGTAGTTCTCGAGATATATCAAGATATTTAAAAGCTCCGAAGCTGCACCAACATAATAGAGGTACAGAAACACCGTGGCCCCTTTCTTTGAGATAACTCGGCACTATTGCGAGCTGCAAATGCCACTTCCAGCTTAGCTGTGCAGAAGAAGAACAACAAGAATAAGAAATATTTCGAAATATGTCCGTCAGGCCCCTTCCCTTGAGATAAATCTATAAATATCGCGGAAACGAAGCGAGCTATGGCAAAATGTTAAGAGACCTTTTTTGTAGAGAATTAAGTTTCCTACTTTCTTTGTTCTATGATATTTTTCGATCAGAGGCGTAGTTCTCGAGATATATCAAGATATTTAAAAGTTCCGAAGCCGCACCGACATAATAGAGATACAGAAACACCGTGGCCCCTTTCTTTGAGATAACTCTGCGCTAGTGCGAGCCGCAAATGCCACTTCCAGCTTAGCTGTGCAGAAGAAGAACAACAAGAAGAAGAAATATCTCGAAATATGTCCGTCAGGACCCTTCCCTTGAGATAAATCTGCAAATATCTCGGAAACGAAGCGAGCTATTGCAAAACGTTAAGAGACCTTTTTTGTAGAGAATTAAGTTTCCTACTTTTTATGTTCTATGATAGTTTTTGATCAGATGCGTAGTTCTCGAGATATATCAAGATATTTAAAAGTTCCGAAGCCGCACCAACATAATAGAGATACAGAAACACCGTGGCCCCTTTCTTTGAGATAACTCTGCACTATTGCGAGCTGCAAATGCCACTTCCAGCTTAGCTGTGCAGAGGAAGAACAACAAGAAGAAGAAATATCTCGAAATATGTCCGTCAGGCCCCTTCCCTTGAGATAAATCTGCAAATATCTCGGAAACGAAGCGAGCTATTGCAAAACGTTAAGAGACCTTTTTTGTAGAGAATTAAGTTTCCTACTTTTTATGTTCTATGATAGTTTTTGATCAGATGCGTAGTTCTCGAGATATATCAAGATATTTAAAAGTTCCGAAGCCGCACCAACATAATAGAGATACAGAAACACCGTGGCTCCTTTCTTTGAGATAACTCTGCACTAGTGCGAGCCGCAAATGCCACTTCCAGCTTAGCTGTGCAGAAGAAGAACAACAAGAAGAAGAAATATCTCGAAATATGTCCGTCAGGCCCCTTCCCTTGAATTAAATCTGCAAATATCTCGGAAACGAAGCGAGCTATGGCAAAATGTTAAGAGACCTTTTTTGTAGAGAATTAAGTTTCCTACTTTTTATGTTCTATGATATTTTTCGATCAGACGCGTAGTTCTCGAGATATATCGAGATATTTAAAAGTTCCGAAGCCGCACCAACATAATAGAGATACAGAAACACCGTGGCCCCTTTCTTTGAGATAACTCTGCGCTAGTGCGAGCCGCAAATGCCACTTCCAGCTTAGCTGTGCAGAGGAAGAACAACAAGAAGAAGAAATATCTCGAAATATGTCCGTCAGGCCCCTTCCCTTGAGATAAATCTGCAAATATCTCGGAAACGAAGCGAGCTATTGCAAAACGTTAAGAGACCTTTTTTGTAGAGAATTAAGTTTCCTACTTTTTATGTTCTATGATAGTTTTTGATCAGATGCGTAGTTCTCGAGATATATCAAGATATTTAAAAGTTCCGAAGCCGCACCAACATAATAGAGATACAGAAACACCGTGGCTCCTTTCTTTGAGATAACTCTGCACTAGTGCGAGCCGCAAATGCCACTTCCAGCTTAGCTGTGCAGAAGAAGAACAACAAGAAGAAGAAATATCTCGAAATATGTCCGTCAGGCCCCTTCCCTTGAATTAAATCTGCAAATATCTCGGAAACGAAGCGAGCTATGGCAAAATGTTAAGAGACCTTTTTTGTAGAGAATTAAGTTTCCTACTTTTTATGTTCTATGATATTTTTCGATCAGACGCGTAGTTCTCGAGATATATCGAGATATTTAAAAGTTCCGAAGCCGCACCAACATAATAGAGATACAGAAACACCGTGGCCCCTTTCTTTGAGATAACTCTGCGCTAGTGCGAGCCGCAAATGCCACTTCCAGCTTAGCTGTGCAGAAGAAGAACAACAAGAAGAAGAAATATCTCGAAATATGTCCGTCAGGACCCTTCCCTTGAGATAAATCTGCAAATATCTCGGAAACGAAGCGAGCTATTGCAAAACGTTAAGAGACCTTTTTTGTAGAGAATTAAGTTTCCTACTTTTTATGTTCTATGATAGTTTTTGATCAGATGCGTAGTTCTCGAGATATATCAAGATATTTAAAAGTTCCGAAGCCGCACCAACATAATAGAGATACAGAAACACCGTGGCCCCTTTCTTTGAGATAACTCTGCACTATTGCGAGCTGCAAATGCCACTTCCAGCTTAGCTGTGCAGAGGAAGAACAACAAGAAGAAGAAGTATCTCGAAATATGTCCGTCAGGCCCGTTCCTTTGAGCTGAATCTGCAAATATCTCGGAAACGAAGCGAGCTATGGCAAAATGTTAAGAGACGTTTTTTGTAGTGAATTATGTTTCCTACAATTTATGTTCTATGATATTTTTTGATCAGAAGCGTAGTTTTCGAGATATATCGAGATATTTAAAAGTTCCGAAGCCGCACCAACATAATAGAGATACAGAAACACAGTGGCTCCTTTCTTTGAGATAACTCTGCACTAGTGCGAGCCGCAAATGCCACTTCCAGCTTAGCTGTGCAGAAGAAGAACAACAAGAAGAAGAAATATCTCGAAATATGTCCGTCAGGCCCCTTCCCTTGAGATAAATCTGCAAATATCTCGGAAACGAAGCGAGCTATGGCAAAATGTTAAGAGACCTTTTTTGTAGAGAATTAAGTTTCCTACTTTTTATGTTCTATGATAGTTTTTGATCAGATGCGTAGTTCTCGAGATATATCAAGATATTTAAAAGTTCCGAAGCCGCACCAACATAATAGAGATACAGAAACACCGTGGCCCCTTTCTTTGAGATAACTCTGCACTATTGCGAGCTGCAAATGTCACTTCCAGCTTAGCTGTGCAGAAGAAGAACAACAAGAAGAAGAAATATCTCGAAATATGTCCGTCAGGCCCCTTCCCTTGAGATAAATCTGCAAATATCTCGGAAACGAAGCGAGCTATGGCAAAATGTTAAGAGACCTTTTTTGTAGAGAATTAAGTTTCCTACTTTTTATGTTCTATGATAGTTTTTGATCAGATGCGTAGTTCTCGAGATATATCAAGATATTTAAAAGTTCCGAAGCCGCACCAACATAATAGAGATACAGAAACACCGTGGCCCCTTTCTTTGAGATAACTCTGCACTATTGCGAGCTGCAAATGCCACTTCCAGCTTAGCTGTGCAGAGGAAGAACAACAAGAAGAAGAAGTATCTCGAAATATGTCCGTCAGGCCCGTTCCTTTGAGCTGAATCTGCAAATATCTCGGAAACGAAGCGAGCTATGGCAAAATGTTAAGAGACGTTTTTTGTAGTGAATTATGTTTCCTACAATTTATGTTCTATGATATTTTTTGATCAGAAGCGTAGTTTTCGAGATATATCGAGATATTTAAAAGTTCCGAAGCCGCACCAACATAATAGAGATACAGAAACACGGTGGCTCCATTCTTTGAGATAACTCTGCACTAGTGCGAGCCGCAAATGCCACTTCCAGCTTAGCTGTGCAGAAGAAGAACAACAAGAAGAAGAAATATCTCGAAATATGTCCGTCAGGCCCCTTCCCTTGAGATAAATCTGCAAATATCTCGGAAACGAAGCGAGCTATGGCAAAATGTTAAGAGACCTTTTTTGTAGAGAATTAAGTTTCCTACTTTTTATGTTCTATGATATTTTTCGATCAGAGGCGTAGTTCTCGAGATATATCAAGATACTTAAAAGTTCCGAAGCCGCACCAACATAATAGAGATACAGAAACACCGTGGCCCCTTTCTTTGAGATAACTCTGCAAGATTGCGAGCTGGAAATGCCACTTCCAGTTTAGCTGTGCAGAAGAAGAACAACAAGAAGAAGAAATATCTCGAAATATGTCCATCAGGACCCTTCCCTTGAGATAAATCTGCAAATATCTCGGAAACGAAGCGAGCTATGGCAAAATGTTAAGAGACCTTTTTTGTAGAGAATTAAGTTTCCTACTTTTTATGTTCCATGATATTTTTTGATCAGATGCGTAGTTCTCGAGATATATCCAGATATTTAAAAGTTCCGAAGCCGCACCAACATAATAGAGATACAGAAACACCGTGGCCCCTTTCTTTGAGATAACTCTGCACTATTGCGAGCTGCAAATGCCACTTCCAGCTTAGCTGTGCAGAAGAAGAACATCAAGAAGAAGAAATATCTCGAAATATGTCCGTCAGGCCCCTTCCCTTGAGATAAATCTGCAAATATCTCGGAAACGAAGAGAGCTATGGCAAAATGTTAAGAGACCTTTTTTGTAGAGAATTAAGTTTCCAACTTTTCATGTTCTATGATATTTTTTGATCAGATGCGTAGTTCTCGAGATATATCAAGATATTTAAAAGTTCCGAAGCAGCACCAACATAATAGAGATACAGAAACACCGTGGCCCCTTTCTTTGAGATAACTCTGCACTATTGCGAGCTGCAAATGCCACTTCCAGCTTAGCTGTGCAGAGGAAGAACAACAAGAAGAAGAAGTATCTCGAAATATGTCCGTCAGGCCCGTTCCTTTGAGCTGAATCTGCAAATATCTCGGAAACGAAGCGAGCTATGGCAAAATGTTAAGAGACGTTTTTTGTAGTGAATTATGTTTCCTACAATTTATGTTCTATGATATTTTTTGATCAGAAGCGTAGTTTTCGAGATATATCGAGATATTTAAAAGTTCCGAAGCCGCACCAACATAATAGAGATACAGAAACACCGTGGCTCCTTTCTTTGAGATAACTCTGCACTAGTGCGAGCCGCAAATGCCACTTCCAGCTTAGCTGTGCAGAAGAAGAACAACAAGAAGAAGAAATATCTCGAAATATGTCCGTCAGGCCCCTTCCCTTGAGATAAATCTGCAAATATCTCGGAAACGAAGCGAGCTATGGCAAAATGTTAAGAGACCTGTTTTGTAGAGAATTAAGTTTCCTACTTTTTATGTTCTATGATATTTTTTGATCAGATGCGTAGTTCTCGAGATATATCCAGATATTTAAAAGTTCCGAAGCCGCACCAACATAATAGAGATACAGAAACACCGTGGCCCCTTTCTTTGAGATAACTCTGCACTATTGCGAGCTGCAAATGCCACTTCCAGCTTAGCTGTGCAGAAGAAGAACATCAAGAAGAAGAAATATCTCGAAATATGTCCGTCAGGCCCCTTCCCTTGAGATAAGTCTGCAAATATCTCGGAAACGAAGAGAGCTATGGCAAAATGTTAAGAGACCTTTTTTGTAGAGAATTAAGTTTCCTACTTTTCATGTTCTATGATATTTTTTGATCAGATGCGTAGTTCTCGAGATATATCAAGATGTTTAAAAGTTCCGAAGCAGCACCAACATAATAGAGATACAGAAACACCGTGGCCCCTTTCTTTGAGATAACTCTGCACTATTGCGAGCTGCAAATGCCACTTCCAGCTTAGCTGTGCAGAAGAAGAACATCAAGAAGAAGAAATATCTCGAAATATGTCCGTCAGGCCCCTTCCCTTGAGATAAATCTGCAAATATCTCGGAAACGAAGAGAGCTATGGCAAAATGTTAAGAGACCTTTTTTGTAGAGAACTAAGTTTCCTACTTTTCATGTTCTATGATATTTTTTGATCAGATGCGTAGTTCTCGAGATATATTAAGATATTTAAAAGTTCCGAAGCAGCACCAACATAATAGAGATACAGAAACACCGTGGCCCCTTTCTTTGAGATAACTCTGCACTATTGCGAGCTGCAAATGCCACTTCCATCTTAGCTGTGCAGAGGAAGAACAACAAGAAGAAGAAGTATCTCGAAATATGTCCGTCAGGCCCGTTCCTTTGAGCTGAATCTGCAAATATCTCGGAAACGAAGCGAGCTATGGCAAAATGTTAAGAGACGTTTTTTGTAGTGAATTATGTTTCCTACAATTTATGTTCTATGATATTTTTTGATCAGAAGCGTAGTTTTCGAGATATATCGAGATATTTAAAAGTTCCGAAGCCGCACCAACATAATAGAGATACAGAAACACCGTGGCTCCTTTCTTTGAGATAACTCTGCACTAGTGCGAGCCGCAAATGCCACTTCCAGCTTAGCTGTGCAGAAGAAGAACAACAAGAAGAAGAAATATCTCGAAATATGTCCGGCAGGCCCCTTCCCTTGAGATATATCTGCAAATATCTCGGAAACGAAGCGAGCTATGGCAAAATGTTAAGAGACCTTTTTTGTAGAGAATTAAGTTTCCTACTTTTTATGTTCTATGATATTTTTTGATCAGACGCGTAGTTCTCGAGATATATCAAGATATTTAAAAGTTCCGAAGCCGCACCAACATAATAGAGATACAGAAACACCGTGGCCCCTTCCTTTGAGATAACTCTGCACTATTGCGAGCTGCAAATGCCACTTCCAGCTTAGCTGTGCAGAGGAAGAACAACAAGAAGAAGAAGTATCTCGAAATATGTCCGTCAGGCCCGTTCCTTTGAGATGAATCTGCAAATATCTCGGAAACGAAGCGAGCTATGGCAAAATGTTAAGAGACGTTTTTTGTAGAGAATTATGTTTCCTACAATTTATGTTCTATGATATTTTTCGATCAGAAGCGTAGTTTTCGAGATATATCGAGATATTTAAAAGTTCCGAAGCCGCACCAAGATAATAGAGATACAGAAACACCGTGGCTCCTTTATTTGAGATAACTCTGCACTAGTGCGAGCCGCAAATGCCACTTCCAGCTTAGCTGTGCAGAAGAAGAACAACAAGAAGAAGAAATATCTCGAAATATGTCCGTCAGGCCCCTTCCCTTGAGATAAATCTGCAAATATCTCGGAAACGAAGCGAGCTATGGCAAAATGTTAAGAGACCTGTTTTGTAGAGAATTAAGCTTCCTACTTTTTATGTTCTATGATATTTTTTGATCAGATGCGTAGTTCTCGAGATATATCCAGATATTTAAAAGTTCCGAAGCCGCACCAACATAATAGAGATACAGAAACACCGTGGCCCCTTTCTTTGAGATAACTCTGCACTATTGCGAGCTGCAAATGCCACTTCCAGCTTAGCTGTGCAGAAGAAGAACATCAAGAAGAAGAAATATCTCGAAATATGTCCGTCAGGCCCCTTCCCTTGAGATAAGTCTGCAAATATCTCGGAAACGAAGAGAGCTATGGCAAAATGTTGAGAGACCTTTTTTGTAGAGAATTAAGTTTCCTACTTTTCATGTTCTATGATATTTTTTGATCAGATGCGTAGTTCTCGAGATATATCAAGATATTTAAAAGTTCCGAAGCAGCACCAACATAATAGAGATACAGAAACACCGTGGCCCCTTTCTTTGAGATAACTCTGCACTATTGCGAGCTGCAAATGCCACTTCCAGCTTAGCTGTGCAGAGGAAGAACAACAAGAAGAAGAAGTATCTCGAAATATGTCCGTCAGGCCCGTTCCTTTGAGCTGAATCTGCAAATATCTCGGAAACGAAGCGAGCTATGGCAAAATGTTAAGAGACCTTTTTTGTAGAGAATTAAGTTTCCTACTTTTTATGTTCTATGATATTTTTTGATCAGATGCGTAGTTCTCGAGATATATCCAGATATTTAAAAGTTCCGAAGCCGCACCAACATAATAGAGATACAGAAACACCGTGGCCCCTTTCTTTGAGATAACTCTGCACTATTGCGAGCTGCAAATGCCACTTCCAGCTTAGCTGTGCAGAAGAAGAACATCAAGAAGAAGAAATATCTCGAAATATGTCCGTCAGGCCCCTTCCCTTGAGATAAATCTGCAAATATCTCGGAAACGAAGAGAGCTATGGCAAAATGTTAAGAGACCTTTTTTGTAGAGAACTAAGTTTCCTACTTTTCATGTTCTATGATATTTTTTGATCAGATGCGTAGTTCTCGAGATATATTAAGATATTTAAAAGTTCCGAAGCAGCACCAACATAATAGAGATACAGAAACACCGTGGCCCCTTTCTTTGAGATAACTCTGCACTATTGCGAGCTGCAAATGCCACTTCCAGCTTAGCTGTGCAGAGGAAGAACAACAAGAAGAAGAAGTATCTCGAAATATGTCCGTCAGGCCCGTTCCTTTGAGCTGAATCTGCAAATATCTCGGAAACGAAGCGAGCTATGGCAAAATGTTAAGAGACGTTTTTTGTAGTGAATTATGTTTCCTACAATTTATGTTCTATGATATTTTTTGATCAGAAGCGTAGTTTTCGAGATATATCGAGATATTTAAAAGTTCCGAAGCCGCACCAACATAATAGAGATACAGAAACACCGTGGCTCCTTTCTTTGAGATAACTCTGCACTAGTGCGAGCCGCAAATGCCACTTCCAGCTTAGCTGTGCAGAAGAAGAACAACAAGAAGAAGAAATATCTCGAAATATGTCCATCAGGACCCTTCCCTTGAGATAAATCTGCAAATATCTCGGAAACGAAGCGAGCTATGGCAAAATGTTAAGAGACCTTTTTTGTAGAGAATTAAGTTTCCTACTTTTTATGTTCTATGATATTTTTTGATCAGATGCGTAGTTCTCGAGATATATCCAGATATTTAAAAGTTCCGAAGCAGCACCAACATAATAGAGATACAGAAACACCGTGGCCCCTTTCTTTGAGATAACTCTGCACTATTGCGAGCTGCAAATGCCACTTCCAGCTTAGCTGTGCAGAAGAAGAACATCAAGAAGAAGAAATATCTCGAAATATGTCCGTCAGGCCCCTTCCCTTGAGATAAATCTGCAAATATCTCGGAAACGAAGAGAGCTATGGCAAAATGTTAAGAGACATTTTTTGTAGAGAATTAAGTTTCCTACTTTTCATGTTCTATGATATTTTTTGATCAGATGCGTAGTTCTCGAGATATATCAAGATATTTAAAAGTTCCGAAGCAGCACCAACATAATAGAGATACAGAAACACCGTGGCCCCTTTCTTTGAGATAACTCTGCACTATTGCGAGCTGTAAATGCCACTTCCAGCTTAGCTGTGCAGAAGAAGGACAACTAGAAGAAGAAATATCTCGAAATATGTCCGGCAGGCCCCTTCCCTTGAGATATATCTGCAAATATCTCGGAAACGAAGCGAGCTATGGCAAAATGTTAAGAGACCTTTTTTGTAGAGAATTAAGTTTCCTACTTTTTATGTTCTATGATATTTTTTGATCAGACGCGTAGTTCTCGAGATATATCAAGATATTTAAAAGTTCCGAAGCCGCACCAACATAATAGAGATACAGAAACACCGTGGCCCCTTCCTTTGAGATAACTCTGCACTATTGCGAGCTGCAAATGCCACTTCCAGCTTAGCTGTGCAGAGGAAGAACAACAAGAAGAAGAAGTATCTCGAAATATGTCCGTCAGGCCCGTTCCTTTGAGATGAATCTGCAAATATCTCGGAAACGAAGCGAGCTATGGCAAAATGTTAAGAGACGTTTTTTGTAGAGAATTATGTTTCCTACAATTTATGTTCTATGATATTTTTCGATCAGAAGCGTAGTTTTCGAGATATATCGAGATATTTAAAAGTTCCGAAGCCGCACCAAGATAATAGAGATACAGAAACACCGTGGCTCCTTTATTTGAGATAACTCTGCACTAGTGCGAGCCGCAAATGCCACTTCCAGCTTAGCTGTGCAGAGGAGGAACAACAAGAAGAAGAAATATCTCGAAATATGTCCGTCAGGCCAGTTCCTTTGAGCTGAATCTGCAAATATCTCGGAAACGAAGCGAGCTATGGCGAAATGTTAAGAGACCTTTTTTGTAGAGAATTAAGTTTCCTACTTTTTATCTTCTATGATATTTTTTGATCAGATGCGTAGTTCTCGAGATATATCGAGATATTTAAAAGTTCCGAAGCCGCACCAACATAATAGAGATACAGAAACACCGTGGCCCCTTTCTTTGAGATAACTCTGCACTATTGCGAGCTGCAAATGCCACTTCCAGCTTAGCTGTGCAGAGGAAGAACAACAAGAAGAAGAAATATCTCGAAATATGTCCGTCAGGCCCCTTCCCTTGAGATAAATCTGCAAATATCTCGGAAACGAAGAGAGCTATGGCAAAATGTTAAGAGACCTTTTTTGTAGAGAACTAAGTTTCCTACTTTTCATGTTCTATGATATTTTTTGATCAGATGCGTAGTTCTCGAGATATATTAAGATATTTAAAAGTTCCGAAGCAGCACCAACATAATAGAGATACAGAAACACCGTGGCCCCTTTCTTTGAGATAACTCTGCACTATTGCGAGCTGCAAATGCCACTTCCAGCTTAGCTGTGCAGAGGAAGAACAACAAGAAGAAGAAGTATCTCGAAATATGTCCGTCAGGCCCGTTCCTTTGAGCTGAATCTGCAAATATCTCGGAAACGAAGCGAGCTATGGCAAAATGTTAAGAGACGTTTTTTGTAGTGAATTATGTTTCCTACAATTTATGTTCTATGATATTTTTTGATCAGAAGCGTAGTTTTCGAGATATATCGAGATATTTAAAAGTTCCGAAGCCGCACCAACATAATAGAGATACAGAAACACCGTGGCTCCTTTCTTTGAGATAACTCTGCACTAGTGCGAGCCGCAAATGCCACTTCCAGCTTAGCTGTGCAGAAGAAGAACAACAAGAAGAAGAAATATCTCGAAATATGTCCATCAGGACCCTTCCCTTGAGATAAATCTGCAAATATCTCGGAAACGAAGCGAGCTATGGCAAAATGTTAAGAGACCTTTTTTGTAGAGAATTAAGTTTCCTACTTTTTATGTTCTATGATATTTTTTGATCAGATGCGTAGTTCTCGAGATATATCCAGATATTTAAAAGTTCCGAAGCCGCACCAACATAATAGAGATACAGAAACACCGTGGCCCCTTTCTTTGAGATAACTCTGCACTATTGCGAGCTGCAAATGCCACTTCCAGCTTAGCTGTGCAGAAGAAGAACATCAAGAAGAAGAAATATCTCGAAATATGTCCGTCAGGCCCCTTCCCTTGAGATAAATCTGCAAATATCTCGGAAACGAAGAGAGCTATGGCAAAATGTTAAGAGACATTTTTTGTAGAGAATTAAGTTTCCTACTTTTCATGTTCTATGATATTTTTTGATCAGATGCGTAGTTCTCGAGATATATCAAGATATTTAAAAGTTCCGAAGCAGCACCAACATAATAGAGATACAGAAACACCGTGGCCCCTTTCTTTGAGATAACTCTGCACTATTGCGAGCTGTAAATGCCACGTCCAGCTTAGCTGTGCAGAAGAAGGACAACTAGAAGAAGAAATATCTCGAAATATGTCCGGCAGGCCCCTTCCCTTGAGATATATCTGCAAATATCTCGGAAACGAAGCGAGCTATGGCAAAATGTTAAGAGACCTTTTTTGTAGAGAATTAAGTTTCCTACTTTTTATGTTCTATGATATTTTTTGATCAGACGCGTAGTTCTCGAGATATATCAAGATATTTAAAAGTTCCGAAGCCGCACCAACATAATAGAGATACAGAAACACCGTGGCCCCTTCCTTTGAGATAACTCTGCACTATTGCGAGCTGCAAATGCCACTTCCAGCTTAGCTGTGCAGAGGAAGAACAACAAGAAGAAGAAGTATCTCGAAATATGTCCGTCAGGCCCGTTCCTTTGAGATGAATCTGCAAATATCTCGGAAACGAAGCGAGCTATGGCAAAATGTTAAGAGACGTTTTTTGTAGAGAATTATGTTTCCTACAATTTATGTTCTATGATATTTTTCGATCAGAAGCGTAGTTTTCGAGATATATCGAGATATTTAAAAGTTCCGAAGCCGCACCAAGATAATAGAGATACAGAAACACCGTGGCTCCTTTATTTGAGATAACTCTGCACTAGTGCGAGCCGCAAATGCCACTTCCAGCTTAGCTGTGCAGAGGAGGAACAACAAGAAGAAGAAATATCTCGAAATATGTCCGTCAGGCCAGTTCCTTTGAGCTGAATCTGCAAATATCTCGGAAACGAAGCGAGCTATGGCGAAATGTTAAGAGACCTTTTTTGTAGAGAATTAAGTTTCCTACTTTTTATCTTCTATGATATTTTTTGATCAGATGCGTAGTTCTCGAGATATATCGAGATATTTAAAAGTTCCGAAGCCGCACCAACATAATAGAGATACAGAAACACCGTGGCCCCTTTCTTTGAGATAACTCTGCACTATTGCGAGCTGCAAATGCCACTTCCAGCTTAGCTGTGCAGAGGAAGAACAACAAGAAGAAGAAATATCTCGAAATATGTCCGTCAGGCCCGTTCCTTTGAGCTGAATCTGCAAATATCTCGGAAACGAAGCGAGCTATGGCAAAATGTTAAGAGACCTTTTTTGTAGAGAATTAAGTTTCCTACTTTTTATGTTCTATGATATTTTTCGATCAGACGCGTAGTTCTCGAGATATATCGAGATATTTAAAAGTTCCGAAGCCGCACCAACATAATAGAGATACAGAAACACCGTGGCCCCTTTCTTTGAGATAACTCTGCACTAGTGCGAGCCGCAAATGCCACTTCCAGCTTAGCTGTGCAGAAGAAGAACAACAAGAAGAAGAAATATCTCGAAATATGTCCGTCAGGCCCCTTCCCTTGAGATAAATCTGCAAATATCTCGGAAACGAAGCGAGCTATGGCAAAATGTTGAGAGACCTTTTTTGTAGAGAATTAAGTTTCCTACTTTTTATGTTCTATGATATTTTTCGATCAGAGGCGTAGTTCTCGAGATATATCAAGATATTTAAAAGTTCCGAAGCCGCACCAACATAATAGAGATACAGAAACACCGTGGCCCCTTTCTTTGAGATAACTCTGCACGATTGCGAGCTGGAAATGCCACTTCCAGTTTAGCTGTGCAGAAGAAGAACAACAAGAAGAAGAAATATCTCGAAATATGTCCGTCAGGCCAGTTCCATTGAGCTGAATCTGCAAATATCTCGGAAACGAAGCGAGCTATGGCAAAATGTTAAGAGACGTTTTTTGTAGAGAATTATGTTTCCTACAATTTATGTTCTATGATATTTTTTGATCAGAAGCGTAGTTTTCGAGATATATCGAGATATTTAAAAGTTCCGAAGCCGCACCAACATAATAGGGATACAGAAACACCGTGGCCCCTTTCTTTGAGATAACTCTGCACTAGTGCGAGCCGCAAATGCCACTTCCAGCTTAGCTGTGCAGAAGAAGAACAACAAGAAGAAGATATATCTCGAAATATGTCCGTCAGGCGCCTTCCCTTGAGATAAATCTGCAAATATCTCGGAAACGAAGCGAGCTATGGCAAAATGTTAAGAGACCTTTTTTGTAGAAAATTAGGTTTCCTACTTTTTATGTTCTATGATATTTTTTGATCAGATGCGTAGTTCTCGAGATATATCAAGATATTTAAAAGTTCCGAAGCCGCACCAACATAATAGAGATACAGAAACACCGTGGCCCCTTTCTTTGAGATTACTCTGCACTATTGCGAGCTGTACATGCCACTTCCAGCTTAGCTGTGCAGAAGAAGAACAACAAGAAGAAGAAATATCTCGAAATATGTCCGTCAGGCCAGTTCTTTTGAGCTGAATCTGCAAATATCTCGGAAACGAAGCGAGCTATGGCAAAATGTTAAGAGACGTTTTTTGCAGAGAATTATGTTTCCTACAATTTATGTTCTATGATATTTTTTGATCAGAAGCGTAGTTTTCGAGATATATCGAGATATTTAAAAGTTCCGAAGCCGCACCAACATAATAGGGATACAGAAACACCGTGGCCCCTTTCTTTGAGATAACTCTGCACTAGTGCGAGCCGCAAGTGCCACTTCCAGCTTAGCTGTGCAGAAGAAGAACAACAAGAAGAAGAAATATCTCGAAATATGTCCGTCAGGCGCCTTCCCTTGAGATAAATCTGCAAATATCTCGGAAACGAAGCGAGCTATGGCAAAACGTTAAGAGACCTTTTTTGTAGAAAACTAGGTTTCCTACTTTTTATGTTCTATGATATTTTTCGATCAGAGGCGTAGTTCTCGAGATATATCAAGATATTTAAAAGTTCCGAAGCCGCACCAACATAATAGAGATACAGAAACACCGTGGCCCCTTTCTTTGAGATAACTCTGCACTAGTGCGAGCCGCAAATGCCACTTCCAGCTTAGCTGTACAGAAGAAGAACAACAAGAAGAAGAAATATCTCGAAATATGTCCGTCAGGCCCCTTCCCTTGAGATAAATATGCAAATATCTCGGAAACGAAGCGAGCTATGGCAAAATGTTAAGAGACCTTTTTTGTAGAGAATTAAGTTTCCTACTTTTTATGTTCTATGATATTTTTCGATCAGACGCGTAGTTCTCGAGATATATCGAGATATTTAAAAGTTCCGAAGCCGCACCAACATAATAGAGATACAGAAACACCGTGGCCCCTTTCTTTGAGATAACTCTGCACTAGTGCGAGCCGCAAATGCCACTTCCAGCTTAGCTGTGCAGAAGAAGAACAACAAGAAGAAGAAATATCTCGAAATATGTCCGTCAGGACCCTTCCCTTGAGATAAATCTGCAAATATCTCGGAAACGAAGCGAGCTATTGCAAAACGTTAAGAGACCTTTTTTGTAGAGAATTAAGTTTCCTACTTTTTATGTTCTATGATATTTTTTGATCAGATGCGTAGTTCTCGAGATATATCAAGATATTTAAAAGTTCCGAAGCCGCACCAACATAATAGAGATACAGAAACACCGTGGCCCCTTTCTTTGAGATAACTCTGCACTATTGCGAGCTGCAAATGCCACTTCCAGCTTAGCTGTGCAGAGGAAGAACAACAAGAAGAAGAAGTATCTCGAAATATGTCCGTCAGGCCCGTTCCTTTGAGCTGAATCTGCAAATATCTCGGAAACGAAGCGAGCTATGGCAAAATGTTAAGCGACGTTTTTTGTAGTGAATTATGTTTCCTACAATTTATGTTCTATGATATTTTTTGATCAGAAGCGTAGTTTTCGAGATATATCGAGATATTTAAAAGTTCCGAAGCCGCACCAACATAATAGAGATACAGAAACACCGTGGCTCCTTTCTTTGAGATAGCTCTGCACTAGTGCGAGCCGCAAATGCCACTTCCAGCTTAGCTGTGCAGAAGAAGAACAACAAGAAGAAGAAATATCTCGAAATATGTCCGTCAGGCCCCTTCCCTTGAGATAAATCTGCAAATATCTCGGAAACGAAGCGAGCTATGGCAAAATGTTAAGAGACCTTTTTTGTAGAGAATTAAGTTTCCTACTTTTTATGTTCTATGATATTTTTCGATCAGAGGCGTAGTTCTCGAGATATATCAAGATATTTAAAAGTTCCGAAGCCGCACCAACATAATAGAGATACAGAAACACCGTGGCCCCTTTCTTTGAGATAACTCTGCCCGATTGCGAGCTGGAAATGCCACTTCCAGTTTAGCTGTGCAGAAGAAGAAGAACAAGAAGAAGAAATATCTCGAAATATGTCCATCAGGACCCTTCCCTTGAGATAAATCTGCAAATATCTCGGAAACGAAGCGAGCTATGGCAAAATGTTAAGAGACCTTTTTTGTAGAGAATTAAGTTTCCTACTTTTTATGTTCTATGATATTTTTTGATCAGATGCGTAGTTCTCGAGATATATCCAGATATTTAAAAGTTCCGAAGCCGCACCAACATAATAGAGATACAGAAACACCGTGGCCCCTTTCTTTGAGATAACTCTGCACTATTGCGAGCTGCAAATGCCACTTCCAGCTTAGCTGTGCAGAGGAAGAACAACAAGAAGAAGAAATATCTCGAAATATGTCCGTCAGGCCAGTTCCTTTGAGCTGAATCTGCAAATATCTCGGAAACGAAGCGAGCTATGGCAAAATGTTAAGAGACATTTTTTGTAGAGAATTATGTTTCCTACAATTTATGTTCTATGATATTTTTTGATCAGAAGCGTAGTTTTCGAGATATATCGAGATATTTAAAAGTTCCGAAGCCGCACCAACATAATAGAGATACAGAAACACCGTGGCCCCTTTCTTTGAGATAACTCTGCACTATTGCGAGCTGCAAATGCCACTTCCAGCTTAGCTGTGCAGAGGAAGAACAACAAGAAGAAGAAGTATCTCGAAATATGTCCGTCAGGCCCGTTCCTTTGAGCTGAATCTGCAAATATCTCGGAAACGAAGCGAGCTATGGCAAAATGTTAAGAGACATTTTTTGTAGAGAATTATGTTTCCTACAATTTATGTTCTATGATATTTTTTGATCAGAAGCGTAGTTTTCGAGATATATCGAGATATTTAAAAGTTCCGAAGCCGCACCAACATAATAGGGATACAGAAACACCGTGGCCCCTTTCTTTGAGATAACTCTGCACTAGTGCGAGCCGCAAGTGCCACTTCCAGCTTAGCTGTGCAGAAGAAGAACAACAAGAAGAAGAAATATCTCGAAATATGTCCGTCAGGCGCCTTCCCTTGAGATAAATCTGCAAATATCTCGGAAACGAAGCGAGCTATGGCAAAACGTTAAGAGACCTTTTTTGTAGAATACTAGGTTTCCTACTTTTTATGTTCTATGATATTTTTCGATCAGAGGCGTAGTTCTCGAGATATATCAAGATATTTAAAAGTTCCGAAGCCGCACCAACATAATAGAGATACAGAAACACCGTGGCCCCTTTCTTTGAGATAACTCTGCACTAGTGCGAGCCGCAAATGCCACTTCCAGCTTAGCTGTACAGAAGAAGAACAACAAGAAGAAGAAATATCTCGAAATATGTCCGTCAGGCCCCTTCCCTTGAGATAAATATGCAAATATCTCGGAAACGAAGCGAGCTATGGCAAAATGTTAAGAGACCTTTTTTGTACAGAATTATGTTTCCTACTTTTTATGTTCTATGATATTTTTTGATCAGATGCGTAGTTCTCGAGATATATTAAGATATTTAAAAGTTCCGAAGCCGCACCAACATAATAGAGATACAGAAACACCGTGGCCCCTTTCTTTGAGATAACTCTGCACTAGTGCGAGCCGCAAATGCCGCTTCCAGCTTAGCTGTGCAGAAGAAGAACAACAAGAAGAAGAAATATCTCGAAATATGTCCGTTAGGCCCCTTCCCTTGAGATAAATCTGCAAATATCTCGGAAACGAAGCGAGCTATGGCAAAATGTTAAGAGACCTTTTTTGTAGAGAATTAAGTTTCCTACATTTTATGTTCTATGATATTTTTTGATCAGATGCGTAGTTCTCGAGATATATCAAGATATTTAAAAGTTCCGAAGCCGCACCAACATAATAGAGATACAGAAACACCGTGGCCCCTTTCTTTGAGATAACTCTGCACTATTGCGAGCTGTAAATGCCACTTCCAGCTTAGCTGTGCAGAAGAAGAACAACAAGAAGAAGAAGTATCTCGAAATATGTCCGTCAGGCCCCTTCCCTTGAGATATATCTGCAAATATCTCGGAAACGAAGAGAGCTATGGCAAAATGTTAAGAGACCTTTTTTGTAGGGAATTAAGTTTCCTACTTTTTATGTTCTATGATATTTTTTGATCAGATGCGTAGTTCTCGAGATATATCAAGATATTTAAAAGTTCCGAAGCCGCACCAACATAATAGAGATACAGAAACACCGTGGCCCCTTTCTTTGAGATAACTCTGCACGATTGCGAGCTGGAAATGCCACTTCCAGTTTAGCTGTGCAGAAGAAGAACAACAAGAAGAAGAAATATCTCGAAATATGTCCATCAGGACCCTTCCCTTGAGATAAATCTGCAAATATCTCGGAAACGAAGCGAGCTATGGCAAAATGTTAAGAGACCTTTTTTGTAGAGAATTAAGTTTCCTACTTTTTATGTTCTATGATATTTTTTGATCAGATGCGTAGTTCTCGAGATATATCAAGATATTTAAAAGTTCCGAAGCCGCACCAACATAATAGAGATACAGAAACACCGTGGCCCCTTTCTTTGAGATAACTCTGCACTATTGCGAGCTGTAAATGCCACCTCCAGCTTAGCTGTGCAGAAGAAGAACAACAAGAAGAAGAAATATCTCGAAATATGTCCGTCAGGCCCCTGCCCTTGAGATATATCTGCAAATATCTCGGAAACGAAGCGAGCTATGGCAAAATGTTAAGAGACCTTTTTTGTAGAGAATTATGTTTCCTACAATTTATGTTCTATGATATTTTTTGATCAGATGCGTAGTTCTCGAGATATATCAAGATATTTAAAAGTTCCGAAACCGCACCAACATAACAGAGATACAGAAACACCGTGGCCCCTTTCTTTGAGATAACTCTGCACGATTGCGAGCTGGAAATGCCACTTCCAGTTTAGCTGTGCAGAAGAAGAAGAACAAGAAGAAGAAATATCTCGAAATATGTCCATCAGGACCCTTCCCTTGAGATAAATCTGCAAATATCTCGGAAACGAAGCGAGCTATGGCAAAATGTTAAGAGACCTTTTTTGTAGAGAATTAAGTTTCCTACTTTTTATGTTCTATGATATTTTTTGATCAGATGCGTAGTTCTCGAGATATATCCAGATATTTAAAAGTTCCGAAGCCGCACCAACATAATAGAGATACAGAAACACCGTGGCCCCTTTCTTTGAGATAACTCTGCACTATTGCGAGCTGCAAATGCCACTTCCAGCTTAGCTGTGCAGAGGAAGAACAACAAGAAGAAGAAATATCTCGAAATATGTCCGTCAGGCCAGTTCCTTTGAGCTGAATCTGCAAATATCTCGGAAACGAAGCGAGCTATGGCAAAATGTTAAGAGACATTTTTTGTAGAGAATTATGTTTCCTACAATTTATGTTCTATGATATTTTTTGATCAGAAGCGTAGTTTTCGAGATATATCGAGATATTTAAAAGTTCCGAAGCCGCACCAACATAATAGGGATACAGAAACACCGTGGCCCCTTTCTTTGAGATAACTCTGCACTAGTGCGAGCCGCAAGTGCCACTTCCAGCTTAGCTGTGCAGAAGAAGAACAACAAGAAGAAGAAATATCTCGAAATATGTCCGTCAGGCGCCTTCCCTTGAGATAAATCTGCAAATATCTCGGAAACGAAGCGAGCTATGGCAAAACGTTAAGAGACCTTTTTTGTAGAATACTAGGTTTCCTACTTTTTATGTTCTATGATATTTTTCGATCAGAGGCGTAGTTCTCGAGATATATCAAGATATTTAAAAGTTCCGAAGCCGCACCAACATAATAGAGATACAGAAACACCGTGGCCCCTTTCTTTGAGATAACTCTGCACTAGTGCGAGCCGCAAATGCCACTTCCAGCTTAGCTGTACAGAAGAAGAACAACAAGAAGAAGAAATATCTCGAAATATGTCCGTCAGGCCCCTTCCCTTGAGATAAATATGCAAATATCTCGGAAACGAAGCGAGCTATGGCAAAATGTTAAGAGACCTTTTTTGTACAGAATTATGTTTCCTACTTTTTATGTTCTATGATATTTTTTGATCAGATGCGTAGTTCTCGAGATATATTAAGATATTTAAAAGTTCCGAAGCCGCACCAACATAATAGAGATACAGAAACACCGTGGCCCCTTTCTTTGAGATAACTCTGCACTATTGCGAGCTGTAAATGCCACCTCCAGCTTAGCTGTGCAGAAGAAGAACAACAAGAAGAAGAAATATCTCGAAATATGTCCGTCAGGCCCCTACCCTTGAGATATATCTGCAAATATCTCGGAAACGAAGCGAGCTATGGCAAAATGTTAAGAGACCTTTTTTGTAGAGAATTATGTTTCCTACAATTTATGTTCTATGATATTTTTTGATCAGATGCGTAGTTCTCGAGATATATCAAGATATTTAAAAGTTCCGAAACCGCACCAACATAACAGAGATACAGAAACACCGTGGCCCCTTTCTTTGAGATAACTCTGCACTAGTGCGAGCCGCAAATGCCGCTTCCAGCTTAGCTGTGCAGAAGAAGAACAACAAGAAGAAGAAATATCTCGAAATATGTCCGTTAGGCCCCTTCCCTTGAGATAAATCTGCAAATATCTCGGAAACGAAGCGAGCTATGGCAAAATGTTAAGAGACCTTTTTTGTAGAGAATTAAGTTTCCTACATTTTATGTTCTATGATATTTTTTGATCAGATGCGTAGTTCTCGAGATATATCAAGATATTTAAAAGTTCCGAAGCCGCACCAACATAATAGAGATACAGAAACACCGTGGCCCCTTTCTTTGAGATAACTCTGCACTATTGCGAGCTGTAAATGCCACTTCCAGCTTAGCTGTGCAGAAGAAGAACAACAAGAAGAAGAAGTATCTCGAAATATGTCCGTCAGGCCCCTTCCCTTGAGATATATCTGCAAATATCTCGGAAACGAAGAGAGCTATGGCAAAATGTTAAGAGACCTTTTTTGTAGGGAATTAAGTTTCCTACTTTTTATGTTCTATGATATTTTTTGATCAGATGCGTAGTTCTCGAGATATATCAAGATATTTAAAAGTTCCGAAGCCGCACCAACATAATAGAGATACAGAAACACCGTGGCCCCTTTCTTTGAGATAACTCTGCACGATTGCGAGCTGGAAATGCCACTTCCAGTTTAGCTGTGCAGAAGAAGAACAACAAGAAGAAGAAATATCTCGAAATATGTCCATCAGGACCCTTCCCTTGAGATAAATCTGCAAATATCTCGGAAACGAAGCGAGCTATGGCAAAATGTTAAGAGACCTTTTTTGTAGAGAATTAAGTTTCCTACTTTTTATGTTCTATGATATTTTTTGATCAGATGCGTAGTTCTCGAGATATATCAAGATATTTAAAAGTTCCGAAGCCGCACCAACATAATAGAGATACAGAAACACCGTGGCCCCTTTCTTTGAGATAACTCTGCACTATTGCGAGCTGTAAATGCCACCTCCAGCTTAGCTGTGCAGAAGAAGAACAACAAGAAGAAGAAATATCTCGAAATATGTCCGTCAGGCCCCTGCCCTTGAGATATATCTGCAAATATCTCGGAAACGAAGCGAGCTATGGCAAAATGTTAAGAGACCTTTTTTGTAGAGAATTATGTTTCCTACAATTTATGTTCTATGATATTTTTTGATCAGATGCGTAGTTCTCGAGATATATCAAGATATTTAAAAGTTCCGAAACCGCACCAACATAACAGAGATACAGAAACACCGTGGCCCCTTTCTTTGAGATAACTCTGCACTAGTGCGAGCCGCAAATGCCGCTTCCAGCTTAGCTGTGCAGAAGAAGAACAACAAGAAGAAGAAATATCTCGAAATATGTCCGTTAGGCCCCTTCCCTTGAGATAAATCTGCAAATATCTCGGAAACGAAGCGAGCTATGGCAAAATGTTAAGAGACCTTTTTTGTAGAGAATTAAGTTTCCTACATTTTATGTTCTATGATATTTTTTGATCAGATGCGTAGTTCTCGAGATATATCAAGATATTTAAAAGTTCCGAAGCCGCACCAACATAATAGAGATACAGAAACACCGTGGCCCCTTTCTTTGAGATAACTCTGCACTATTGCGAGCTGTAAATGCCACTTCCAGCTTAGCTGTGCAGAAGAAGAACAACAAGAAGAAGAAATATCTCGAAATATGTCCGTCAGGCCAGTTCCTTTGAGCTGAATCTGCAAATATCTCGGAAACGAAGCGAGCTATGGCAAAATGTTAAGAGACGTTTTTTGTAGAGAATTATGTTTCCGACAATTTATGTTCTATGATATTTTTTGATCAGAAGCGTAGTTCTCGAGATATATCAAGATATTTAAAAGTTCCGAAACCGCACCAACATAACAGAGATACAGAAACACCGTGGCCCCTTTCTTTGAGATAACTCTGCACTAGTGCGAGCCGCAAATGCCGCTTCCAGCTTAGCTGTGCAGAAGAAGAACAACAAGAAGAAGAAATATCTCGAAATATGTCCGTTAGGCCCCTTCCCTTGAGATAAATCTGCAAATATCTCGGAAACGAAGCGAGCTATGGCAAAATATTAAGAGACCTTTTTTGTGGAGAATTAAGTTTCCTACATTTTATCTTCTATGATATTTTTTGATCAGATGCGTAGTTCTCGAGATATATTAAGGTATTTAAAAGTTCCGAAGCCGCACCAACATAATAGAGATACAGAAACACCGTGGCCCCTTTCTTTGAGATAACTCTGCACTATTGCGAGCTGCAAATGCCACTTCCAGCTTAGCTGTGCAGAAGAAGAACAACAAGAAGAAGAAGTATCCCGAAATATGTCCGTCAGGACCCTTCCCTTGAGATAAATCTGCAAATATCTCGGAAACGAAGCGAGCTATGGCAAAATGTTAAGAGACCTTTTTTGTAGAGAATTAAGTTTCCTGCTTTTTATGTTCTATGATATTTTTTGATCAGATGCGTAGTTGTCGAGATATATCAAGATATTTAAAAGTTCCGAAGCCGCACCAACATAATAGAGATACAGAAACACCGTGGCCCCTTTCTTTGAGATAACTCTGCACTATTGCGAGCTGCAAATGCCACTTCCAGCTTAGCTGTGCAGAAGAAGAACAACAAGAAGAAGAAATATTTCGGAATATGTCCGTTAGGCCCCTTCCCTTGAGATAAATCTGCAAATATCTCGGAAACGAAGCGAGCTATGGCAAAATATTAAGAGACCTTTTTTGTGGAGAATTAAGTTTCCTACATTTTATCTTCTATGATATTTTTTGATCAGATGCGTAGTTCTCGAGATATATTAAGGTATTTAAAAGTTCCGAAGCCGCACCAACATAATAGAG
Organism: Osmia lignaria lignaria; assembly: GCF_051020975.1. Classification (NCBI taxonomy): domain Eukaryota; kingdom Metazoa; phylum Arthropoda; class Insecta; order Hymenoptera; family Megachilidae; genus Osmia; species Osmia lignaria. The sequence goes on along the minus strand of NW_027478167.1, from coordinate 6,917,462 downwards.
ATACAGAAACACCGTGGCCCCTTTCTTTGAGATAACTCTGCACTATTGCGAGCTGCAAATGCCACTTCCAGCTTAGCTGTGCAGAAGAAGAACAACAAGAAGAAGAAGTATCCCGAAATATGTCCGTCAGGACCCTTCCCTTGAGATAAATCTGCAAATATCTCGGAAACGAAGCGAGCTATGGCAAAATGTTAAGAGACCTTTTTTGTAGAGAATTAAGTTTCCTGCTTTTTATGTTCTATGATATTTTTTGATCAGATGCGTAGTTGTCGAGATATATCAAGATATTTAAAAGTTCCGAAGCCGCACCAACATAATAGAGATACAGAAACACCGTGGCCCCTTTCTTTGAGATAACTCTGCACTATTGCGAGCTGTAAATGCCACCTCCAGCTTAGCTGTGCAGAAGAAGAACAACAAGAAGAAGAAATATCTCGAAATATGTCCGTCAGGCCCCTGCCCTTGAGATATATCTGCAAATATCTCGGAAACGAAGCGAGCTATGGCAAAATGTTAAGAGACCTTTTTTGTAGAGAATTATGTTTCCTACAATTTATGTTCTATGATATTTTTTGATCAGATGCGTAGTTCTCGAGATATATCAAGATATTTAAAAGTTCCGAAACCGCACCAACATAACAGAGATACAGAAACACCGTGGCCCCTTTCTTTGAGATAACTCTGCACGATTGCGAGCTGGAAATGCCACTTCCAGTTTAGCTGTGCAGAAGAAGAAGAACAAGAAGAAGAAATATCTCGAAATATGTCCATCAGGACCCTTCCCTTGAGATAAATCTGCAAATATCTCGGAAACGAAGCGAGCTATGGCAAAATGTTAAGAGACCTTTTTTGTAGAGAATTAAGTTTCCTACTTTTTATGTTCTATGATATTTTTTGATCAGATGCGTAGTTCTCGAGATATATCCAGATATTTAAAAGTTCCGAAGCCGCACCAACATAATAGAGATACAGAAACACCGTGGCCCCTTTCTTTGAGATAACTCTGCACTATTGCGAGCTGCAAATGCCACTTCCAGCTTAGCTGTGCAGAGGAAGAACAACAAGAAGAAGAAATATCTCGAAATATGTCCGTCAGGCCAGTTCCTTTGAGCTGAATCTGCAAATATCTCGGAAACGAAGCGAGCTATGGCAAAATGTTAAGAGACATTTTTTGTAGAGAATTATGTTTCCTACAATTTATGTTCTATGATATTTTTTGATCAGAAGCGTAGTTTTCGAGATATATCGAGATATTTAAAAGTTCCGAAGCCGCACCAACATAATAGGGATACAGAAACACCGTGGCCCCTTTCTTTGAGATAACTCTGCACTAGTGCGAGCCGCAAGTGCCACTTCCAGCTTAGCTGTGCAGAAGAAGAACAACAAGAAGAAGAAATATCTCGAAATATGTCCGTCAGGCGCCTTCCCTTGAGATAAATCTGCAAATATCTCGGAAACGAAGCGAGCTATGGCAAAACGTTAAGAGACCTTTTTTGTAGAATACTAGGTTTCCTACTTTTTATGTTCTATGATATTTTTCGATCAGAGGCGTAGTTCTCGAGATATATCAAGATATTTAAAAGTTCCGAAGCCGCACCAACATAATAGAGATACAGAAACACCGTGGCCCCTTTCTTTGAGATAACTCTGCACTAGTGCGAGCCGCAAATGCCACTTCCAGCTTAGCTGTACAGAAGAAGAACAACAAGAAGAAGAAATATCTCGAAATATGTCCGTCAGGCCCCTTCCCTTGAGATAAATATGCAAATATCTCGGAAACGAAGCGAGCTATGGCAAAATGTTAAGAGACCTTTTTTGTACAGAATTATGTTTCCTACTTTTTATGTTCTATGATATTTTTTGATCAGATGCGTAGTTCTCGAGATATATTAAGATATTTAAAAGTTCCGAAGCCGCACCAACATAATAGAGATACAGAAACACCGTGGCCCCTTTCTTTGAGATAACTCTGCACTATTGCGAGCTGTAAATGCCACCTCCAGCTTAGCTGTGCAGAAGAAGAACAACAAGAAGAAGAAATATCTCGAAATATGTCCGTCAGGCCCCTACCCTTGAGATATATCTGCAAATATCTCGGAAACGAAGCGAGCTATGGCAAAATGTTAAGAGACCTTTTTTGTAGAGAATTATGTTTCCTACAATTTATGTTCTATGATATTTTTTGATCAGATGCGTAGTTCTCGAGATATATCAAGATATTTAAAAGTTCCGAAACCGCACCAACATAACAGAGATACAGAAACACCGTGGCCCCTTTCTTTGAGATAACTCTGCACTAGTGCGAGCCGCAAATGCCGCTTCCAGCTTAGCTGTGCAGAAGAAGAACAACAAGAAGAAGAAATATCTCGAAATATGTCCGTTAGGCCCCTTCCCTTGAGATAAATCTGCAAATATCTCGGAAACGAAGCGAGCTATGGCAAAATGTTAAGAGACCTTTTTTGTAGAGAATTAAGTTTCCTACATTTTATGTTCTATGATATTTTTTGATCAGATGCGTAGTTCTCGAGATATATCAAGATATTTAAAAGTTCCGAAGCCGCACCAACATAATAGAGATACAGAAACACCGTGGCCCCTTTCTTTGAGATAACTCTGCACTATTGCGAGCTGTAAATGCCACTTCCAGCTTAGCTGTGCAGAAGAAGAACAACAAGAAGAAGAAGTATCTCGAAATATGTCCGTCAGGCCCCTTCCCTTGAGATATATCTGCAAATATCTCGGAAACGAAGAGAGCTATGGCAAAATGTTAAGAGACCTTTTTTGTAGGGAATTAAGTTTCCTACTTTTTATGTTCTATGATATTTTTTGATCAGATGCGTAGTTCTCGAGATATATCAAGATATTTAAAAGTTCCGAAGCCGCACCAACATAATAGAGATACAGAAACACCGTGGCCCCTTTCTTTGAGATAACTCTGCACGATTGCGAGCTGGAAATGCCACTTCCAGTTTAGCTGTGCAGAAGAAGAACAACAAGAAGAAGAAATATCTCGAAATATGTCCATCAGGACCCTTCCCTTGAGATAAATCTGCAAATATCTCGGAAACGAAGCGAGCTATGGCAAAATGTTAAGAGACCTTTTTTGTAGAGAATTAAGTTTCCTACTTTTTATGTTCTATGATATTTTTTGATCAGATGCGTAGTTCTCGAGATATATCAAGATATTTAAAAGTTCCGAAGCCGCACCAACATAATAGAGATACAGAAACACCGTGGCCCCTTTCTTTGAGATAACTCTGCACTATTGCGAGCTGTAAATGCCACCTCCAGCTTAGCTGTGCAGAAGAAGAACAACAAGAAGAAGAAATATCTCGAAATATGTCCGTCAGGCCCCTGCCCTTGAGATATATCTGCAAATATCTCGGAAACGAAGCGAGCTATGGCAAAATGTTAAGAGACCTTTTTTGTAGAGAATTATGTTTCCTACAATTTATGTTCTATGATATTTTTTGATCAGATGCGTAGTTCTCGAGATATATCAAGATATTTAAAAGTTCCGAAACCGCACCAACATAACAGAGATACAGAAACACCGTGGCCCCTTTCTTTGAGATAACTCTGCACTAGTGCGAGCCGCAAATGCCGCTTCCAGCTTAGCTGTGCAGAAGAAGAACAACAAGAAGAAGAAATATTTCGGAATATGTCCGTCAGGCCCCTTCCCTTGAGATAAATCTGCAAATATCTCGGAAACGAAGCGAGCTATGGCAAAATGTTAAGAGACCCTTTTTGTAGAGAATTAAGTTTCCCACTTTTTATGTTCTATGATATTTTTTGATCAGACGCGTAGTTCTCGAGATATATCAAGATATTTAAAAGTTCCGAAGCCGCACCAACATAATAGAGATACAGAAACACCGTGGCCCCTTTCTTTGAGATAACTCTGCACTATTGCGAGCTGCAAATGCCACTTCCAGCTTAGCTGTGCAGAAGAAGAACAACAAGAAGAAGAAATATTTCGAAATATGTCCGTCAGGCCCCTTCCCTTGAGATATATCTGCAAATATCTCGGAAACGAAGCGAGCTATGGCAAAATGTTAAGAGACCTTTTTTGTAGACAATTATGTTTCCTACAATTTATGTTCTATGATATTTTTTGATCAGATGCGTAGTTTTCGAGATATATGGAGATATTTAAAAGATCCGAAGCCGCACCAACATAATAGAGATACAGAAACACCGTGGCCCCTTTCTTTGATATAACTCTGCACTAGTGCGAGCCGCAAATGCCGCTTCCAGCTTAGCTGTGCAGAAGAAGAACAACAAGAAGAAGAAATATCTCGAAATATGTCCGTCAGGCCCCTTCCCTCGAGATAAATCTGCAAATATCTCGGAAACGAAGCGAGCTATGGCAAAATGTTAAGAGACCTTTTTTGTAGAGAATTAAGTTTCCTACTTTTTATGTTCTATGATATTTTTTGATCGGATGCGTAGTTCTCGAGATATATCAAGATATTTAAAAGTTCCGAAGCCGCACCAACATAATAGAGATACAGAAACACCGTGGCCCCTTTCTTTGAGATAACTCTGCACTATTGCGAGCTGCAAATGCCACTTCCAGCTTAGCTGTGCAGAAGAAGAACAACAAGAAGAAGAAATATCTCGAAATATGTCCGTCAGGCCAGTTCTTTTGAGCTGAATCTGCAAATATCTCGGAAACGAAGCGAGCTATGGCAAAATGTTAAGAGACGTTTTTTGCAGAGAATTATGTTTCCTACAATTTATGTTCTATGATATTTTTTGATCAGAAGCGTAGTTTTCGAGATATATCGAGATATTTAAAAGTTCCGAAGCCGCACCAACATAATAGAGATACAGAAACACCGTGGCCCCTTTCTTTGAGATAACTCTGCACTATTGCGAGCTGTAAATGCCACCTCCAGCTTAGCTGTGCAGAAGAAGAACAACAAGAAGAAGAAATATCTCGAAATATGTCCGTCAGGCCCCTGCCCTTGAGATATATCTGCAAATATCTCGGAAACGAAGCGAGCTATGGCAAAATGTTAAGAGACCTTTTTTGTAGAGAATTATGTTTCCTACAATTTATGTTCTATGATATTTTTTGATCAGATGCGTAGTTCTCGAGATATATCAAGATATTTAAAAGTTCCGAAACCGCACCAACATAACAGAGATACAGAAACACCGTGGCCCCTTTCTTTGAGATAACTCTGCACGATTGCGAGCTGGAAATGCCACTTCCAGTTTAGCTGTGCAGAAGAAGAAGAACAAGAAGAAGAAATATCTCGAAATATGTCCATCAGGACCCTTCCCTTGAGATAAATCTGCAAATATCTCGGAAACGAAGCGAGCTATGGCAAAATGTTAAGAGACCTTTTTTGTAGAGAATTAAGTTTCCTACTTTTTATGTTCTATGATATTTTTTGATCAGATGCGTAGTTCTCGAGATATATCCAGATATTTAAAAGTTCCGAAGCCGCACCAACATAATAGAGATACAGAAACACCGTGGCCCCTTTCTTTGAGATAACTCTGCACTATTGCGAGCTGCAAATGCCACTTCCAGCTTAGCTGTGCAGAGGAAGAACAACAAGAAGAAGAAATATCTCGAAATATGTCCGTCAGGCCAGTTCCTTTGAGCTGAATCTGCAAATATCTCGGAAACGAAGCGAGCTATGGCAAAATGTTAAGAGACATTTTTTGTAGAGAATTATGTTTCCTACAATTTATGTTCTATGATATTTTTTGATCAGAAGCGTAGTTTTCGAGATATATCGAGATATTTAAAAGTTCCGAAGCCGCACCAACATAATAGGGATACAGAAACACCGTGGCCCCTTTCTTTGAGATAACTCTGCACTAGTGCGAGCCGCAAGTGCCACTTCCAGCTTAGCTGTGCAGAAGAAGAACAACAAGAAGAAGAAATATCTCGAAATATGTCCGTCAGGCGCCTTCCCTTGAGATAAATCTGCAAATATCTCGGAAACGAAGCGAGCTATGGCAAAACGTTAAGAGACCTTTTTTGTAGAATACTAGGTTTCCTACTTTTTATGTTCTATGATATTTTTCGATCAGAGGCGTAGTTCTCGAGATATATCAAGATATTTAAAAGTTCCGAAGCCGCACCAACATAATAGAGATACAGAAACACCGTGGCCCCTTTCTTTGAGATAACTCTGCACTAGTGCGAGCCGCAAATGCCACTTCCAGCTTAGCTGTACAGAAGAAGAACAACAAGAAGAAGAAATATCTCGAAATATGTCCGTCAGGCCCCTTCCCTTGAGATAAATATGCAAATATCTCGGAAACGAAGCGAGCTATGGCAAAATGTTAAGAGACCTTTTTTGTACAGAATTATGTTTCCTACTTTTTATGTTCTATGATATTTTTTGATCAGATGCGTAGTTCTCGAGATATATTAAGATATTTAAAAGTTCCGAAGCCGCACCAACATAATAGAGATACAGAAACACCGTGGCCCCTTTCTTTGAGATAACTCTGCACTATTGCGAGCTGTAAATGCCACCTCCAGCTTAGCTGTGCAGAAGAAGAACAACAAGAAGAAGAAATATCTCGAAATATGTCCGTCAGGCCCCTACCCTTGAGATATATCTGCAAATATCTCGGAAACGAAGCGAGCTATGGCAAAATGTTAAGAGACCTTTTTTGTAGAGAATTATGTTTCCTACAATTTATGTTCTATGATATTTTTTGATCAGATGCGTAGTTCTCGAGATATATCAAGATATTTAAAAGTTCCGAAACCGCACCAACATAACAGAGATACAGAAACACCGTGGCCCCTTTCTTTGAGATAACTCTGCACTAGTGCGAGCCGCAAATGCCGCTTCCAGCTTAGCTGTGCAGAAGAAGAACAACAAGAAGAAGAAATATCTCGAAATATGTCCGTTAGGCCCCTTCCCTTGAGATAAATCTGCAAATATCTCGGAAACGAAGCGAGCTATGGCAAAATGTTAAGAGACCTTTTTTGTAGAGAATTAAGTTTCCTACATTTTATGTTCTATGATATTTTTTGATCAGATGCGTAGTTCTCGAGATATATCAAGATATTTAAAAGTTCCGAAGCCGCACCAACATAATAGAGATACAGAAACACCGTGGCCCCTTTCTTTGAGATAACTCTGCACTATTGCGAGCTGTAAATGCCACTTCCAGCTTAGCTGTGCAGAAGAAGAACAACAAGAAGAAGAAGTATCTCGAAATATGTCCGTCAGGCCCCTTCCCTTGAGATATATCTGCAAATATCTCGGAAACGAAGAGAGCTATGGCAAAATGTTAAGAGACCTTTTTTGTAGGGAATTAAGTTTCCTACTTTTTATGTTCTATGATATTTTTTGATCAGATGCGTAGTTCTCGAGATATATCAAGATATTTAAAAGTTCCGAAGCCGCACCAACATAATAGAGATACAGAAACACCGTGGCCCCTTTCTTTGAGATAACTCTGCACGATTGCGAGCTGGAAATGCCACTTCCAGTTTAGCTGTGCAGAAGAAGAACAACAAGAAGAAGAAATATCTCGAAATATGTCCATCAGGACCCTTCCCTTGAGATAAATCTGCAAATATCTCGGAAACGAAGCGAGCTATGGCAAAATGTTAAGAGACCTTTTTTGTAGAGAATTAAGTTTCCTACTTTTTATGTTCTATGATATTTTTTGATCAGATGCGTAGTTCTCGAGATATATCAAGATATTTAAAAGTTCCGAAGCCGCACCAACATAATAGAGATACAGAAACACCGTGGCCCCTTTCTTTGAGATAACTCTGCACTATTGCGAGCTGTAAATGCCACCTCCAGCTTAGCTGTGCAGAAGAAGAACAACAAGAAGAAGAAATATCTCGAAATATGTCCGTCAGGCCCCTGCCCTTGAGATATATCTGCAAATATCTCGGAAACGAAGCGAGCTATGGCAAAATGTTAAGAGACCTTTTTTGTAGAGAATTATGTTTCCTACAATTTATGTTCTATGATATTTTTTGATCAGATGCGTAGTTCTCGAGATATATCAAGATATTTAAAAGTTCCGAAACCGCACCAACATAACAGAGATACAGAAACACCGTGGCCCCTTTCTTTGAGATAACTCTGCACTAGTGCGAGCCGCAAATGCCGCTTCCAGCTTAGCTGTGCAGAAGAAGAACAACAAGAAGAAGAAATATTTCGGAATATGTCCGTCAGGCCCCTTCCCTTGAGATAAATCTGCAAATATCTCGGAAACGAAGCGAGCTATGGCAAAATGTTAAGAGACCCTTTTTGTAGAGAATTAAGTTTCCCACTTTTTATGTTCTATGATATTTTTTGATCAGACGCGTAGTTCTCGAGATATATCAAGATATTTAAAAGTTCCGAAGCCGCACCAACATAATAGAGATACAGAAACACCGTGGCCCCTTTCTTTGAGATAACTCTGCACTATTGCGAGCTGCAAATGCCACTTCCAGCTTAGCTGTGCAGAAGAAGAACAACAAGAAGAAGAAATATTTCGAAATATGTCCGTCAGGCCCCTTCCCTTGAGATATATCTGCAAATATCTCGGAAACGAAGCGAGCTATGGCAAAATGTTAAGAGACCTTTTTTGTAGACAATTATGTTTCCTACAATTTATGTTCTATGATATTTTTTGATCAGATGCGTAGTTTTCGAGATATATGGAGATATTTAAAAGATCCGAAGCCGCACCAACATAATAGAGATACAGAAACACCGTGGCCCCTTTCTTTGATATAACTCTGCACTAGTGCGAGCCGCAAATGCCGCTTCCAGCTTAGCTGTGCAGAAGAAGAACAACAAGAAGAAGAAATATCTCGAAATATGTCCGTCAGGCCCCTTCCCTCGAGATAAATCTGCAAATATCTCGGAAACGAAGCGAGCTATGGCAAAATGTTAAGAGACCTTTTTTGTAGAGAATTAAGTTTCCTACTTTTTATGTTCTATGATATTTTTTGATCGGATGCGTAGTTCTCGAGATATATCAAGATATTTAAAAGTTCCGAAGCCGCACCAACATAATAGAGATACAGAAACACCGTGGCCCCTTTCTTTGAGATAACTCTGCACTATTGCGAGCTGCAAATGCCACTTCCAGCTTAGCTGTGCAGAAGAAGAACAACAAGAAGAAGAAATATCTCGAAATATGTCCGTCAGGCCAGTTCTTTTGAGCTGAATCTGCAAATATCTCGGAAACGAAGCGAGCTATGGCAAAATGTTAAGAGACGTTTTTTGCAGAGAATTATGTTTCCTACAATTTATGTTCTATGATATTTTTTGATCAGAAGCGTAGTTTTCGAGATATATCGAGATATTTAAAAGTTCCGAAGCCGCACCAACATAATAGGGATACAGAAACACCGTGGCCCCTTTCTTTGAGATAACTCTGCACTAGTGCGAGCCGCAAGTGCCACTTCCAGCTTAGCTGTGCAGAAGAAGAACAACAAGAAGAAGAAATATCTCGAAATATGTCCGTCAGGCGCCTTCCCTTGAGATAAATCTGCAAATATCTCGGAAACGAAGCGAGCTATGGCAAAACGTTAAGAGACCTTTTTTGTAGAAAACTAGGTTTCCTACTTTTTATGTTCTATGATATTTTTCGATCAGAGGCGTAGTTCTCGAGATATATCAAGATATTTAAAAGTTCCGAAGCCGCACCAACATAATAGAGATACAGAAACACCGTGGCCCCTTTCTTTGAGATAACTCTGCACTAGTGCGAGCTGTAAATGCCACTTCCAGCTTAGCTGTGCAGAAGAAGAACAACAAGAAGAAGAAGTATCTCGAAATATGTCCGTCAGGCCCCTTCCCTTGAGATATATCTGCAAATATCTCGGAAACGAAGAGAGCTATGGCAAAATGTTAAGAGACCTTTTTTGTAGGGAATTAAGTTTCCTACTTTTTATGTTCTATGATATTTTTTGATCAGATGCGTAGTTCTCGAGACATATCAAGATATTTAAAAGTTCCGAAGCCGCACCAACATAATAGAGATACAGAAACACCGTGGCCCCTTTCTTTGAGATAACTCTGCACGATTGCGAGCTGGAAATGCCACTTCCAGTTTAGCTGTGCAGAAGAAGAACAACAAGAAGAAGAAATATCTCGAAATATGTCCATCAGGACCCTTCCCTTGAGATAAATCTGCAAATATCTCGGAAACGAAGCGAGCTATGGCAAAATGTTTAGAGACCTTTTTTGTAGAGAATTAAGTTTCCTACTTTTTATGTTCTATGATATTTTTTGATCAGATGCGTAGTTCTCGAGATATATCAAGATATTTAAAAGTTCCGAAGCCGCACCAACATAATAGAGATACAGAAACACCGTGGCCCCTTTCTTTGAGATAACTCTGCACTATTGCGAGCTGTAAATGCCACCTCCAGCTTAGCTGTGCAGAAGAAGAACAACAAGAAGAAGAAATATCTCGAAATATGTCCGTCAGGCCCCTGCCCTTGAGATATATCTGCAAATATCTCGGAAACGAAGCGAGCTATGGCAAAATGTTAAGAGACCTTTTTTGTAGAGAATTATGTTTCCTACAATTTATGTTCTATGATATTTTTTGATCAGATGCGTAGTTCTCGAGATATATCAAGATATTTAAAAGTTCCGAAACCGCACCAACATAACAGAGATACAGAAACACCGTGGCCCCTTTCTTTGAGATAACTCTGCACTAGTGCGAGCCGCAAATGCCGCTTCCAGCTTAGCTGTGCAGAAGAAGAACAACAAGAAGAAGAAATATCTCGAAATATGTCCGTCAGGCCCCTGCCCTTGAGATATATCTGCAAATATCTCGGAAACGAAGCGAGCTATGGCAAAATGTTAAGAGACCTTTTTTGTAGAGAATTATGTTTCCTACAATTTATGTTCTATGATATTTTTTGATCAGATGCGTAGTTCTCGAGATATATCAAGATATTTAAAAGTTCCGAAACCGCACCAACATAACAGAGATACAGAAACACCGTGGCCCCTTTCTTTGAGATAACTCTGCACTAGTGCGAGCCGCAAATGCCGCTTCCAGCTTAGCTGTGCAGAAGAAGAACAACAAGAAGAAGAAATATCTCGAAATATGTCCGTCAGGCCAGTTCCTTTGAGCTGAATCTGCAAATATCTCGGAAACGAAGCGAGCTATGGCAAAATGTTAAGAGACGTTTTTTGTAGAGAATTATGTTTCCTACAATTTATGTTCTATGATATTTTTTGATCAGAAGCGTAGTTCTCGAGATATATCAAGATATTTAAAAGTTCCGAAACCGCACCAACATAACAGAGATACAGAAACACCGTGGCCCCTTTCTTTGAGATAACTCTGCACTAGTGCGAGCCGCAAATGCCGCTTCCAGCTTAGCTGTGCAGAAGAAGAACAACAAGAAGAAGAAATATCTCGAAATATGTCCGTTAGGCCCCTTCCCTTGAGATAAATCTGCAAATATCTCGGAAACGAAGCGAGCTATGGCAAAATATTAAGAGACCTTTTTTGTGGAGAATTAAGTTTCCTACATTTTATGTTCTATGATATTTTTTGATCAGATGCGTAGTTCTCGAGATATATTAAGGTATTTAAAAGTTCCGAAGCCGCACCAACATAATAGAGATACAGAAACACCGTGGCCCCTTTCTTTGAGATAACTCTGCACTATTGCGAGCTGCAAATGCCACTTCCAGCTTAGCTGTGCAGAAGAAGAACAACAAGAAGAAGAAGTATCCCGAAATATGTCCGTCAGGACCCTTCCCTTGAGATGAATCTGCAAATATCTCGGAAACGAAGCGAGCTATGGCAAAATGTTAAGAGACCTTTTTTGTAGAGAATTAAGTTTCCTGCTTTTTATGTTCTATGATATTTTTTGATCAGATGCGTAGTTGTCGAGATATATCAAGATATTTAAAAGTTCCGAAGCCGCACCAACATGATAGAGATACAGAAACACCGTGGCCCCTTTCTTTGAGATAACTCTGCACTATTGCGAGCTGCAAATGCCACTTCCAGCTTAGCTGTGCAGAAGAAGAACAACAAGAAGAAGAAATATTTCGGAATATGTCCGTCAGGCCCCTTCCCTTGAGATAAATCTGCAAATATCTCGGAAACGAAGCGAGCTATGGCAAAATGTTAAGAGACCCTTTTTGTAGAGAATTAAGTTTCCCACTTTTTATGTTCTATGATATTTTTTGATCAGACGCGTAGTTCTCGAGATATATCAAGATATTTAAAAGTTCCGAAGCCGCACCAACATAATAGAGATACAGAAACACCGTGGCCCCTTTCTTTGAGATAACTCTGCACTATTGCGAGCTGCAAATGCCACTTCCAGCTTAGCTGTGCAGAAGAAGAACAACAAGAAGAAGAAATATTTCGAAATATGTCCGTCAGGCCCCTTCCCTTGAGATATATCTGCAAATATCTCGGAAACGAAGCGAGCTATGGCAAAATGTTAAGAGACCTTTTTTGTAGACAATTATGTTTCCTACAATTTATGTTCTATGATATTTTTTGATCAGATGCGTAGTTTTCGAGATATATCGAGATATTTAAAAGATCCGAAGCCGCACAAACATAATAGAGATACAGAAACACCGTGGCCCCTTTCTTTGATATAACTCTGCACTAGTGCGAGCCGCAAATGCCGCTTCCAGCTTAGCTGTGCAGAAGAAGAACAACAAGAAGAAGAAATATCTCGAAATATGTCCGTCAGGCCCCTTCCCTCGAGATAAATCTGCAAATATCTCGGAAACGAAGAGAGCTATGGCAAAATGTTAAGAGACCTTTTTTGTAGAGAATTAAGTTTCCTACTTTTCATGTTCTATGATATTTCTTGATCAGATGCGTAGTTCTCGAGATATATCAAGATATTTAAAAGTTCCGAAGCCGCACCAACATAATAGAGATACAGAAACACCGTGGCCCCTTTCTTTGAGATAACTCTGCACTATTGCGCGCTGCAAATGCCACTTCCAGCTTAGCTGTGCAGAAGAAGAACAACAAGAAGAAGAAATATCTCGAAATATGTCCGTCAGACCCCTTCCCTTGAGATAAATCTGCAAATATCTCGGAAACGAAGCGAGCTATGGCAAAATGTTAAGAGACCTTTTTTGTAGAGAATTAAGTTTCCTGCTTTTTATGTTCTATGATATTTTTTTGATCAGATGCGTAGTTCTCGAGATATATCAAGATATTTAAAAGTTCCGAAGCCGCACCAACATAATAGAGATACAGAAACACCGTGGCCCCTTTCTTTGAGATAACTCTGCACTAGTGCGAGCCGCAAATGCCGCTTCCAGCTTAGCTGTGCAGAAGAAGAACAACAAGAAGAAGAAATATCTCGAAATATGTCCGTTAGGCCCCTTCCCTTGAGATAAATCTGCAAATATCTCGGAAACGAAGCGAGCTATGGCAAAATGTTAAGAGACCTTTTTTGTAGAGAATTAAGTTTCCTACATTTTATGTTCTATGATATTTTTTGATCAGATGCGTAGTTCTCGAGATATATCAAGATATTTAAAAGTTCCGAAGCCGCACCAACATAATAGAGATACAGAAACACCGTGGCCCCTTTCTTTGAGATAACTCTGCACTATTGCGAGCTGTAAATGCCACTTCCAGCTTAGCTGTGCAGAAGAAGAACAACAAGAAGAAGAAGTATCTCGAAATATGTCCGTCAGGCCCCTTCCCTTGAGATATATCTGCAAATATCTCGGAAACGAAGAGAGCTATGGCAAAATGTTAAGAGACCTTTTTTGTAGGGAATTAAGTTTCCTACTTTTTATGTTCTATGATATTTTTTGATCAGATGCGTAGTTCTCGAGATATATCAAGATATTTAAAAGTTCCGAAGCCGCACCAACATAATAGAGATACAGAAACACCGTGGCCCCTTTCTTTGAGATAACTCTGCACTATTGCGAGCTGTAAATGCCACCTCCAGCTTAGCTGTGCAGAAGAAGAACAACAAGAAGAAGAAATATCTCGAAATATGTCCGTCAGGCCCCTGCCCTTGAGATATATCTGCAAATATCTCGGAAACGAAGCGAGCTATGGCAAAATGTTAAGAGACCTTTTTTGTAGAGAATTATGTTTCCTACAATTTATGTTCTATGATATTTTTTGATCAGATGCGTAGTTCTCGAGATATATCAAGATATTTAAAAGTTCCGAAACCGCACCAACATAACAGAGATACAGAAACACCGTGGCCCCTTTCTTTGAGATAACTCTGCACTAGTGCGAGCCGCAAATGCCGCTTCCAGCTTAGCTGTGCAGAAGAAGAACAACAAGAAGAAGAAATATCTCGAAATATGTCCGTTAGGCCCCTTCCCTTGAGATAAATCTGCAAATATCTCGGAAACGAAGCGAGCTATGGCAAAATGTTAAGAGACCTTTTTTGTAGAGAATTAAGTTTCCTACTTTTTATGTTCTATGATATTTTTTGATCGGATGCGTAGTTCTCGAGATATATCAAGATATTTAAAAGTTCCGAAGCCGCACCAACATAATAGAGATACAGAAACACCGTGGCCCCTTTCTTTGAGATAACTCTGCACTATTGCGAGCTGCAAATGCCACTTCCAGCTTAGCTGTGCAGAAGAAGAACAACAAGAAGAAGAAATATCTCGAAATATGTCCGTCAGACCCCTTCCCTCGAGATAAATCTGCAAATATCTCGGAAACGAAGAGAGCTATGGCAAAATGTTAAGAGACCTTTTTTGTAGAGAATTAAGTTTCCTACTTTTCATGTTCTATGATATTTCTTGATCAGATGCGTAGTTCTCGAGATATATCAAGATATTTAAAAGTTCCGAAGCCGCACCAACATAATAGAGATACAGAAACACCGTGGCCCCTTTCTTTGAGATAACTCTGCACTATTGCGCGCTGCAAATGCCACTTCCAGCTTAGCTGTGCAGAAGAAGAACAACAAGAAGAAGAAATATCTCGAAATATGTCCGTCAGGCCCCTTCCCTTGAGATAAATCTGCAAATATCTCGGAAACGAAGCGAGCTATGGCAAAATGTTAAGAGACCTTTTTTGTAGAGAATTAAGTTTCCTGCTTTTTATGTTCTATGATATTTTTTGATCAGATGCGTAGTTCTCGAGATATATCAAGATATTTAAAAGTTCCGAAGCCGCACCAACATAATAGAGATACAGAAACACCGTGGCCCCTTTCTTTGAGATAACTCTGCACTATTGCGAGCTGCAAATGCCACTTCCAGCTTAGCTGTGCAGAAGAAGAACAACAAGAAGAAGAAATATCTCGGAATATGTCCGTCAGGCCCCTTCCCTTGAGATAAATCTGCAAATATCTCGGAAACGATGCCAGCTATGGGAAAATGTTAAGAGACCTTTTTTGTAGAGAATTAAGTTTCCTACTTTTTATCTTCTATGATATTTTTTGATCAGATGCGTAGTTCTAGAGATATATCAAGATATTTAAAAGTTCCGAAGCCGCACCAACATAATAGAGATACAGAAACACCGTGGCCCCTTTCTTTGAGATAACTGTGCACTAGTGCGAGCCGCAAATGCCACTTCCAGCTTAGCTGTGCAGAAGAAGAACAACAAGAAGAAGAAATATCTCGAAATATGTCCGTCAGGCCCCTTCCCTTGAGATAAATCTGCAAATATCTCGGAAACGAAGCGAGCTATGGCAGAATGTTAAGAGACCCTTTTCGTAGAGAATTAAGTTTCCCACTTTTTATGTTCTATGATATTTTTTGATCAGACGCGTAGTTCTCGAGATATATCAAGATATTTAAAAGTTCCGAAGCCGCACCAACATAATAGAGATACAGAAACACCGTGGCCCCTTTCTTTGAGATAACTCTGCACTATTGCGAGCTGCAAATCCCACTTCCAGCTTAGCTGTGCAGAAGAAGAACAACAAGAAGAAGAAATATTTCGAAATATGTCCGTCAGGCCCCTTCCCTTGAGATAAATCTGCAAATATCTCGGAAACGAAGCGAGCTATGGCAAAATGTTAAGAGACCTTTTTTGTAGAGAATTAAGTTTCCTACTTTTCATGTTCTATGATATTTTTTGATCAGATGCGTAGTTCTCGAGATATATCAAGATATTTAAAAGTTCCGAAGCCGCACCAACATAATAGAGATACAGAAACACCGTGGCCCCTTTCTTTGAGATAACTCTGCACTATTGCGCGCTGCAAATGCCACTTCCAGCTTAGCTGTGCAGAAGAAGAACAACAAGAAGAAGAAATATCTCGAAATATGTCCGTCAGGCCCCTTCCCTTGAGATAAATCTGCAAATATCTCGGAAACGAAGCGAGCTATGGCAAAATGTTAAGAGACCTTTTTTGTAGAGAATTAAGTTTCCTGCTTTTTATGTTCTATCATATTTTTTGATCAGATGCGTAGTTCTCGAGATATATCAAGATATTTAAAAGTTCCGAAGCCGCACCAACATAATAGAGATACAGAAACACCGTGGCCCCTTTCTTTGAGATAACTCTGCACTATTGCGAGCTGCAAATGCCACTTCCAGCTTAGCTGTGCAGAAGAAGAACAACAAGAAGAAGAAATATCTCGGAATATGTCCGTCAGGCCCCGTCCCTTGAGATAAATCTGCAAATATCTCGGAAACGATGCCAGCTATGGGAAAATGTTAAGAGACCTTTTTTGTAGAGAATTAAGTTTCCTACTTTTTATCTTCTATGATATTTTTTGATCAGATGCGTAGTTCTAGAGATATATCAAGATATTTAAAAGTTCCGAAGCCGCACCAACATAATAGAGATACAGAAACACCGTGGCCCCTTTCTTTGAGATAACTGTGCACTAGTGCGAGCCGCAAATGCCACTTCCAGCTTAGCTGTGCAGAAGAAGAACAACAAGAAGAAGAAATATCTCGAAATATGTCCGTCAGGCCCCTTCCCTTGAGATAAATCTGCAAATATCTCGGAAACGAAGCGAGCTATGGCAAAATGTTAAGAGACCCTTTTCGTAGAGAATTAAGTTTCCCACTTTTTATGTTCTATGATATTTTTTGATCAGACGCGTAGTTCTCGAGATATATCAAGATATTTAAAAGTTCCGAAGCCGCACCAACATAATAGAGATACAGAAACACCGTGGCCCCTTTCTTTGAGATAACTCTGCACCATTGCGCGCTGCAAATGCCACTTCCAGCTTAGCTGTGCAGAAGAAGAACAACAAGAAGAAGAAATATCTCGAAATATGTCCGTCAGGCCCCTTCCCTTGAGATAAATCTGCAAATATCTCGGAAACGAAGCGAGCTATGGCAAAATGTTAAGAGACCTTTTTTGTAGAGAATTAAGTTTCCTGCTTTTTATGTTCTATGATATTTTTTGATCAGATGCGTAGTTCTCGAGATATATCAAGATATTTAAAAGTTCCGAAGCCGCACCAACATAATAGAGATACAGAAACACCGTGGCCCCTTTCTTTGAGATAACTCTGCACTATTGCGAGCTGCAAATGCCACTTCCAGCTTAGCTGTGCAGAAGAAGAACAACAAGAAGAAGAAATATCTCGGAATATGTCCGTCAGGCCCGTTCCCTTGAGATAAATCTGCAAATATCTCGGAAACGATGCCAGCTATGGGAAAATGTTAAGAGACCTTTTTTGTAGAGAATTAAGTTTCCTACTTTTTATCTTCTATGATATTTTTTGATCAGATGCGTAGTTCTAGAGATATATCAAGATATTTAAAAGTTCCGAAGCCGCACCAACATAATAGAGATACAGAAACACCGTGGCCCCTTTCTTTGAGATAACTGTGCACTAGTGCGAGCCGCAAATGCCACTTCCAGCTTAGCTGTGCAGAAGAAGAACAACAAGAAGAAGAAATATCTCGAAATATGTCCGTCAGGCCCCTTCCCTTGAGATAAATCTGCAAATATCTCGGAAACGAAGCGAGCTATGGCAAAATGTTAAGAGACCCTTTTCGTAGAGAATTAAGTTTCCCACTTTTTATGTTCTATGATATTTTTTGATCAGACGCGTAGTTCTCGAGATATATCAAGATATTTAAAAGTTCCGAAGCCGCACCAACATAATAGAGATACAGAAACACCGTGGCCCCTTTCTTTGAGATAACTCTGCACTATTGCGAGCTGCAAATGCCACTTCCAGCTTAGCTGTGCAGAAGAAGAACAACAAGAAGAAGAAATATTTCGAAATATGTCCGTCAGGCCCCTTCCCTTGAGATATATCTGCAAATATCTCGGAAACGAAGCGAGCTATGGCAAAATGTTAAGAGACCTTTTTTGTAGACAATTATGTTTCCTACAATTTATGTTCTATGATATTTTTTGATCAGATGCGTAGTTTTCGAGATATATCGAGATATTTAAAAGATCCGAAGCCGCACCAACATAATAGAGATACAGAAACACCGTGGCCCCTTTCTTTGATATAACTCTGCACTAGTGCGAGCCGCAAATGCCGCTTCCAGCTTAGCTGTGCAGAAGAAGAACAACAAGAAGAAGAAATATCTCGAAATATGTCCGTCAGGCCCCTGCCCTTGAGATATATCTGCAAATATCTCGGAAACGAAGCGAGCTATGGCAAAATGTTAAGAGACCTTTTTTGTACAGAATTATGTTTCCTACTTTTTATGTTGTATGATATTTTTTGATCAGACGCGTAGTTCTCGAGATATATCAAGATATTTAAAAGTTCCGAAGCCGCACCAACATAATAGAGATACAGAAACACCGTGGCCCCTTTCTTTGAGATAACTCTGCACTATTGCGAGCTGTAAATGCCACTTCCAGCTTAGCTGTGCAGAAGAAGAACAACAAGAAGAAGAAATATCTCGAAATATGTCCGTCAGGCCCCTGCCCTTGAGATATATCTGCAAATATCTCGGAAACGAAGCGAGCTATGGCAAAATGTTAAGAGACCTTTTTTGTAGAGAATTAAGTTTCCTACTTTTTATATTCTATGATATTTTTTGATCGGATGCGTAGTTCTCGAGATATATTAAGATATTTAAAAGTTCCGCAGCCGCACCAACATAATAGAGATACAGAAACACCGTGGCCCCTTTCTTTGAGATAACTCTGCACTATTGCGAGCTGCAAATGCCACTTCCAGCTTAGCTGTGCAGAAGAAGAACAACAAGAAGAAGAAGTATCCCGAAATATGTCCGTCAGGACCCTTCCCTTGAGATAAATCTGCAAATATCTCGGAAACGAAGAGAGCTATGGCAAAATGTTAAGAGACCTTTTTTGTAGAGAATTAAGTTTCCTACTTTTCATGTTCTATGATATTTTTTGATCAGATGCGTAGTTCTCGAGATATATTAAGATATTTAAAAGTTCCGAAGCCGCACCAACATAATAGAGATACAGAAACACCGTGGCCCCTTTCTTTGAGATAACTCTGCACTATTGCGAGCTGTAAATGCCACTTCCAGCTTAGCTGTGCAGAAGAAGAACAACAAGAAGAAGAAATATCTCGAAATATGTCCGTCAGGCCCCTTCCCTTGAGATATATCTGCAAATATCTCGGAAACGAAGCGAGCTATGGCAAAATGTTAAGAGACCTTTTTTGTCGAGAATTATGTTTCCTACAATTTATGTTCTATGATATTTTTTGATCAGAAGCGTAGTTTTCGAGATATATCGAGATATTTAAAAGTTCCGAAGCCGCACCAACATAATACAGATACAGAAACACCGTGGCCCCTTTCTTTGAGATGACTCTGCACTATTGCGAGCTGGAAATGCCACTTCCAGTTTAGCTGTGCAGAAGAAGAACAACAAGAAGAAGAAATATCTCGAAATATGTCCGTTAGGCTCCTTCCCTTGAGATAAATCTGCAAATATCTCGGAAACGAAGCGAGCTATGGCAAAATGTTAAGAGACCTTTTTTGTAGAGAATTAAGTTTCCTACTTTTCATGTTCTATGATATTTTTTGATCAGATGCGTAGTTCTCGAGATATATCAAGATATTTAAAAGTTCCGAAGCCGCACCAACATAATAGAGATACAGAAACACCGTGGCCCCTTTCTTTGAGATAACTCTGCACTATTGCGAGCTGCAAATGCCACTTCCAGCTTAGCTGTGCAGAAGAAGAACAACAAGAAGAAGAAATATCTCGAAATATGTCCGTCAGGCCCCTTCCCTTGAGATAAATCTGCAAATATCTCGGAAACGAAGAGAGCTATGGCAAAATGTTAAGAGACCTTTTTTGTCGAGAATTAAGTTTCCTACTTTTTACGTTCTATGACATTTTTTGATCAGATGCGTAGTTCTCGAGATATATCAAGATATTTAAAAGTTCCGAAGCCGCACCAACATAATAGAGATACAGAAACACCGTGGCCCCTTTCTTTGAGATAACTCTGCACTATTGCGAGCTGTAAATGCCACTTCCAGCTTAGCTGTGCAGAAGAAGAACAACAAGAAGAAGAAATATCTTGAAATATGTCCGTCAGGCCCCTTCCCTTGAGATATATCTGCAAATATCTCGGAAACGAAGCGAGCTATGGCAAAATGTTAAGAGACCTTTTTTGTCGAGAATTATGTTTCCTACAATTTATGTTCTATGATATTTTTTGATCAGAAGCGTAGTTTTCGAGATATATCGAGATATTTAAAAGTTCCGAAGCCGCACCAACATAATAGAGATACAGAAACACCGTGGCCCCTTTCTTTGAGATGACTCTGCACTATTGCGAGCTGGAAATGCCACTTCCAGTTTAGCTGTGCAGAAGAAGAACAACAAGAAGAAGAAATATCTCGAAATATGTCCGTTAGGCCCCTTCCCTTGAGATAAATCTGCAAATATCTCGGAAACGAAGCGAGCTATGGCAAAATGTTAAGAGACCTTTTTTGTAGAGAATTAATTTTCCTACTTTTCATGTTCTATGATATTTTTTGATCAGATGCGTAGTTCTCGAGATATATCAAGATATTTAAAAGTTCCGAAGCCGCACCAACATAATAGAGATACAGAAACACCGTGGCCCCTTTCTTTGAGATAACTCTGCACTATTGCGAGCTGCAAATGCCACTTCCAGCTTAGCTGTGCAGAAGAAGAACAACAAGAAGAAGAAATATCTCGAAATATGTCCGTCAGGCCCCTTCCCTTGAGATATATCTGCAAATATCTCGGAAACGAAGCGAGCTATGGCAAAATTATAAGAGACCTTTTTTGTCGAGAATTATGTTTCCTACAATTTATGTTCTATGATATTTTTTGATCAGAAGCGTAGTTTTCGAGATATATCGAGATATTTAAAAGTTCCGAAGCCGCACCAACATAATAGAGATACAGAAACACCGTGGCCCCTTTCTTTGAGATAACTCTGCACTATTGCGAGCTGCAAATGCCACTTCCAGCTTAGCTGTGCAGAAGAAGAACAACAAGAAGAAGAAATATCTCGAAATATGTCCGTCAGGCCCCTTCCCTTGAGATAAATCTGGAAATATCTCGGAAACGAAGAGAGCTATGGCAAAATGTTAAGAGACCTTTTTTGTAGAGAATTAAGTTTCCTACTTTTTACGTTCTATGACATTTTTTGATCAGATGCGTAGTTCTCGAGATATATCAAGATATTTAAAAGTTCCGAAGCCGCACCAACATAATAGAGATACAGAAACACCGTGGTCCCTTTCTTTGAGATAACTCTGCACTATTGCGAGCTGTAAATGCCACTTCCAGCTTAGCTGTGCAGAAGAAGAACAACAAGAAGAAGAAATATCTCGAAATATGTCCGTCAGGCCCCTTCCCTTGAGATATATCTGCAAATATCTCGGAAACGAAGCGAGCTATGGCAAAATGTTAAGAGACCTTTTTTGTCGAGAATTATGTTTCCTACAATTTATGTTCTATGATATTTTTTGATCAGAAGCGTAGTTTTCGAGATATATCGAGATATTTAAAAGTTCCGAAGCCGCACCAACATAATAGAGACACAGAAACACCGTGGCCCCTTTCTTTGAGATGACTCTGCACTATTGCGAGCTGGAAATGCCACTTCCAGTTTAGCTGTGCAGAAGAAGAACAACAAGAAGAAGAAATATCTCGAAATATGTCCGTTAGGCCCCTTCCCTTGAGATAAATCTGCAAATATCTCGGAAACGAAGCGAGCTATGGCATAATGTTAAGAGACCTTTTTTGTAGAGAATTAAGTTTCCTACTTTTTATGTTCTATGATATTTTTTGATCAGATGCGTAGTTCTCGAGATATATCAAGATATTTAAAAGTTCCGAAGCCGCACCAACATAAGAGAGAAACAGAAACACCGTGGCCCCTTTCTTTGAGATAACTCTGCACTATTGCGAGCTGGAAATGCCACTTCCAGTTTAGCTGTGCAGAAGAAGAACAACAAGAAGAAGAAATATCTCGAAATATGTCCGTTAGGCCCCTTCCCTTGAGATAAATCTGCAAATATCTCGGAAACGAAGCGAGCTATGGCAAAATGTTAAGAGACCTTTTTTGTAGAGAATTAATTTTCCTACTTTTCATGTTCTATGATATTTTTTGATCAGATGCGTAGTTCTCGAGATATATCAAGATATTTAAAAGTTCCGAAGCCGCACCAACATAATAGAGATACAGAAACACCGTGGCCCCTTTCTTTGAGATAACTCTGCACTATTGCGAGCTGGAAATGCCACTTCCAGTTTAGCTGTGCAGAAGAAGAACAACAAGAAGAAGAAATATCTCGAAATATGTCCGTTAGGCCCCTTCCCTTGAGATAAATCTGCAAATATCTCGGAAACGAAGCGAGCTATGGCAAAATGTTAAGAGACCTTTTTTGTAGAGAATTAATTTTCCTACTTTTCATGTTCTATGATATTTTTTGATCAGATGCGTAGTTCTCGAGATATATCAAGATATTTAAAAGTTCCGAAGCCGCACCAACATAATAGAGATACAGAAACACCGTGGCCCCTTTCTTTGAGATAACTCTGCACTATTGCGAGCTGGAAATGCCACTTCCAGTTTAGCTGTGCAGAAGAAGAACAACAAGAAGAAGAAATATCTCGAAATATGTCCGTTAGGCCCCTTCCCTTGAGATAAATCTGCAAATATCTCGGAAACGAAGCGAGCTATGGCAAAATGTTAAGAGACCTTTTTTGTAGAGAATTAATTTTCCTACTTTTCATGTTCTATGATATTTTTTGATCAGATGCGTAGTTCTCGAGATATATCAAGATATTTAAAAGTTCCGAAGTCGCACCAACATAATAGAGATACAGAAACACCGTGGCCCCTTTCTTTGAGATAACTCTGCACTATTGCGAGCTGCAAATGCCACTTCCAGCTTAGCTGTGCAGAAGAAGAACAACAAGAAGAAGAAATATCTCGAAATATGTCCGTCAGGCCCCTTCCCTTGAGATAAATCTGGAAATATCTCGGAAACGAAGAGAGCTATGGCAAAATGTTAAGAGACCTTTTTTGTAGAGAATTAAGTTTCCTACTTTTTACGTTCTATGACATTTTTTGATCAGATGCGTAGTTCTCGAGATATATCAAGATATTTAAAAGTTCCGAAGCCGCACCAACATAATAGAGATACAGAAACACCGTGGCCCCTTTCTTTGAGATAACTCTGCACTATTGCGAGCTGTAAATGCCACTTCCAGCTTAGCTGTGCAGAAGAAGAACAACAAGAAGAAGAAATATCTTGAAATATGTCCGTCAGGCCCCTTCCCTTGAGATATATCTGCAAATATCTCGGAAACGAAGCGAGCTATGGCAAAATGTTAAGAGAACTTTTTTGTCGAGAATTATGTTTCCTACAATTTATGTTCTATGATATTTTTTGATCAGAAGCGTAGTTTTCGAGATATATCGAGATATTTAAAAGTTCCGAAGCCGCACCAACATAATAGAGATACAGAAACACCGTGGCCCCTTTCTTTGAGATGACTCTGCACTATTGCGAGCTGGAAATGCCACTTCCAGTTTAGCTGTGCAGAAGAAGAACAACAAGAAGAAGAAATATCTCGAAATATGTCCGTTAGGCCCCTTCCCTTGAGATAAATCTGCAAATATCTCGGAAACGAAGCGAGCTATGGCAAAATGTTAAGAGACCCTTTTTGTAGAGAATTAAGTTTCCCACTTTTTATGTTCGATGATATTTTTTGATCAGACGCGTAGTTCTCGAGATATATCAAGATATTTAAAAGTTCCGAAGCCGCACCAACATAATAGAGATACAGAAACACCGTGGCCCCTTTCTTTGAGATAACTCTGCACTATTGCGAGCTGCAAATGCCACTTCCAGCTTAGCTGTGCAGAAGAAGAACAACAAGAAGAAGAAATATCTCGAAATATGTCCGTCAGGCCCCTTCCCTTGAGATAAATCTGCAAATATCTCGGAAACGAGGCGAGCTATGGCAAAATGTTAAGAGACCTTTTTTGTGGAGAGTTAAGTTTCCTACTTTTTATGCTCTATGATATTTTTCGATCAGAGGCGTAGTTCTCGAGATATATCAAGATATTTAAAAGTTCCGAAGCCGCACCAACATAATAGAGATACAGAAACACCGTGGCCCCTTTCTTTGAGATAACTCTGCACTATTGCGAGCTGCAAATGCCACTTCCAGCTTAGCTGTGCAGAAGAAGAACAACAAGAAGAAGAAGTATCTCGAAATATGTCCGTCAGGCCCCTTCCCTTGAGATAAATCTGCAAATATCTCGGAAACGAAGCGAGCTATGGCAAAATGTTAAGAGACCTTTTTTGTAGAGAATTAAGTTTCCTACTTTTTATGTTCTATGATATTTTTCGATCAGAGGCGTAGTTCTCGAGATATATCAAGATATTTAAAAGTTCCGAAGCCGCACCAACATAATAGAGATACAGAAACACCGTGGCCCCTCTCTTTGAGATAACTCTGCACTATTGCGAGCTGCAAATGCCACTTCCAGCTTAGCTGTGCAGAGGAAGAACAACAAGAAGAAGAAGTATCTCGAAATATGTCCGTCAGGCCCGTTCCTTTGAGCTGAATCTGCAAATATCTCGGAAACGAAGCGAGCTATGGCAAAATGTTAAGAGACGTTTTTTGTAGTGAATTATGTTTCCTACAATTTATGTTCTATGATATTTTTTGATCCGAAGCGTAGTTTTCGAGATATATCGAGATATTTAAAAGTTCCGAAGCCGCACCAACATAATAGAGATACAGAAACACCGTGGCTCCTTTCTTTGAGATAACTCTGCACTAGTACGAGCCGCAAATGCCACTTCCAGCTTAGCTGTGCAGAAGAGGAACAACAAGAAGAAGAAATATCTCGGAATATGTCCGTCAGGACCCTTCCCTTGAGATAAATCTGCAAATATCTCGGAAACGAAGCGAGCTATTGCAAAACGTTAAGAGACCTTTTTTGTAGAGAATTAAGTTTCCTACTTTATATGTTCTATGATATTTTTTGATCAGATGCGTAGTTCTCGAGATATATCAAGATATTTAAAAGCTCCGAAGCTGCACCAACATAATAGAGGTACAGAAACACCGTGGCCCCTTTCTTTGAGATAACTCTGCACTATTGCTAGCTGCAAATGCCACTTCCAGCTTAGCTGTGCAGAAGAAGAACAACAAGAAGAAGAAATATCTGGAAATATGTCCGTCAGGCCCCTTCCCTTGAGATAAATCTGCAAATATCTCGGAAACCAAGCGAGCTATGGCAAGATGTTGAGAGACCTTATTTGTAGAGAATTAAGTTTCCTACTTTTTATGTTCTACGATATTTTTTGATCAGATGCGTAGTTCTCGAGATATATCAAGATATTTAAAAGTTCCGAAGCCGCACCAACATAATAGAGATACAGAAACACCGTGGCCCCTTTCTTTGAGATAACTCTGCACTATTGCGAGCTGCAAATGCCACTTCCAGCTTAGCTGTGCAGAAGAAGAACAACAAGAAGAAGAAATATCTCGAAATATGTCCGTCAGGCCCCTTCCCTTGAGATAAATCTGCAAATATCTCGGAAACGAAGAGAGCTATGGCAAAATGTTAAGAGACCTTTTTTGTAGAGAATTAAGTTTCCTACTTTTCATGTTCTATGATATTTTTTGATCAGATGCGTAGTTCTCGAGATATATCAAGATATTTAAAAGTTCCGAAGCCGCACCAACATAATAGAGATACAGAAACACCGTGGCCCCTTTCTTTGAGATAACTCTGCACTATTGCGAGCTGTAAATGCCACTTCCAGCTTAGCTGTGCAGAAGAAGAACAACAAGAAGAAGAAATATCTTGAAATATGTCCGTCAGGCCCCTTCCCTTGAGATATATCTGCAAATATCTCGGAAACGAAGCGAGCTATGGCAAAATGTTAAGAGACCTTTTTTGTCGAGAATTATGTTTCCTACAATTTATGTTCTATGATATTTTTTGATCAGAAGCGTAGTTTTCGAGATATATCGAGATATTTAAAAGTTCCGAAGCCGCACCAACATAATAGAGATACAGAAACACCGTGGCCCCTTTCTTTGAGATAACTCTGCACTATTGCGAGCTGCAAATGCCACTTCCAGCTTAGCTGTGCAGAAGAAGAACAACAAGAAGAAGAAGTATCTCGAAATATGTCCGTCAGGCCCCTTCCCTTGAGATAAATCTGGAAATATCTCGGAAACGAAGAGAGCTATGGCAAAATGTTAAGAGACCTTTTTTGTAGAGAATTAAGTTTCCTACTTTTTACGTTCTATGACATTTTTTGATCAGATGCGTAGTTCTCGAGATATATCAAGATATTTAAAAGTTCCGAAGCCGCACCAACATAATAGAGATACAGAAACACCGTGGTCCCTTTCTTTGAGATAACTCTGCACTATTGCGAGCTGTAAATGCCACTTCCAGCTTAGCTGTGCAGAAGAAGAACAACAAGAAGAAGAAATATCTCGAAATATGTCCGTCAGGCCCCTTCCCTTGAGATATATCTGCAAATATCTCGGAAACGAAGCGAGCTATGGCAAAATGTTAAGAGACCTTTTTTGTCGAGAATTATGTTTCCTACAATTTATGTTCTATGATATTTTTTGATCAGAAGCGTAGTTTTCGAGATATATCGAGATATTTAAAAGTTCCGAAGCCGCACCAACATAATAGAGATACAGAAACACCGTGGCCCCTTTCTTTGAGATGACTCTGCACTATTGCGAGCTGGAAATGCCACTTCCAGTTTAGCTGTGCAGAAGAAGAACAACAAGAAGAAGAAATATCTCGAAATATGTCCGTTAGGCCCCTTCCCTTGAGATAAATCTGCAAATATCTCGGAAACGAAGCGAGCTATGGCATAATGTTAAGAGACCTTTTTTGTAGAGAATTAAGTTTCCTACTTTTTATGTTCTATGATATTTTTTGATCAGATGCGTAGTTCTCGAGATATATCAAGATATTTAAAAGTTCCGAAGCCGCACCAACATAAGAGAGAAACAGAAACACCGTGGCCCCTTTCTTTGAGATAACTCTGCACTATTGCGAGCTGGAAATGCCACTTCCAGTTTAGCTGTGCAGAAGAAGAACAACAAGAAGAAGAAATATCTCGAAATATGTCCGTTAGGCCCCTTCCCTTGAGATAAATCTGCAAATATCTCGGAAACGAAGCGAGCTATGGCAAAATGTTAAGAGACCTTTTTTGTAGAGAATTAAGTTTCCTACTTTTTACGTTCTATGACATTTTTTGAGCAGATGCGTAGTTCTCGAGATATATCAAGATATTTAAAAGTTCCGAAGTCGTACCAACATAATAGAGATACAGAAACACCGTGGCCCCTTTCTTTGAGATAACTCTGCACTATTGCGAGCTGCAAATGCCACTTCCAGCTTAGCTGTGCAGAAGAAGAACAACAAGAAGAAGAAATATTTCGAAATATGTCCGTCAGGCCCCTTCCCTTGAGATAAATCTGCAAATATCTCGGAAACGAAGAGAGCTATGGCAAAATGTTAAGAGACCTTTTTTGTAGAGAATTAAGTTTCCTACTTTTTACGTTCTATGACATTTTTTGAGCAGATGCGTAGTTCTCGAGATATATCAAGATATTTAAAAGTTCCGAAGCCGCACCAACATAATAGAGATACAGAAACACCGTGGCCCCTTTCTTTGAGATAACTCTGCACTATTGCGAGCTGTAAATGCCACTTCCAGCTTAGCTGTGCAGAAGAAGAACAACAAGAAGAAGAAATATCTTGAAATATGTCCGTCAGGCCCCTTCCCTTGAGATATATCTGCAAATATCTCGGAAACGAAGCGAGCTATGGCAAAATGTTAAGAGACCTTTTTTGTAGAGAATTAAGTTTCCTACTTTTTATGTTCTATGATATTTTTTGATCAGATGCGTAGTTCTCGAGATATATCAAGATATTTAAAAGTTCCGAAGCCGCACCAACATAATAGAGATACAGAAACACCGTGGCCCCTTTCTTTGAGATAACTCTGCACTATTGCGAGCTGTAAATGCCACTTCCAGCTTAGCTGTGCAGAAGAAGAACAACAAGAAGAAGAAATATCTCGAAATATGTCCGTTAGGCCCCTTCCCTTGAGATAAATCTGCAAATATCTCAGAAACGAAGCGAGCTATGGCAAAATGTTAAGAGACCTTTTTTGTAGAGAATTAAGTTTCCTACTTTTTATGTTCTATGATATTTTTTGATCAGATGCGTAGTTCTCGAGATATATCAAGATATTTAAAAGTTCCGAAGCCGCACCAACATAATAGAGATACAGAAACACCGTGGCCCCTTTCTTTGAGATAACTCTGCACTATTGCGAGCTGTAAATGCCACTTCCAGCTTAGCTGTGCAGAAGAAGAACAACAAGAAGAAGAAATATCTCGAAATATGTCCGTTAGGCCCCTTCCCTTGAGATAAATCTGCAAATATCTCGGAAACGAAGCGAGCTATGGCAAAATGTTAAGAGACCTTTTTTGTAGAGAATTAATTTTCCTACTTTTCATGTTCTATGATATTTTTTGATCAGATGCGTAGTTCTCGAGATATATCAAGATATTTAAAAGTTCCGAAGCCGCACCAACATAATAGAGATACAGAAACACCGTGGCCCCTTTCTTTGAGATAACTCTGCACTATTGCGAGCTGGAAATGCCACTTCCAGTTTAGCTGTGCAGAAGAAGAACAACAAGAAGAAGAAATATCTCGAAATATGTCCGTTAGGCCCCTTCCCTTGAGATAAATCTGCAAATATCTCGGAAACGAAGCGAGCTATGGCAAAATGTTAAGAGACCTTTTTTGTAGAGAATTAAGTTTCCTACTTTTTACGTTCTATGACATTTTTTGAGCAGATGCGTAGTTCTCGAGATATATCAAGATATTTAAAAGTTCCGAAGTCGTACCAACATAATAGAGATACAGAAACACCGTGGCCCCTTTCTTTGAGATAACTCTGCACTATTGCGAGCTGCAAATGCCACTTCCAGCTTAGTTGTGCAGAAGAAGAACAACAAGAAGAAGAAATATTTCGAAATATGTCCGTCAGGCCCCTTCCCTTGAGATAAATCTGCAAATATCTCGGAAACGAAGAGAGCTATGGCAAAATGTTAAGAGACCTTTTTTGTAGAGAATTAAGTTTCCTACTTTTTACGTTCTATGACATTTTTTGAGCAGATGCGTAGTTCTCGAGATATATCAAGATATTTAAAAGTTCCGAAGCCGCACCAACATAATAGAGATACAGAAACACCGTGGCCCCTTTCTTTGAGATAACTCTGCACTATTGCGAGCTGTAAATGCCACTTCCAGCTTAGCTGTGCAGAAGAAGAACAACAAGAAGAAGAAATATCTCGAAATATGTCCGTTAGGCCCCTTCCCTTGAGATAAATCTGCAAATATCTCGGAAACGAAGCGAGCTATGGCAAAATGTTAAGAGACCTTTTTTGTAGAGAATTAATTTTCCTACTTTTCATGTTCTATGATATTTTTTGATCAGATGCGTAGTTCTCGAGATATATCAAGATATTTAAAAGTTCCGAAGCCGCACCAACATAATAGAGATACAGAAACACCGTGGCCCCTTTCTTTGAGATAACTCTGCACTATTGCGAGCTGGAAATGCCACTTCCAGTTTAGCTGTGCAGAAGAAGAACAACAAGAAGAAGAAATATCTCGAAATATGTCCGTTAGGCCCCTTCCCTTGAGATAAATCTGCAAATATCTCGGAAACGAAGCGAGCTATGGCAAAATGTTAAGAGACATTTTTTGTAGAGAATTAATTTTCCTACTTTTCATGTTCTATGATATTTTTTGATCAGATGCGTAGTTCTCGAGATATATCAAGATATTTAAAAGTTCCGAAGCCGCACCAACATAATAGAGATACAGAAACACCGTGGCCCGTTTCTTTGAGATAACTCTGCACTATTGCGAGCTGGAAATGCCACTTCCAGTTTAGCTGTGCAGAAGAAGAACAACAAGAAGAAGAAATATCTCGAAATATGTCCGTTAGGCCCCTTCCCTTGAGATAAATCTGCAAATATCTCGGAAACGAAGCGAGCTATGGCAAAATGTTAAGAGACCTTTTTTGTAGAGAATTAATTTTCCTACTTTTCATGTTCTATGATATTTTTTGATCAGATGCGTAGTTCTCGAGATATATCAAGATATTTAAAAGTTCCGAAGTCGCACCAACATAATAGAGATACAGAAACACCGTGGCCCCTTTCTTTGAGATAACTCTGCACTATTGCGAGCTGCAAATGCCACTTCCAGCTTAGCTGTGCAGAAGAAGAACAACAAGAAGAAGAAATATCTCGAAATATGTCCGTCAGGCCCCTTCCCTTGAGATAAATCTGGAAATATCTCGGAAACGAAGAGAGCTATGGCAAAATGTTAAGAGACCTTTTTTGTAGAGAATTCAGTTTCCTACTTTTTACGTTCTATGACATTTTTTGATCAGATGCGTAGTTCTCGAGATATATCAAGATATTTAAAAGTTCCGAAGCCGCACCAACATAATAGAGATACAGAAACACCGTGGCCCCTTTCTTTGAGATAACTCTGCACTATTGCGAGCTGTAAATGCCACTTCCAGCTTAGCTGTGCAGAAGAAGAACAACAAGAAGAAGAAATATCTTGAAATATGTCCGTCAGGCCCCTTCCCTTGAGATATATCTGCAAATATCTCGGAAACGAAGCGAGCTATGGCAAAATGTTAAGAGAACTTTTTTGTCGAGAATTATGTTTCCTACAATTTATGTTCTATGATATTTTTCGATCAGAGGCGTAGTTCTCGAGATATATCAAGATATTTAAAAGTTCCTAAGCCGCACCAACATAATAGAGATACAGAAACACCGTGGCCCCTTTCTTTGAGATGACTCTGCACTATTGCGAGCTGCAAATGCCACTTCCAGTTTAGCTGTGCAGAAGAAGAACAACAAGAAGAAGAAATATCTCGAAATATGTCCGTTAGGCCCCTTCCCTTGAGATAAATCTGCAAATATCTCGGAAACGAAGCGAGCTATGGCATAATGTTAAGAGACCTTTTTTGTAGAGAATTAAGTTTCCTACTTTTTATGTTCTATGATATTTTTTGATCAGATGCGTAGTTCTCGAGATATATCAAGATATTTAAAAGTTCCGAAGCCGCACCAACATAAGAGAGAAACAGAAACACCGTGGCCCCTTTCTTTGAGATAACTCTGCACTATTGCGAGCTGGAAATGCCACTTCCAGTTTAGCTGTGCAGAAGAAGAACAACAAGAAGAAGAAATATCTCGAAATATGTCCGTTAGGCCCCTTCCCTTGAGATAAATCTGCAAATATCTCGGAAACGAAGCGAGCTATGGCAAAATGTTAAGAGACCTTTTTTGTAGAGAATTAATTTTCCTACTTTTCATGTTCGATGATATTTTTTGATCAGATGCGTAGTTCTCGAGATATATCAAGATATTTAAAAGTTCCGAAGTCGTACCAACATAATAGAGATACAGAAACACCGTGGCCCCTTTCTTTGAGATAACTCTGCACTATTGCGAGCTGCAAATGCCACTTCCAGCTTAGCTGTGCAGAAGAAGAACAACAAGAAGAAGAAATATTTCGAAATATGTCCGTCAGGCCCCTTCCCTTGAGATAAATCTGCAAATATCTCGGAAACGAAGAGAGCTATGGCAAAATGTTAAGAGACCTTTTTTGTAGAGAATTAAGTTTCCTACTTTTTACGTTCTATGACATTTTTTGAGCAGATGCGTAGTTCTCGAGATATATCAAGATATTTAAAAGTTCCGAAGTCGTACCAACATAATAGAGATACAGAAACACCGTGGCCCCTTTCTTTGAGATAACTCTGCACTATTGCGAGCTGCAAATGCCACTTCCAGCTTAGTTGTGCAGAAGAAGAACAACAAGAAGAAGAAATATTTCGAAATATGTCCGTCAGGCCCCTTCCCTTGAGATAAATCTGCAAATATCTCGGAAACGAAGAGAGCTATGGCAAAATGTTAAGAGACCTTTTTTGTAGAGAATTAAGTTTCCTACTTTTTACGTTCTATGACATTTTTTGAGCAGATGCGTAGTTCTCGAGATATATCAAGATATTTAAAAGTTCCGAAGCCGCACCAACATAATAGAGATACAGAAACACCGTGGCCCCTTTCTTTGAGATAACTCTGCACTATTGCGAGCTGTAAATGCCACTTCCAGCTTAGCTGTGCAGAAGAAGAACAACAAGAAGAAGAAATATCTCGAAATATGTCCGTTAGGCCCCTTCCCTTGAGATAAATCTGCAAATATCTCGGAAACGAAGCGAGCTATGGCAAAATGTTAAGAGACCTTTTTTGTAGAGAATTAATTTTCCTACTTTTCATGTTCTATGATATTTTTTGATCAGATGCGTAGTTCTCGAGATATATCAAGATATTTAAAAGTTCCGAAGCCGCACCAACATAATAGAGATACAGAAACACCGTGGCCCCTTTCTTTGAGATAACTCTGCACTATTGCGAGCTGGAAATGCCACTTCCAGTTTAGCTGTGCAGAAGAAGAACAACAAGAAGAAGAAATATCTCGAAATATGTCCGTTAGGCCCCTTCCCTTGAGATAAATCTGCAAATATCTCGGAAACGAAGCGAGCTATGGCAAAATGTTAAGAGACATTTTTTGTAGAGAATTAATTTTCCTACTTTTCATGTTCTATGATATTTTTTGATCAGATGCGTAGTTCTCGAGATATATCAAGATATTTAAAAGTTCCGAAGCCGCACCAACATAATAGAGATACAGAAACACCGTGGCCCGTTTCTTTGAGATAACTCTGCACTATTGCGAGCTGGAAATGCCACTTCCAGTTTAGCTGTGCAGAAGAAGAACAACAAGAAGAAGAAATATCTCGAAATATGTCCGTTAGGCCCCTTCCCTTGAGATAAATCTGCAAATATCTCGGAAACGAAGCGAGCTATGGCAAAATGTTAAGAGACCTTTTTTGTAGAGAATTAATTTTCCTACTTTTCATGTTCTATGATATTTTTTGATCAGATGCGTAGTTCTCGAGATATATCAAGATATTTAAAAGTTCCGAAGTCGCACCAACATAATAGAGATACAGAAACACCGTGGCCCCTTTCTTTGAGATAACTCTGCACTATTGCGAGCTGCAAATGCCACTTCCAGCTTAGCTGTGCAGAAGAAGAACAACAAGAAGAAGAAATATCTCGAAATATGTCCGTCAGGCCCCTTCCCTTGAGATAAATCTGGAAATATCTCGGAAACGAAGAGAGCTATGGCAAAATGTTAAGAGACCTTTTTTGTAGAGAATTCAGTTTCCTACTTTTTACGTTCTATGACATTTTTTGATCAGATGCGTAGTTCTCGAGATATATCAAGATATTTAAAAGTTCCGAAGCCGC
Organism: Osmia lignaria lignaria; assembly: GCF_051020975.1. Taxonomy (NCBI): domain Eukaryota; kingdom Metazoa; phylum Arthropoda; class Insecta; order Hymenoptera; family Megachilidae; genus Osmia; species Osmia lignaria. The sequence continues at coordinate 6,883,666 of NW_027478167.1, read as the reverse complement.
ACCAACATAATAGAGATACAGAAACACCGTGGCCCCTTTCTTTGAGATAACTCTGCACTATTGCGAGCTGTAAATGCCACTTCCAGCTTAGCTGTGCAGAAGAAGAACAACAAGAAGAAGAAATATCTTGAAATATGTCCGTCAGGCCCCTTCCCTTGAGATATATCTGCAAATATCTCGGAAACGAAGCGAGCTATGGCAAAATGTTAAGAGAACTTTTTTGTCGAGAATTATGTTTCCTACAATTTATGTTCTATGATATTTTTCGATCAGAGGCGTAGTTCTCGAGATATATCAAGATATTTAAAAGTTCCGAAGCCGCACCAACATAATAGAGATACAGAAACACCGTGGCCCCTTTCTTTGAGATAACTCTGCACTATTGCGAGCTGCAAATGCCACTTCCAGCTTAGCTGTGCAGAAGAAGAACAACAAGAAGAAGAAATATCTGGAAATATGTCCGTCAGGCCCCTTCCCTTGAGATAAATCTGCAAATATCTCGGAAACGAAGCGAGCTATGGCAAAATGTTAAGAGAACTTTTTTGTCGAGAATTATGTTTCCTACAATTTATGTTCTATGATATTTTTTGATCAGAAGCGTAGTTTTCGAGATATATCGAGATATTTAAAAGTTCCGAAGCCGCACCAACATAATAGAGATACAGAAACACCGTGGCCCCTTTCTTTGAGATGACTCTGCACTATTGCGAGCTGGAAATGCCACTTCCAGTTTAGCTGTGCAGAAGAAGAACAACAAGAAGAAGAAATATCTCGAAATATGTCCGTTAGGCCCCTTCCCTTGAGATAAATCTGCAAATATCTCGGAAACGAAGCGAGCTATGGCAAAATGTTAAGAGACCCTTTTTGTAGAGAATTAAGTTTCCCACTTTTTATGTTCGATGATATTTTTTGATCAGACGCGTAGTTCTCGAGATATATCAAGATATTTAAAAGTTCCGAAGCCGCACCAACATAATAGAGATACAGAAACACCGTGGCCCCTTTCTTTGAGATAACTCTGCACTATTGCGAGCTGCAAATGCCACTTCCAGCTTAGCTGTGCAGAAGAAGAACAACAAGAAGAAGAAATATCTCGAAATATGTCCGTCAGGCCCCTTCCCTTGAGATAAATCTGCAAATATCTCGGAAACGAGGCGAGCTATGGCAAAATGTTAAGAGACCTTTTTTGTGGAGAGTTAAGTTTCCTACTTTTTATGCTCTATGATATTTTTCGATCAGAGGCGTAGTTCTCGAGATATATCAAGATATTTAAAAGTTCCGAAGCCGCACCAACATAATAGAGATACAGAAACACCGTGGCCCCTTTCTTTGAGATAACTCTGCACTATTGCGAGCTGCAAATGCCACTTCCAGCTTAGCTGTGCAGAAGAAGAACAACAAGAAGAAGAAGTATCTCGAAATATGTCCGTCAGGCCCCTTCCCTTGAGATAAATCTGCAAATATCTCGGAAACGAAGCGAGCTATGGCAAAATGTTAAGAGACCTTTTTTGTAGAGAATTAAGTTTCCTACTTTTTATGTTCTATGATATTTTTCGATCAGAGGCGTAGTTCTCGAGATATATCAAGATATTTAAAAGTTCCGAAGCCGCACCAACATAATAGAGATACAGAAACACCGTGGCCCCTCTCTTTGAGATAACTCTGCACTATTGCGAGCTGCAAATGCCACTTCCAGCTTAGCTGTGCAGAGGAAGAACAACAAGAAGAAGAAGTATCTCGAAATATGTCCGTCAGGCCCGTTCCTTTGAGCTGAATCTGCAAATATCTCGGAAACGAAGCGAGCTATGGCAAAATGTTAAGAGACGTTTTTTGTAGTGAATTATGTTTCCTACAATTTATGTTCTATGATATTTTTTGATCCGAAGCGTAGTTTTCGAGATATATCGAGATATTTAAAAGTTCCGAAGCCGCACCAACATAATAGAGATACAGAAACACCGTGGCTCCTTTCTTTGAGATAACTCTGCACTAGTACGAGCCGCAAATGCCACTTCCAGCTTAGCTGTGCAGAAGAGGAACAACAAGAAGAAGAAATATCTCGGAATATGTCCGTCAGGACCCTTCCCTTGAGATAAATCTGCAAATATCTCGGAAACGAAGCGAGCTATTGCAAAACGTTAAGAGACCTTTTTTGTAGAGAATTAAGTTTCCTACTTTTCATGTTCTATGATATTTTTTGATCAGATGCGTAGTTCTCGAGATATATCAAGATATTTAAAAGTTCCGAAGCCGCACCAACATAATAGAGATACAGAAACACCGTGGCCCCTTTCTTTGAGATAACTCTGCACTATTGCGCGCTGCAAATGCCACTTTCAGCTTAGCTGTGCAGAAGAAGAACAACAAGAAGAAGAAATATCTCGAAATATGTCCGTCAGGCCCCTTCCCTTGAGATAAATCTGCAAATATCTCGGAAACGATGCCAGCTATGGGAAAATGTTAAGAGACCTTTTTTGTAGAGAATTAAGTTTCCTACTTTTTATCTTCTATGATATTTTTTGATCAGATGCGTAGTTCTAGAGATATATCAAGATATTTAAAAGTTCCGAAGCCGCACCAACATAATAGAGATACAGAAACACCGTGGCCCCTTTCTTTGAGATAACTGTGCACTAGTGCGAGGCGCAAATGCCACTTCCAGCTTAGCTGTGCAGAAGAAGAACAACAAGAAGAAGAAATATCTCGAAATATGTCCGTCAGGCCCCTTCCCTTGAGATAAATCTGCAAATATCTCGGAAACGAAGCGAGCTATGGCAAAATGTTAAGAGACCCTTTTTGTAGAGACTTAAGTTTCCCACTTTTTATGTTCGATGATATTTTTTGATCAGACGCGTAGTTCTCGAGATATATCAAGATATTTAAAAGTTCCGAAGCCGCACCAACATAATAGAGATACAGAAACACCGTGGCCCCTTTCTTTGAGATAACTCTGCACTATTGCGAGCTGCAGATGCCACTTCCAGCTTAGCTGTGCAGAAGAAGAACAACAAGAAGAAGAAATATCTCGAAATATGTCCGTCAGGCCCCTTCCCTTGAGATAAATCTGCAAATATCTCGGAAACGAAGCGAGCTATGGCAAAATGTTAAGAGACCCTTTTTGTAGAGACTTAAGTTTCCCACTTTTTATGTTCGATGATATTTTTTGATCAGACGCGTAGTTCTCGAGATATATCAAGATATTTAAAAGTTCCGAAGCCGCACCAACATAATAGAGATACAGAAACACCGTGGCCCCTCTCTTTGAGATAACTCTGCACTATTGCGAGCTGCAAATGCCACTTCCAGCTTAGCTGTGCAGAAGAAGAACAACAAGAATAAGAAATATTTCGAGATATGTCCGTCAGGCCCCTTCCCTTGAGATAAATCTGCAAATATCTCGGAAACGAAGCGAGCTATGGCAAAATGTTAAGAGACCTTTTTTGTAGAGAATTAAGTTTCCTACTTTTTATGTTCTATGATATTTTTTGATCAGATGCGTAGTTCTCGAGATATAGCAAGATATTTAAAAGTTCCGAAGCCGCACCAACATAATAGAGATACAGAAACACCGTGGCCCCTTTCTTTGAGATAACTCTGCACTACTGCGAGCTGCAAATGCCACTTCCAGCTTAGCTGTGCAGAAGAAGAACAACAAGAAGAAGAAATATCTCGAAATATGTCCGTCAGGCACTTCCCTTGAGATAAATCTGCAAATATCTCGGAAACGATGCCAGCTATGGGAAAATGTTAAGAGACGTTTTTTGTAGAGAATTAAGTTTCCTACTTTTTATCTTCTATGATATTTTTTGATCAGATGCGTAGTTCTAGAGATATATCAAGATATTTAAAAGTTCCGAAGCCGCACCAACATAATAGAGATACAGAAACACCGTGGCCCCTTTCTTTGAGATAACTCTGCACTATTGCGAGCTGCAAATGCCACTTCCAGCTTAGCTGTGCAGAAGAAGAACAACAAGAATAAGAAATATTTCGAAATATGTCCGTCAGGCCCCTTCCCTTGAGATAAATCTGCAAATATCTCGGAAACGAAGCGGGCTACGGCAAAATGTTAAGAGACCTTTTTTGTAGAAAATTAGGGTTCCTACTTTTTATGTTCTATGATATTTTTTGATCAGACGCGTAGTTCTCGAGATATATCAAGATATTTAAAAGTTCCGAAGCCGCACCAACATAATAGAGATACAGAAACACCGTGGCCCCTTTCTTTGAGATAACTCTGCACTATTGCGAGCTGCAAATGCCACTTCCAGCTTAGCTGTGCAGAAGAAGAACAACAAGAAGAAGAAATATCTGGAAATATGTCCGTCAGGCCCCTTCCCTTGAGATAAATCTGCAAATATCTCGGAAACCAAGCGAGCTATGGCAAGATGTTAAGAGACCTTATTTGTAGAGAATTAAGTTTCCTACTTTTTATGTTCTACGATATTTTTTGATCAGATGCGTAGTTCTCGAGATATATCAAGATATTTAAAAGTTCCGAAGCCGCACCAACATAATAGAGATACACAAACACCGTGGCCCCTTTCTTTGAGATAACTCTGCACTATTGCGCGCTGCAAATGCCACTTCCAGCTTAGCTGTGCAGAAGAAGAACAACAAGAAGAAGAAATATCTCGAAATATGTCCGTCAGGCCCCTTCCCTTGAGATAAATCTGCAAATATCTCGGAAACGAAGCGAGCTATGGCAAAATGTTAAGAGACCTTTTTTGTAGAGAATTAAGTTTCCTACTTTTTATGTTCTATGATATTTTTTGATCAGATGCGTAGTTCTCGAGATATATCCAGATATTTAAAAGTTCCGAAGCGGCACCAACATAATAGAGATACAGAAACACCGTGGCCCCTTTCTTTGAGGTAACTCTGCACTATTGCGAGCTGCAAATGCCACTTCCAGCTTAGCTGTGCAGAAGAAGAACAACAAGAAGAAGAAATATCTCGAAATATGTCCCTCAGGCCCCTTCCCTTGAGATAAATCTGCAAATATCTCGGAAACCAAGCGAGCTATGGCAAAATGTTAAGAGACCTTATTTGTAGAGAATTAAGTTTCCTACTTTTTATGTTCTACGATATTTTTTGATCAGATGCGTAGTTCTCGAGATATATCAAGATACTTAAAAGTTCCGAAGCCGCACCAACATAATAGAGATACAGAAACACCGTGGCCCCTTTCTTTGAGATAACTCTGCACTATTGCGAGCTGCAAATGCCACTTCCAGCTTAGCTGTGCAGAAGAAGAACAACAAGAACAAGAAATATCTCGAAATATGTCCGTCAGGCCCCTTCCCTTGAGATAAATCTGCAAATATCTCGGAAACGAAGCGAGCTATGGCAAAATGTTAAGAGACCTTTTTTGTAGAGAATTATGTTTCCTACAATTTATGTTCTGTGATATTTTTTGATCAGAAGCGTAGTTTTCGAGATATATCGAGATATTTAAAAGTTCCGAAGCCGCACCAACATAATAGAGATACAGAAACACCGTGGCCCCTTTCTTTGAGATAACTCTGCACTATTGCGACCTGCAAATGCCACTTCCAGCTTAGCTGTGCAGAAGAGGAACAACAAGAAGAAGAAATATCTCGGAATATGTCGTCAGGCCTCTTCCCTTGAGCTAAATCTGCAAATATCTCGGAAACGATGCCAGCTGTCGGAAAATATTAAGAGACCTTTTTTGTAGAGAATTAAGTTTCCTACTTTTTATGTTCTATGATATTTTTTGATCAGATGCGTAGTTTTCGAGATATATCGAGATATTTAAGAGTTCCGAAGCCGCACCAACATAATAGAGATACAGAAACATCGTGGCCCCTTTCTTTGGGATAACTCTGCACTATTGCGAGTTGGAAATGCCACTTCCAGTTTAGCTGTGCAGAAGAAGAACAACAAGAAGAAGAAATATCTCGAAATATGTCCGTCAGGACCCTTCCCTTGAGATAAATCTGCAAATATCTCGGAAACGAAGCGAGCTACGGCAAAATGTTAAGAGACCTTTTTTGTAGAAAATTAGGATTCCTACTTTTTAGGTTCTATGATATTTTTTGAACAGATGCGTAGTTCTCGAGATATATCAAGATATTTAAAAGTTCCGAAGCCGCACCAACATAATAGAGATACAGAAACACCGTGGCCCCTTTCTTTGCGATAACTCTGCACTATTGCGAGCTGCAAATGCCACTTCCAGCTTAGCTGTGCAGAAGAGGAACAACAAGAAGAAGAAATATCTCGGAATATGTCCGTCAGGCCCCTTCCCTTGAGATAAATCTGCAAATATCTCGGAAACCAAGCGAGCTATGGCAAGATGTTAAGAGACCTTATTTGTAGAGAATTAAGTTTCCTACTTTTTATGTTCTACGATATTTTTTGATCAGATGCGTAGTTCTCGAGATATATCAAGATATTTAAAAGTTCCGAAGCCGCACCAACATAATAGAGATACAGAAACACCGTGGCCCCTTTCTTTGAGATAACTCTGCACTATTGCGCGCTGCAAATGCCACTTCCAGCTTAGCTGTGCAGAAGAAGAACAAAAAGAAGAAGAAATATCCCGAAATATGTCCGTCAGGCCCCTTCCCTTGAGATAAATCGGCAAATATCTCGGAAACGAAGCGAGCTATGGCAAAATGTTAAGAGACCTTTTTTGTAGAGAATTAAGTTTCCTACTTTTTATGTTCTATGATATTTTTTGATCAGATGCGTAGTTCTCGAGATATATCCAGATATTTAAAAGTTCCGAAGCGGCACCAACATAATAGAGATACAGAAACACCATGGCCCCTTTCTTTGAGGTAACTCTGCACTATTGCGAGCTGCAAATGCCACTTCCAGCTTAGCTGTGCAGAAGAAGAACAACAAGAAGAAGAAATATCTCGAAATATGTCCGTCAGGCCCCTTCCCTTGAGATAAATCTGCAAATACCTCGGAAACCAAGCGAGCTATGGCAAAATGTTAAGAGACCTTTTTTGTAGAGAATTAAGTTTCCTACTTTTTATGTTCTATGATATTTTTCGATCAGAGGCGTAGTTCTCGAGATATATCAAGATATTTAAAAGTTCCGAAGCCGCACCAACATAATAGAGATACAGAAACACCGTGGCCCCTTTCTTTGAGATAACTATGCACGATTGCGAGCTGGAAATGCCACTTCCAGTTTAGCTGTGCAGAAGAAGAACAACAAGAAGAAGAAATATCTCGAAATATGTCCATCAGGACCCTTCCCTTGAGATAAATCTGCAAATATCTCGGAAACGAAGCGAGCTATGGCAAAATGTTAAGAGACCTTTTTTGTAGAGAATTATGTTCCCTACAATTTATGTTCTATGATATTTTTTGATCAGATGCGTAGTTCTCGAGATATATCAAGATATTTAAAAGTTCCGAAGCCGCACCAACATAATAGAGATACAGAAACACCGTGGCCCCTTTCTTTCAGATAACTATGCACTATTGCGAGCTGCAAATGCCACTTCCAGCTTAGCTGTGCAGAAGAAGAACAACAAGAAGAAGAAATATCTCGAAATATGTCCGTCAGGCCCCTTACCTTGAGATAAATCTGCAAATATCTCGGAAACGAAGCGAGCTATGGCAAAATGTTAAGAGACCTTTTTTGTAGAGAATTAAGTTTCCTACTTTTTATCTTGTATGATATTTTCTGACCAGATTCGTAGTTCTCGAGATATATCAAGATATTTAAAAGTTCCGAAGCCGCACCAACATAATAGAGATACAGAAACACCGTGGCCCCTCTCTTTGAGATAACTCTGCACAATTGCGAGCTGCAAATGCCACTTCCAGCTTAGCTGTGCAGAAGAAGAACAACAAGAAGAAGAAATATCTCGAAATATGTCCGTCAGGCCCCTTCCCTTGAGATAAATCGGCAAGTATCTCGGAAACGAAGCGAGCTATGGCAAAATGTTAAGAGACCTTTTTTGTAGAGAATTATGTTTCTTACAATTTATGTTGTATGATATTTTTCGATCAGAGGCGTAGTTCTCGAGATATATCAAGATATTTAAAAGTTCCGAAGCCGCACCAACATAATAGAGATACAGAAACACCGTGGCCCCTTTCTTTGCGATAACTCTGCACTATTGCGAGCTGCAAATGCCACTTCCAGCTTAGCTGTGCAGAAGAAGAACAACAAGAAGAAGAAATATCTCGAAATATGTCCGTCAGGCCCCTTCCCTTGAGATATATCTGCAAATATCTCGGAAACAAAGCGAGCTATGGCAAAATGTTAAGAGACCTTTTTTGTAGAGAATTATGTTTCCTACAATTTATGTTCTATGATATTTTTTGATCAGAAGCGTAGTTTTCGAGATATATCGAGATATTTAAAAGTTCCGAAGCCGCACCAACATAATAGAGATACAGAAACACCGTGGCCCCTTTCTTTGAGATAACTCTGCACTAGTGAGAGCCGCGAACGCCACTTCCAGCTTAGCTGTGCAGAAGAAGAACAACAAGAAGAACAAATATCTCGAAATATGTCCGTCAGGCCCCTTCCCTTGAGATAAATATGCAAATATCTCGGAAACGAAGCGAGCTATGGCAAAATGTTAAGAGACCTTTTTTGTAGAGAATTAAGTTTCCTACTTTTTATGTTCTATGATATTTTTTGAACAGATGCGTAGTTCTCGAGATATATCAAGATATTTAAAAGTTCCGAAGCCGCACCAACATAATAGGGATACAGAAACACCGTGGCCCCTTTCTTTGAGATAACTCTGCACTATTGCGAGCTGCAAATGCCACTTCCAGCTTAGCTGTGCAGAGGAAGAACAACAAGAAGAAGAAATATCTCGAAATATGTCCGTCAGGCCAGTTCCTTTGAGCTGAATCTGCAAATATCTCGGAAACGAAGCGAGCTATGGCAAAATGTTAAGAGACGTTTTTTGTAGAGAATTATGTTTCCTACAATTTATGTTCTATGATATTTTTTGATCAGAAGCGTAGTTTTCGAGATATATCGAGATATTTAAAAGTTCCGAAGACGCACCAACATAATAGAGATACAGAAACACCGTGGCCCCTTTCTTTGAGATAACTCTGCACTATTGCGCGCTGCAAATGCCACTTCCAGCTTAGCTGTGCAGAAGAAGAACAAAAAGAAGAAGAAATATCCCGAAATATGTCCGTCAGGCCCCTTCCCTTGAGATAAATCGGCAAATATCTCGGAAACGAAGCGAGCTATGGCAAAATGTTAAGAGACCTTTTTTGTAGAGAATTAAGTTTCCTACTTTTTATGTTCTATGATATTTTTTGATCAGATGCGTAGTTCTCGAGATATAGCAAGATATTTAAAAGTTCCGAAGCCGCACCAACATAATAGAGATACAGAAACACCGTGGCCCCTTTCTTTGAGATAACTCTGCACTACTGCGAGCTGCAAATGCCACTTCCAGCTTAGCTGTGCAGAAGAAGAAATATCTCGAAATATGTCCGTCAGGCCCCTTCCCTTGAGATAAATCTGCAAATATCTCGGAAACGAAGCGAGCTATGGCAAAATGTTAAGAGACCTTTTTTGTAGAGAATTAAGTTTCCTACTTTTTATGTTCTATGATATTTTTTGATCAGATGCGTAGTTCTCGAGATATATCCAGATATTTAAAAGTTCCGAAGCGGCACCAACATAATAGAGATACAGAAACACCATGGCCCCTTTCTTTGAGGTAACTCTGCACTATTGCGAGCTGCAAATGCCACTTCCAGCTTAGCTGTGCAGAAGAAGAACAACAAGAAGAAGAAATATCTCGAAATATGTCCGTCAGGCCCCTTCCCTTGAGATAAATCTGCAAATACCTCGGAAACCAAGCGAGCTATGGCAAAATGTTAAGAGACCTTTTTTGTAGAGAATTAAGTTTCCTACTTTTTATGTTCTATGATATTTTTCGATCAGAGGCGTAGTTCTCGAGATATATCAAGATATTTAAAAGTTCCGAAGCCGCACCAACATAATAGAGATACAGAAACACCGTGGCCCCTTTCTTTGAGATAACTCTGCACGATTGCGAGCTGGAAATGCCACTTCCAGTTTAGCTGTGCAGAAGAAGAACAACAAGAAGAAGAAATATCTCGAAATATGTCCATCAGGACCCTTCCCTTGAGATAAATCTGCAAATATCTCGGAAACGAAGCGAGCTATGGCAAAATGTTAAGAGACCTTTTTTGTAGAGAATTATGTTCCCTACAATTTATGTTCTATGATATTTTTTGATCAGATGCGTAGTTCTCGAGATATATCAAGATATTTAAAAGTTCCGAAGCCGCACCAACATAATAGAGATACAGAAACACCGTGGCCCCTTTCTTTCAGATAACTATGCACTATTGCGAGCTGCAAATGCCACTTCCAGCTTAGCTGTGCAGAAGAAGAACAACAAGAAGAAGAAATATCTCGAAATATGTCCGTCAGGCCCCTTACCTTGAGATAAATCTGCAAATATCTCGGAAACGAAGCGAGCTATGGCAAAATGTTAAGAGACCTTTTTTGTAGAGAATTAAGTTTCCTACTTTTTATCTTGTATGATATTTTCTGACCAGATTCGTAGTTCTCGAGATATATCAAGATATTTAAAAGTTCCGAAGCCGCACCAACATAATAGAGATACAGAAACACCGTGGCCCCTCTCTTTGAGATAACTCTGCACAATTGCGAGCTGCAAATGCCACTTCCAGCTTAGCTGTGCAGAAGAAGAACAACAAGAAGAAGAAATATCTCGAAATATGTCCGTCAGGCCCTTTCCCTTGAGATAAATCGGCAAGTATCTCGGAAACGAAGCGAGCTATGGCAAAATGTTAAGAGACCTTTTTTGTAGAGAATTATGTTTCTTACAATTTATGTTGTATGATATTTTTCGATCAGAGGCGTAGTTCTCGAGATATATCAAGATATTTAAAAGTTCCGAAGCCGCACCAACATAATAGAGATACAGAAACACCGTGGCCCCTTTCTTTGCGATAACTCTGCACTATTGCGAGCTGCAAATGCCACTTCCAGCTTAGCTGTGCAGAAGAAGAACAACAAGAAGAAGAAATATCTCGAAATATGTCCGTCAGGCCCCTTCCCTTGAGATATATCTGCAAATATCTCGGAAACAAAGCGAGCTATGGCAAAATGTTAAGAGACCTTTTTTGTAGAGAATTATGTTTCCTACAATTTATGTTCTATGATATTTTTTGATCAGAAGCGTAGTTTTCGAGATATATCGAGATATTTAAAAGTTCCGAAGCCGCACCAACATAATAGAGATACAGAAACACCGTGGCCCCTTTCTTTCAGATAACTATGCACTATTGCGAGCTGCAAATGCCACTTCCAGCTTAGCTGTGCAGAAGAAGAACAACAAGAAGAAGAAATATCTCGAAATATGTCCGTCAGGCCAGTTCCTTTGAGCTGAATCTGCAAATATCTCGGAAACGAAGCGAGCTATTGCAAAATGTTAAGAGACCTTTTTTGTAGAGAATTGAGTTTCCTACTTTTTATGTTGTATGATATTTTTTGATCAGACGCGTAGTTCTCGAGATATATCAAGATATTTAAAAGTTCCGAAGCCGCACCAACATAATAGAGATACAGAAACACCGTGGCCCCTTTCTTTGAGATAACTCTGCACTAGTGAGAGCCGCGAACGCCACTTCCAGCTTAGCTGTGCAGAAGAAGAACAACAAGAAGAACAAATATCTCGAAATATGTCCGTCAGGCCCCTTCCCTTGAGATAAATATGCAAATATCTCGGAAACGAAGCGAGCTATGGCAAAATGTTAAGAGACCTTTTTTGTAGAGAATTAAGTTTCCTACAATTTATGTTCTATGATATTTTTTGATCAGAAGCGTAGTTTTCGAGATATATCGAGATATTTAAAAGTTCCGAAGCCGCACCAACATAATAGAGATACAGAAACACCGTGGCCCCTTTCTTTGAGATAACTCTGCACTAGTGCGAGCCGCAAATGCCACTTCCAGCTTAGCTGTGCAGAAGAAGAACAACAAGAAGAAGAAATATCTCGAAATATGTCCGTCAGGCCCCTTCCCTTGAGATAAATCTGCAAATATCTCGGAAACGAAGCGAGCTATGGCAAAATGTTAAGAGACCTTTTTTGTAGAGAATTAAGTTTCCTACTTTTTATGTTCTATGATATTTTTTGATCAGATGCGTAGTTCTCGAGATATATCAAGATATTTAAAAGTTCCGAAGCCGCACCAACATAATAGGGATACAGAAACACCGTGGCCCCTTTCTTTGAGATAACTCTGCACTAGTGCGAGCCGCAAATGCCACTTCCAGCTTAGCTGTGCAGAAGAAGACCAACAAGAAGAAGAAATATCTCGAAATATGTCCGTCAGGCCCCTTCCCTTGAGATAAATCTGCAAATATCTCGGAAACGAAGCGAGCTATCACAAAATGTTAAGAGACCTTTTTTGTAGAGAATTATGTTTCCTACAATTTATGTTCTACGATATTTTTTGATCAGAAGCGTAGTTTTCGAGATATATCGAGATATTTAAAAGTTCCGAAGCCGCACCAACATAATAGAGATACAGAAACACCGTGGCCCCTTTCTTTGAGATAACTCTGCACTAGTGCGAGCTGCAAATGCCACTTCCAGCTTAGCTGTGCAGAAGAAGAACAACAAGAAGAAGAAATATCTCGAAATATGTCCGTCAGGCCCCTTCCCTTGAGATAAATCTGCAAATATCTCGGAAACGAAGCGAGCTATGGCAAAATATTTAGAGACCTTTCTTGTAGAGAATTAAGTTTCCTACTTTTTATGTAGTATGATATTTTTTGATCAGATGCGTAGTTCTCGACATATATCAAGATATTTAAAAGTTCCGAAGCCGCACCAACATAATAGAGATACAGAAACACCGTGGCCCCTTTCTTTGGGATAACTCTGCACTATTGCGAGCTGCAAATGCCACTTCCAGCTTAGCTGTGCAGAACAAGAACAACAAGAAGAAGAAATATCTCGAAATATGTCCGTCAGGCCACTTCCCTTGAGATAAATCTGCAAATATCTCGGAAACGAAGCGAGCTATGGCAAAATGTTAAGAGACCTTTTTTGTAGAGAATTAAGTTTCCTACTTTTTATGTTCGATGATATTTTTTGATCAGATGCGTAGTTCTCGAGATATATCAAGATATTTAAAAGTTCCGAAGCCGCACCAACATAATAGAGATACAGAAACACCGTGGCCCCTTTCTTTGGGATAACTCTGCACTATTGCGAGCTGCAAATGCCACTTCCAGCTTAGCTGTGCAGAACAAGAACAACAAGATGAAGAAATATCTCGAAATATGTCCGTCAGGCCACTTCCCTTGAGATATATCTGCAAATATCTCGGAAACGAAGCGAGCTATGGCAAAATGTTAAGAGACCTTTTCTGTAGAGAATTAAGTTTCCTACTGTTTATGTTCGATGATATTTTTTGATCAGATGCGTAGTTCTCGAGATATATCAAGATATTTAAAAGTTCCGAAGCTGCACCAACATAATAGAGGTACAGAAACACCGTGGCCTCTTTCTTTGAGATAACTCTGCACTATTGCGAGCTGCAAATGCCGCTTCGAGCTTAGCTGTGCAGAAGAAGAACAACAAGAAGAAGAAATATCTCGAAATATGTCCGTCAGACCCCTTCCCTTGAGATGAATCTGCAAATATCTCGGAAACGAAGCGAGCTATGGCAAAATGTTAAGAGACCTTTTTTGTAGAGAATTATGTTTCCTACAATTTATGTTGTATGCTATTTTTTGATCAGAAGCGTAGTTTTCGAGATATATCGAGATATTTAAAAGTTCCGAAGCCGCACCAACATAATAGAGATACAGAAACACCGTGGCCCCTTTCTTTGAGATAACTCTGCACTAGTGCGAGCCGCAAATGCCACTTCCAGCTTAGCTGTGCAGAAGAAGAACAACAAGAAGAAGAAATATCTCGAAATATGTCCGTCAGGCCCCTTCCCTTGAGATAAATATGCAAATATCTCGGAAACGAAGCGAGCTATGGCAAAATGTTAAGAGACCTTTTTTGTAGAGAATTAAGTTTCCTACTTTTTATGTTCGATGATATTTTTTGATCAGATGCGTAGTTCTCGAGATATATCAAGATATTTAAAAGTTCCGAAACCGCACCAACATAATAGAGATACAGAAACACCGTGGCCCCTTTCTATGAGATAACTCTGCACTAGTGCGAGCCGCAAATGCCACTTCCAGCTTAGCTGTGCAGAAGAAGAACAACAAGAAGAAGAAATATCTCGAAATATGTCCGTCAGGCCCCTTCCCTTGAGATAAATATGCAAATATCTCGGAAACGAAGCGAGCTATGGCAAACTGTTAAGAGACCGTTTTTGTAGAGAATTAAGTTTCCTACTTTTTATGTTCTATGACATTTTTTGATCAGATGCGTAGTTCTCGAGATATATCAAGATATTTAAAAGTTCCGAAGCCGCACCAACATAATAGAGATACAGAAACACCGTGGCCCCTTTCTTTAAGATAACTCTGCACTATTGCAAGCTGCAAATGCCACTTCCAGCTTAGCTGTGCAGAGGAGGAACAACAAGAAGAAGAAATATCTCGAAATATGTCCGTCAGGCCAGTTCCTTTGAGCTGAATCTGCAAATATCTCGGAAACGAAGCGAGCTATGGCAAAATGTTAAGAGACCTTTTTTGTAGAGAATTATGTTTCCTACAATTTATGTTGTATGCTATTTTTTGATCAGAAGCGTAGTTTTCGAGATATATCGAGATATTTAAAAGTTCCGAAGCCGCACCAACATAATAGAGATACAGAAACACCGTGGCCCCTTTCTTTGAGATAACTCTGCACTAGTGCGAGCCGCAAATGCCACTTCCAGCTTAGCTGTGCAGAAGAAGAACAACAAGAAGAAGAAATATCTCGAAATATGTCCGTCAGGCGCCTTCCCTTGAGATAAATATGCAAATATCTCGGAAACGAAGCGAGCTATGGCAAAATGTTAAGAGACCTTTTTTGTAGAGAATTAAGTTTCCTACTTTTTATGTTCGATGATATTTTTTGATCAGATGCGTAGTTCTCGAGATATATCAAGATATTTAAAAGTTCCGAAGCCGCACCAACATAATAGAGATACAGAAACACCGTGGCCCCTTTCTTTGGGATAACTCTGCACTATTGCGAGCTGCAAATGCCACTTCCAGCTTAGCTGTGCAGAACAAGAACAACAAGAAGAAGAAATATCTCGAAATATGTCCGTCAGGCCACTTCCCTTGAGATAAATCTGCAAATATCTCGGAAACGAAGCGAGCTATGGCAAAATGTTAAGAGACCTTTTCTGTAGAGAATTAAGTTTCCTACTTTTTATGTTCGATGATATTTTTTGATCAGATGCGTAGTTCTCGAGATATATCAAGATATTTAAAAGTTCCGAAGCTGCACCAACATAATAGAGGTACAGAAACACCGTGGCCTCTTTCTTTGAGATAACTCTGCACTATTGCGAGCTGCAAATGCCGCTTCGAGCTTAGCTGTGCAGAAGAAGAACAACAAGAAGAAGAAATATCTCGAAATATGTCCGTCAGACCCCTTCCCTTGAGATGAATCTGCAAATATCTCGGAAACGAAGCGAGCTATGGCAAAATGTTAAGAGACCTTTTTTGTAGAGAATAATGTTTCCTACAATTTACGTTCTATGATATTTTTTGATCAGAAGCGTAGTTTTCGAGATATATCGAGATATTTAAAAGTTCCGAAGCCGCACCAACATAATAGAGATACAGAAACACCGTGGCCCCTTTCTTTGAGATAACTCTGCACTATTGCGAGCTGCAAATGTCACTTCCAGCTTAGCTGTGCAGAGGAAGAACAACAAGAAGAAGAAATATCTCGAAATATGTCCGTCAGGCCAGTTCCTTTGAGCTGAATCTGCAAATATCTCGGAAACGAAGCGATCTATGGCAAAATGTTAAGAGACCTTTTTTGTAGAGAATTAAGTTTCCTACTTTTTATGTTCTATGATATTTTTTGATCAGATGCGTAGTTTTCGAGATATATCGAGATATTTAAGAGTTCCGAAGCCGCACCAACATAATAGAGATACAGAAACATCGTGGCCCTTTTCTTTGGGATAACTCTGCACTATTGCGAGTTGGAAATGCCACTTCCAGTTTAGCTGTGCAGAAGAAGAACAACAAGAAGAAGAAATATCTCGAAATATGTCCGTCAGGACCCTTCCCTTGAGATAAATCTGCAAATATCTCGGAAACGAAGCGAGCTACGGCAAAATGTTAAGAGACCTTTTTTGTAGAAAATTAGGATTCCTACTTTTTAGGTTCTATGATATTTTTTGAACAGATGCGTAGTTCTCGAGATATATCAAGATATTTAAAAGCTCCGAAGCTGCACCAACATAATAGAGGTACAGAAACACCGTGGCCCCTTTCTTTGAGATAACTCTGCACTATTGCTAGCTGCAAATGCCACTTCCAGCTTAGCTGTGCAGAAGGAGAACAACAAGAAGAAGAAATATCTGGAAATATGTCCGTCAGGCCCCTTCCCTTGAGATAAATCTGCAAATATCTCGGAAACCAAGCGAGCTATGGCAAGATGTTAAGAGACCTTATTTGTAGAGAATTAAGTTTCCTACTTTTTATGTTCTACGATATTTTTTGATCAGATGCGTAGTTCTCGAGATATAGCAAGATATTTAAAAGTTCCGAAGCCGCACCAACATAATAGAGATACAGAAACACCGTGGCCCCTTTCTTTGAGATAACTCTGCACTACTGCGAGCTGCAAATGCCACTTCCAGCTCAGCTGTGCAGAAGAAGAACAACAAGAAGAAGAAATATCTCGAAATATGTCCGTCAGGCCCCTTCCCTTGAGATAAATCTGCAAATATCTCGGAAACGAAGCGAGCTATGGCAAAATGTTAAGAGACCTTTTTTGTAGAGAATTAAGTTTCCTACTTTTTATGTTCTATGATATTTTTTGATCAGATGCGTAGTTCTCGAGATATATCAAGATATTTAAAAGTTCCGAAGCCGCACCAACATAATAGAGATACAGAAACACCGTGGCCCCTTTCTTTGGGATAACTCTGCACTATTGCGAGCTGCAAATGCCACTTCCAGCTTAGCTGTGCAGAACAAGAACAACAAGAAGAAGAAATATCTCGAAATATGTCCGTCAGACCCCTTCCCTTGAGATAAATCTGCAAATATCTCGGAAACGAAGCGAGCTATGGCAAAATGTTAAGAGACCTTTTTTGTAGAGAATTAAGTTTCCTACTTTTTATGTTCGATGATATTTTTTGATCAGATGCGTAGTTCTCGAGATATATCAAGATATTTAAAAGTTCCGAAGCTGCACCAACATAATAGAGGTACAGAAACACCGTGGCCTCTTTCTTTGAGATAACACTGCACTATTGCGAGCTGCAAATCCCGCTTCGAGCTTAGCTGTGCAGAAGAAGAACAACAAGAAGAAGAAATATCTCGAAATATGTCCGTCAGACCCCTTCCCTTGAGATGAATCTGCAAATATCTCGGAAACGAAGCGAGCTATGGCAAAATGTTAAGAGACCTTTTTTGTAGAGAATAATGTTTCCTACAATTTACGTTCTATGATATTTTTTGATCAGAAGCGTAGTTTTCGAGATATATCGAGATATTTAAAAGTTCCGAAGCCGCACCAACATAATAGAGATACAGAAACACCGTGGCCCCTTTCTTTGAGATAACTCTGCACTATTGCGACCTGCAAATGCCACTTCCAGCTCAGCTGTGCAGAAGAAGAACAACAAGAAGAAGAAATATCTCGAAATATGTCCGTCAGGCCCCTTCCCTTGAGATAAATCTGCAAATATCTCGGAAACGAAGCGAGCTATGGCAAAATGTTAAGAGACCTTTTTTGTAGAGAATTAAGTTTCCTACTTTTTATGTTCTATGATATTTTTTGATCAGATGCGTAGTTCTCGAGATATATCAAGATATTTAAAAGTTCCGAAACCGCACCAACATAATAGAGATACAGAAACACCGTGGCCCCTTTCTTTGAGATAACTCTGCACTATTGCGAGCTGGAAATGCCACTTCCAGTTTAGCTGTGCAGAAGAAGAACAACAAGAAGAAGAAATATCTCGAAATATGTCCGTTAGGCCCCTTCCCTTGAGATAAATCTGCAAATATCTCGGAAACGAAGCGAGCTATGGCAAAATGTTAAGAGACCTTTTTTGTAGAGAATTAAGTTTCCTACTTTTTATGTTCTATGATATTTTTTGATCAGAAGCGTAGTTTTCGAGATATATCGAGATATTTAAAAGTTCCGAAGCCGCACCAACATAATAGAGATACAGAAACACCGTGGCCCCTTTCTTTGAGATAACTCTGCACTAGTGCGAGCCGCAAATGCCACTTCCAGCTTAGCTGTGCAGAAGAAGAACAACAAGAAGAAGAAATATCTCGAAATATGTCCGTCAGGCCCCTTCCCTTGAGATAAATATGCAAATATCTCGGAAACGAAGCGAGCTATGGCAAAATGTTAAGAGACCTTTTTTGTAGAGAATTAAGTTTCCTACTTTTTATGTTCTATGACATTTTTTGATCAGATGCGTAGTTCGCAAGATATATCAAGATATTTAAAAGTTCCGAAGCCGCACCAACATAATAGAGATACAGAAACACCGTGGCCTCTTTCCTTGAGATAACTCTGCACTATTGCGAGCTGCAAATGCCACTTCCAGCTTAGCTGTGCAGAAGAAGAACAACAAGAAGAAGAAATATCTCGAAATATGTCCGTCAGGCCCCTTCCCTTGAGATATATCTGCAAATATCTCGGAAACGAAGCGAGCTATGGCAAAATGTTAAGAGACCTTTTTTGTAGAGAATTATGTTTCGTACAATTTAGGTTCTATGATATTTTTTGATCAGAAGCGTAGTTTTCGAGATATATCGAGATATTTAAAAGTTCCGAAGCCGCACCAACATAATAGAGATACAGAAACACCGTGGCCCCTTTCTTTGAGATAACTCTGCACTAGTGCGAGTCGCAAATGCCACTTCCAGCTTAGCTGTGCAGAAGAAGAACAACAAGAAGAAGAAATATCTCGGAATATGCCCGTCAGGCCGCTTCCCTTGAGATATATCTGCAAATATCTCGGAAACGAAGCGAGCTATGGCAAAATGTTAAGAGACCTTTTTTGTAGAGAATTATGCTTCCTACAATTTATGTTCTATGATATTTTTTGATCAGAAGCGTAGTTTTCGAGATATATCGAGATATTTAAAAGTTCCGAAGCCGCACCAACATAATAGAGATACAGAAACACCGTGGCCCCTTTCGTTGAGATAACTCTGCACTAGTGCGAGCCGCAAATGCCACTTCCAGCTTAGCTGTGCAGAAGAAGAACAACAAGAAGAAGAAATATCTTGAAATATGTCCGTCAGGCCCCTTCCCTTGAGATAAATCTGCAAATATCTCGGAAACGAAGCGAGCTATGGCAAAATGTTAAGAGACCTTTTTTGTAGAGAATTAAGTTTCCTACTTTTTATGTTCTATGATATTTTTTGATCAGATGCGTAGTTCTCGAGATATATCAAGATATTTAAAAGTTCCGAAGCCGCACCAACATAATAGAGATACAGAAACACCGTGGCCCCTTTCTTTGAGATAACTCTGCACTATTGCGAGCTGCAAATGCCACTTCCAGCTTAGCTGTGCAGAGGAAGAACAACAAGAAGAAGAAATATCTCGAAATATGTCCGTCAGGCCAGTTCCTTTGAGCTGAATCTGCAAATATCTCGGAAACGAAGCGATCTATGGCAAAATGTTAAGAGACGTTTTTTGTAGAGAATTATGTTTCCTACAATTTATGTTCTATGATATTTTTTGATCAGAAGCGTAGTTTTCGAGATATATCGAGATATTTAAAAGTTCCGAAGCCGCACCAACATAATAGGGATACAGAAACACCGTGGCCCCTTTCTTTGAGATAACTCTGCACTAGTGCGAGCCGCAAATGCCACTTCCAGCTTAGCTGTGCAGAAGAAGAACAACAAGAAGAAGAAATATCTCGAAATATGTCCGTCAGGCCCCTTCCCTTGAGATAAATCTGCAAATATCTCGGAAACGAAGCGAGCTATGGCAAAATGTTAAGAGACCTTTTTTGTAGAGAATTAAGTTTCCTACTTTTTACGTTCTATGATATTTTTTGATCAGATGCGTAGTTCTCGAGATATATCAAGATATTTAAAAGTTCCGAAGCCGCACCAACATAATAGAGATACAGAAACACCGTGGCCCCTTTCTTTGGGATAACTCTGCACTATTGCGAGCTGCAAATGCCACTTCCAGCTTAGCTGTGCAGAAGAAGAACAACAAGAAGAAGAAATATCTCGAAATATGTCCGTCAGGCCACTTCCCTTGAGATAAATCTGCAAATATCTCGGAAACGAAGCGAGCTATGGCAAAATGTTAAGAGACCTTTTTTGTAGAGAATTAAGTTTCCTACTTTTTATGTTAGATGATATTTTTTGATCAGATGCGTAGTTCTCGAGATATATCAAGATATTTAAAAGTTCCGAAGCTGCACCAACATAATAGAGGTACAGAAACACCGTGGCCTCTTTCTTTGAGATAACTCTGCACTATTGCGAGCTGGAAATGCCACTTCCAGTTTAGCTGTGCAGAAGAAGAACAACAAGAAGAAGAAATATCTCGAAATATGTCCGTTAGGCCCCTTCCCTTGAGATAAATCTGCAAATCTCTCGGAAACGAAGCGAGCTATGGCAAAATGTTAAGAGACCTTTTTTGTAGAGAATTATGTTTCCTACAATTTATGTTCTATGATATTTTTTGATCAGAAGCGTAGTTTTCGAGATATATCGAGATATTTAAAAGTTCCGAAGCCGCACCAACATAATAGAGATACAGAAACACGGTGGCCCCTTTCTTTGAGATAACTCTGCACTAGTGCGAGCCGCAAATGCCACTTCCAGCTTAGCTGTGCAGAAGAAGAACAGCAAGAAGAAGAAATATCTCGAAATATGTCCGTCAGGCCCCTTCCCTTGAGATAAATATGCAAATATCTCGGAAACGAAGCGAGCTATGGCAAAATGTTAAGAGACCTTTTTTGTAGAGAATTAAGTTTCCTACTTTTTATGTTCTATGACATTTTTTGATCAGATGCATAGTTCTCGAGATATATCAAGATATTTAAAAGTTCCGAAGCCGCACCTACCTAATAGAGATACAGAAACACCGTGGCCCCTTTCTTTGAGATAACTCTGCACTATTGCGAGCTGCAAATGCCACTTCCAGCTTAGCTGTGCAGAAGAAGAACAAGAAGAAGAAGAAATATCTCGAAATATGTCCGTCAGGCCCCTTCCCTTGAGATAAATCTGCAAATATCTCGGAAACGAAGCGAGCTATGGCAAAATGTTTAGAGACCTTTCTTGTAGAGAATTAAGTTTCCTACTTTTTATGTAGTATGATATTTTTTGATCAGATGCGTAGTTCTCGAGATATATCAAGATATTTAAAAGTTCCGAAGCCGCACGAACATAATAGAGATACAGAAACACCGTGGCCCCTTTCTTTGGGATAACTCTGCACTATTGCGAGCTGCAAATGCCACTTCCAGCTTAGCTGTGCAGAAGAAGAACAACAAGAAGAAGAAATATCTCGAAATATGTCCGTCAGGCCACTTCCCTTGAGATAAATCTGCAAATATCTCGGAAACGAAGCGAGCTATGGCAAAATGTTAAGAGACCTTTTTTGTAGAGAATTAAGTTTCCTACTTTTTATGTTCGATGATATTTTTTGATCAGATGCGTAGTTCTCGAGATATATCAAGATATTTAAAAGTTCCGAAGCTGCACCAACATAATAGAGGTACAGAAACACCGTGGCCTCTTTCTTTGAGATAACTCTGCACTATTGCGAGCTGGAAATGCCACTTCCAGTTTAGCTGTGCAGAAGAAGAACAACAAGAAGAAGAAATATCTCGAAATATGTCCGTTAGGCCCCTTCCCTTGAGATAAATCTGCAAATATCTCGGAAACGAAGCGAGCTATGGCAAAATGTTAAGAGACCTTTTTTGTAGAGAATTATGTTTCCTACAATTTATGTTCTATGATATTTTTTGATCAGAAGCGTAGTTTTCGAGATATATCGAGATATTTAAAAGTTCCGAAGCCGCACCAACATAATAGAGATACAGAAACACGGTGGCCCCTTTCTTTGAGATAACTCTGCACTAGTGCGAGCCGCAAATGCCACTTCCAGCTTAGCTGTGCAGAAGAAGAACAACAAGAAGAAGAAATATCTCGAAATATGTCCGTCAGGCCCCTTCCCTTGAGATAAATATGCAAATATCTCGGAAACGAAGCGAGCTATGGCAAAATGTTAAGAGACCTTTTTTGTAGAGAATTAAGTTTCCTACTTTTTATGTTCTATGATATTTTTTGATCAGATGCGTAGTTCTCGAGATATATCAAGATATTTAAAAGTTCCGAGGCCGCACCAACATAATGATACAGAAACACCGTGGCCCCTTTCTTTGAGATAACTCTGCACTATTGCGAGCTGGAAGTGCCACTTCCAGTTTAGCTCTGCAGAAGAAGAACAACAAGAAGAAGAAATATCTCGAAATATGTCCGTTAGGCCCCTTCCCTTGAGATAAATCTGCAAATATCTCGGAAACGAAGCGAGCTATGGCAAAATGTTAAGAGACCTTTTTTGTAGAGAATTAAGTTTCCTACTTTTTATGTTCGATGATATTTTTTGATCAGATACGTAGTTGTCGAGATATATCAAGATATTTAAAAGTTCCGAAGCTGCACCAACATAATAGAGGTACACAAACACCGTGGCCTCTTTCTTTGAGATAACTCTGCACTATTGCGAGCTGGAAATGCCACTTCCAGTTTAGCTGTGCAGAAGAAGAACAACAAGAAGAAGAAATATCTCGAAATATGTCCGTCAGGCCCCTTCCCTCGAGATAAATCTGCAAATATCTCGGAAACGAAGAGAGCTATGGCAAAATGTTAAGAGACCTTTTTTGTAGAGAATTAAGTTTCCTACTTTTCATGTTCTATGATATTTTTTGATCAGATGCGTAGTTCTCGAGATATATCAAGATATTTAAAAGTTCCGAAGCCGCACCAACATAATAGAGATACAGAAACACCGTGGCCCCTTTCTTTGAGATAACTCTGCACTAGTGCGCGCCGCAAATGCCACTTCCAGCTTAGCTGTGCAGAAGAAGAACAACAAGAAGAAGAAATATCTCGAAATATGTCCGTCAGGCCCCTTCCCTTGAGATAAATCTGCAAATATCTCGGAAACGAAGCGAGCTATGGCAAAATGTTAAGAGACCTTTTTTGTAGAGAATTAAGTTTCCTACTTTTTATGTTCTATGATATTTTTTGATCAGAAGCGTAGTTTTCGAGATATATCGAGATATTTAAAAGTTCCGAAGCCGCACCAACATAATAGAGATACAGAAACACCGTGGCCCCTTTCTTTGAGATAACTCTGCACTATTGCGAGCTGCAAATGCCACTTCCAGCTTAGCTGTGCAGAAGAAGAACAACAAGAAGAAGAAATATCTCGAAATATGTCCGTCAGGCCCCTTCCCTTGAGATAAATCTGCAAATATCTCGGAAACGAAGCGAGCTATGGCAAAATGTTTAGAGACCTTTCTTGTAGAGAATTAAGTTTCCTACTTTTTATGTAGTATGATATTTTTTGATCAGATGCGTAGTTCTCGAGATATATCAAGATATTTAAAAGTTCCGAAGCCGCACCAACATAATAGAGATACAGAAACACCGTGGCCCCTTTCTTTGGGATAACTCTGCACTATTGCGAGCTGGAAATGCCACTTCCAGTTTAGCTCTGCAGAAGAAGAACAACAAGAAGAAGAAATATCTCGAAATATGTCCGTTAGGCCCCTTCCCTTGAGATAAATCTGCAAATATCTCGGAAACGAAGCGAGCTATGGCAAAATCTTAAGAGACCTTTTTTGTAGAGAATTATGTTTCCTACAATTTATGTTCTATGATATTTTTTGATCAGAAGCGTAGTTTTCGAGATATATCGAGATATTTAAAAGTTCCGAAGCCGCACCAACATAATAGAGATACAGAAACACGGTGGCCCCTTTCTTTGAGATAACTCTGCACTAGTGCGAGCCGCAAATGCCACTTCCAGCTTAGCTGTGCAGAAGAAGAACAACAAGAAGAAGAAATATCTCGAAATATGTCCGTCAGGCCCCTTCCCTTGAGATAAATATGCAAATATCTCGGAAACGAAGCGAGCTATGGCAAAATGTTAAGAGACCTTTTTTGTAGAGAATTAAGTTTCCTACTTTTTATGTTCTATGACATTTTTTGATCAGATGCGTAGTTCTCGAGATATATCAAGATATTTAAAAGTTCCGAAGCTGCACCAACATAATAGAGGTACAGAAACACCGTGGCCTCTTTCTTTGAGATAACTCTGCACTATTGCGAGCTGGAAATGCCACTTCCAGTTTAGCTGTGCAGAAGAAGAACAACAAGAAGAAGAAATATCTCGAAATATGTCCGTCAGGCCACTTCCCTTGAGATAAATCTGCAAATATCTCGGAAACGAAGCGAGCTATGGCAAAATGTTAAGAGACCTTTTTTGTAGAGAATTAAGTTTCCTACTTTTTATGTTCGATGATATTTTTTGATCAGATGCGTAGTTCTCGAGATATATCAAGATATTTAAAAGTTCCGAAGCTGCACCAACATAATAGAGGTACAGAAACACCGTGGCCTCTTTCTTTGAGATAACTCTGCACTATTGCGAGCTGGAAATGCCACTTCCAGTTTAGCTGTGCAGAAGAAGAACAACAAGAAGAAGAAATATCTCGAAATATGTCCGTTAGGCCCCTTCCCTTGAGATAAATATGCAAATATCTCGGAAACGAAGCGAGCTATGGCAAATTGTTAAGAGACCTTTTTTGTAGAGAATTAAGTTTCCTACTTTTTATGTTCTATGACATTTTTTGATCAGATGCGTAGTTCTCGAGATATATCAAGATATTTAAAAGTTCCGAAGCCGCACCTACATAATAGAGATACAGAAACACCGTGGCCCCTTTCTTTAAGATAACTCTGCACTATTGCGAGCTGCAAATGCCACTTCCAGCTTAGCTGTGCAGAGGAAGAACAACAAGAAGAAGAAATATCTCGAAATATGTCCGTCAGGCCAGTTCCTTTGAGCTGAATCTGCAAATATCTCGGAAACGAAGAGAGCTATGGCAAAATGTTAAGAGACCTTTTTTGTAGAGAATTAAGTTTCCTACTTTTTATGTTCGATGATATTTTTTGATCAGATACGTAGTTGTCGAGATATATCAAGATATTTAAAAGTTCCGAAGCTGCACCAACATAATAGAGGTACACAAACACCGTGGCCTCTTTCTTTGAGATAACTCTGCACTATTGCGAGCTGGAAATGCCACTTCCAGTTTAGCTGTGCAGAAGAAGAACAACAAGAAGAAGAAATATCTCGAAATATGTCCGTCAGGCCCCTTCCCTTGAGATAAATCTGCAAATATCTCGGAAACGAAGAGAGCTATGGCAAAATGTTAAGAGACCTTTTTTGTAGAGAATTAAGTTTCCTACTTTTCATGTTCTATGATATTTTTTGATCAGATGCGTAGTTCTCGAGATATATCAAGATATTTAAAAGTTCCGAAGCCGCACCAACATAATAGAGATACAGAAACACCGTGGCCCCTTTCTTTGAGATAACTCTGCACTAGTGCGCGCCGCAAATGCCACTTCCAGCTTAGCTGTGCAGAAGAAGAACAACAAGAAGAAGAAATATCTCGAAATATGTCCGTCAGGCCCCTTCCCTTGAGATAAATATGCAAATATCTCGGAAACGAAGCGAGCTATGGCAAAATGTTAAGAGACCTTTTTTGTAGAGAATTAAGTTTCCTACTTTTTATCTTCTTTGATATTTTTTGATCAGATGCGTAGTTCTCGAGATATATCAAGATATTTAAAAGTTCGGAAGCCGCACCAACATAATAGAGATACAGAAACACCGTGGCCCCTCTCTTTGAGATAACTCTGCACTATTGCGAGCTGCAAATGCCACTTCCAGCTTAGCTGTGCAGAAGAAGAACAAGAAGAAGAAGAAATATCTCGAAATATGTCCGTCAGGCCCCTTCCCTTGAGATAAATATGCAAATATCTCGGAAACGAAGCGAGCTATGGCAAAATGTTAAGAGACCTTTTTTGTAGAGAATTAAGTTTCCTACTTTTTATGTTCTATGACATTTTTTGATCAGATGCGTAGTTCTCGAGATATATCGAGATATTTAAAAGTTCCGAAGCCGCACCAACATAATAGAGATACAGAAACACCGTGGCCCCTTTCTTTGAGATAACTCTGCACTAGTGCGAGCCGCAAATGCCACTTCCAGCTTAGCTGTGCAGAGGAAGAACAACAAGAAGAAGAAATATCTCGAAATATGTCCGTCAGGCCAGTTCCTTTGAGCTGAATCTGCAAATATCTCGGAAACGAAGCGAGCTATGGCAAAATGTTAAGAGACCTTTTTTATAGAGAATTAAGTTTCCTACTTTTTATGTTCTATGATATTTTTTGATCAGATGCGTAGTTCTCGAGATATATCAAGATATTTAAAAGTTCCGAAACCGCACCAACATAATAGAGATACAGAAACACCGTGGCCCCTTTCTTTGAGATAACTCTGCACTATTGCGAGCTGTAAATGCCACTTCCAGCTTAGCTGTGCAGAAGACGAACAACAAGAAGAAGAAATATCTCGAAATATGTCCGTCAGGCCCCTGCCCTTGAGATATATCTGCAAATATCTCGGAAACCAAGCGAGCTATGGCAAAATGTTAAGAGACCTTTTTTGTAGAGAATTATGTTTCCTACAATTTATGTTCTATGATATTTTTTGATCAGAAGCGTAGTTTTCGAGATATATCGAGATATTTAAAAGTTCCGAAGCCGCACCAACATAATACAGATACAGAAACACCGTGGCCCCTTTCTTTGAGATAACTCTGCACTAGTGCGAGCCGCAAATGCCACTTCCAGCTTAGCTGTGCAGGAGAAGAACAACAAGAAGAAGAAATATCTCGAAATATGTCCGTCAGGCCCCTTTCCTTGAGATAAATCTGCAAATATCTCGGAAACGAAGCGAGCTATGGCAAAATGTTAAGAGACCATTTTTGTAGAGAATTAAGTTTCCTACTTTTTATGTTCTATGATATTTTTTGATCAGATGCGTAGTTCTCGAGATATATCAAGATATTTAAAAGTTCCGAAGCCGCACCAACATAATAGAGATACAGAAACACCGTGGCCCCTTTCTTTGAGATAACTCTGCACTATTGCGAGCCGCAAATGCCACTTCCAGCTTAGCTGTGCAGAAGAAGAACAACAAGAAGAAGAAATATCTCGAAATATGTCCGACAGGCCCCTTCCCTTGAGATAAATCTGCAAATATCTCGGAAACGAAGCGAGCTATGGCGAAATGTTAAGAGACCTTTTTTGTAGAGAATTAAGTTTCCTACTTTTTATCTTCTATGATATTTTTTGATCAGATGCGTAGTTCTCGAGATATATCAAGATATTTAAAAGTGCCGAAGCCGCACCAACATAATACAGATACAGAAACACCGTGGCCCCTTTCTTTGAGATAACTCTGCACTATTGCGAGCTGGAAATGCCACTTCCAGTTTAGCTGTGCAGAAGAAGAACAACAAGAAGAAGAAATATCTCGAAATATGTCCGTTAGGCCCCTTTCCTTGAGATAAATCTGCAAATATCTCGGAAACGAAGTGAGCTATGGCAAAATGTTAAGAGACCATTTTTGTAGAGAATTAAGTTTCCTACTTTTTATGTTCTATGATATTTTTTGATCAGATGC
Organism: Osmia lignaria lignaria; assembly: GCF_051020975.1. Taxonomy (NCBI): domain Eukaryota; kingdom Metazoa; phylum Arthropoda; class Insecta; order Hymenoptera; family Megachilidae; genus Osmia; species Osmia lignaria. The sequence continues at coordinate 6,855,717 of NW_027478167.1, read as the reverse complement.
GTAGTTCTCGAGATATATCAAGATATTTAAAAGTTCCGAAGCCGCACCAACATAATAGAGATACAGAAACACCGTGGCCCCTTTCTTTGAGATAACTCTGCACTATTGCGAGCCGCAAATGCCACTTCCAGCTTAGCTGTGCAGAAGAAGAAATATCTCGAAATATGTCCGACAGGCCCCTTCCCTTGAGATAAATCTGCAAATATCTCGGAAACGAAGAGAGCTATGGCAAAATGTTAAGAGACCTTTGTTGTAGAGAATTAAGTTTCCTACTTTTCATGTTCTATGATATTTTTTGATCAGATGCGTAGTTCTCGAGATATATCAAGATATTTAAAAGTTCCGAAGCCGCACCAACATAATAGGGATACAGAAACACCGTGGCCCCTCTCTTTGAGATAACTCTGCACTATTGCGAGCTGCAAATGCCACTTCCAGCTTAGCTGTGCAGAAGAAGAACAACAAGAAGAAGAAACTTCTCGAAATATGTCCGTCAGGCCCCTTCCCTTGAGATAAATCTGCAAATATCTCGGAAACGAAGCGAGCTATGGCAAAATGTTAAGAGACCTTTTTTGTAGAGAATTAAGTTTCCTACTTTTTATGTTCTATGATATTTTTTGATCAGATGCGTAGTTCTCGAGATATATCAAGATATTTAAAAGTTCCGAAACCGCACCAACATAATAGAGATACAGAAACACCGTGGCCCCTTTCTTTGAGATAATTCTGCACTATTGCGAGCTGTAAATGTCACTTCCAGCTTAGCTGTGCAGAAGAAGAACAACAAGAAGAAGAAATATCTCGAAATATGTCCGTCAGGCCCCTGCCCTTGAGATATATCTGCAAATATCTCGGAAACCAAGCGAGCTATGGCAAAATGTTAAGAGACCTTTTTTGTAGAGAATTATGTTTCCTACAATTTATGTTCTATGATATTTTTTGATCAGAAGCGTAGTTTTCGAGATATATCGAGATATTTAAAAGTTATGAAGCCGCACCAACATAATAGAGATACAGAAACAGCGTGGCCCCTTTCTTTGAGATAACTCTGCAATAGTGCGAGCCGCAAATGCCACTTCCAGCTTAGCTGTGCAGAAGAAGAACAACAAGAAGAAGAAATATTTCGAAATATGTCCGACAGGCCCCTTCCCTTGAGATAAATCTGCAAATATCTCGGAAACGAAGCGAGCTATGGCGAAATGTTAAGAGACCTTTTTTGTAGAGAATTAAGTTTCCTACTTTTTATCTTCTATGATATTTTTTGATCAGATGCGTAGTTCTCGAGATATATGAAGATATTTAAAAGTGCCGAAGCCGCACCAACATAATACAGATACAGAAACACCGTGGCCCCTTTCTTTGAGATAACTCTGCACTATTGCGAGCTGTAAATGTCACTTCCAGCTTAGCTGTGCAGAAGAAGAACAACAAGAAGAAGAAATATCTCGAAATATGTCCGTCAGGCCCCTGCCCTTGAGATATATCTGCAAATATCTCGGAAACCAAGCGAGCTATGGCAAAATGTTAAGAGACCTTTTTTGTAGAGAATTATGTTTCCTACAATTTATGTTCTATGATATTTTTTGATCAGATGCGTAGTTCTCGAGATATATCAAGATATTTAAAAGTTCCGAAGCCGCACCAACATAATAGAGATACAGAAACACCGTGGCCCCTTTCTTTGGGATAACTCTGCACTATTGCGAGCTGCAAATGCCGCTTCGAGCTTAGCTGTGCAGAAGAAGAACAACAAGAAGAAGAAATATCTCGAAATATGTCCGTTAGGCCCCTTCCCTTGAGATAAATCTGCAAATATCTCGGAAACGAAGCGAGCTATGGCAAAATGTTAAGAGACCTTTTTTGTAGAGAATTAAGTTTCCTACTTATAATGTTGTATGATATTTTTTGATCAGATGCGTAGTTCTCGAGATATATCAAGATATTTAAAAGTTCCGAAGCCGCACCAACATAATAGAGATACAGAAACACCGTGGCCCCTTTCTTTGAGATAACTCTGCACTATTGCGAGCTGGAAATGCCACTTCCAGTTTAGCTGTGCAGAAGAAGAACAACAAGAAGAAGAAATATCTCGAAATATGTCCGTTAGGCCCCTTCCCTTGAGATAAATCTGCAAATATCTCGGAAACGAAGCGAGCTATGGCAAAATGTTAAGAGACCTTTTTTGTAGAGAATTAAGTTTCCTACTTTTTATGTTCTATGAAATTTTTTGATCAGATGCGTAGTTCTCGAGATATATCAAGATATTTAAAAGTTCCGAAGCCGCACCAACATAATAGAGATACAGAAACACCGTGGCTCCTTTCTTTGAGATAACTCTGCACTATTGCGAGCTGGAAATGCCACTTCCAGCTTAGCTGTGCAGAGGAAGAACAACAAGAAAAAGAAGTATCTCGAAACATGTCCGTCAGGCCCGTTCCTTTGAGCTGAATCTGCAAATATCTCGGAAACGAAGCGAGCTATGGCAAAATGTTAAGAGACCTTTTTTGTAGAGAATTAAGTTTCCTACTTTTTATGTTCTATGATATTTTTTGATCAGATGCGTAGTTCTCGAGATATATCAAGATATTTAAAAGTTCCGAAGCCGCACCAACATAATACAGATACAGAAACACCGTGGCCCCTTTTTTTGAGATAACTCTGCACTAGTGCGAGCCGCAAATGCCACTTCCAGCTTAGCTGTGCAGAAGAAGAACAACAAGAAGAAGAAATATCTCGAAATATGTCCGTCAGGCCCCTTCCCTTGAGATAAATCTGCAAATATCTCGGAAACGAAGCGAGGTATCGCAAAATGTTAAGAGACCTTTTTTGTAGAGAATTAAGTTTCCTACTTTTTATGTTCTATGATATTTTTTGATCAGATGCGTAGTTCTCGAGATATATCAAGATATTTAAAAGTTCCGAAGCCGCACCAACATAATAGAGATACAGAAACACCGTGGCCCCTTTCTTTGAGATAACTCTGCACTATTGCGAGCTGGAAATGCCACTTCCAGTTTAGCTGTGCAGAAGAAGAACAACAAGAAGAAGAAATATCTCGAAATATGTCCGTTAGGCCCCTTCCCTTGAGATAAATCTGCAAATATCTCGGAAACGAAGCGAGCTATGGCAAAATGTTAAGAGACCTTTTTTGTAGAGAATTAAGTTTCCTACTTTTTATGTTCTATGATATTTTTTTATTCAAAGGCGCAGTTCTCGAGATATATCAAGATATTTAAAAGTTCCGAAGCCGCACCAACATAATAGAGATACAGAAACACCGTGGCCCCTTTCTTTGAGATAACTGTGCACTAGTGCGAGCCGCAAATGCCACTTCCAGCTTAGCTGTGCAGAAGAAGGACAACAAGAGGAAGAAATATCTCGAAATATGTCCGTCAGGCCCCTTCCCTTGAGATAAATCTGCAAATATCTCGGAAACGAAGCGAGCTATGGCAAAATGTTAACAGACTTTTTTGTAGAGAATTATGTTTCCTACTTTCTATGTTCTATGATATTTTTTGATCAGACGCGTAGTTCTCGAGATATATCAAGATATTTAAAAGTTCCGAAGCCGCACCAACATAATAGAGATACAGAAACACCGTGGCCCCTTTCTTTGAGATAACTCTGCAATAGTGCGAGCCGCAAATGCCACTTCCAGCTTAGCTGTGCAGAAGATGAACAACAAGAAGAAGAAATATCTCGAAATATGTCCGTTAGGCCCCTTCCCTTGAGATAAATCTGCAAATATCTCGGAAACGAAGCGAGCTATGGCAAAATGTTGAGAGACCTTTTTTGTAGAGAATTAAGTTTCCTCCTTTTTATGTTCTATGATATTTTTTGATCAGATGCGTAGTTCTCGAGATATATCAAGATATTTAAAAGTTCCGAAGCCGCACCGACATAATAGAGATACAGTAAAACCGTGGCCCCTCTCTTTGAGATAACTCTGCAGTATTGCGAGCTGCAAATGCCACTTCCAGCTTAGCTGTGCAGAAGAAGAACAACAAGAAGAAGAAATATCTCGAAATATGTCCGTCAGGCCCCTTCCCTTGAGATAAATCTGCAAATATCTCGGAAACGAAGAGAGCTATGGCAAAATGTTAAGAGACCTTTTTTGTAGAGAATTAAGTTTCCTACTTTTCATGTTCTATGATATTTTTTGATCAGATGCGTAGTTCTCGAGATATATCAAGATATTTAAAAGTTCCGAAGCCGCACCAACATAATAGAGATACAGAAACACCGTGGCCCCTCTCTTTGAGATAACTCTGCACTATTGCGAGCTGGAAATGCCACTTCCAGTTTAGCTGTGCAGAAGAAGAACAACAAGAAGAAGAAATATCTCGAAATATGTCCGTCAGGCCAGTTCCTTTGAGCTGAATCTGCAAATATCTCGGAAACGAAGCGAGCTATGGCAAAATGTTAAGAGACCTTTTTTGTAGAGAATTATGTTGCCTACAATTTATGTTCTATGATATTTTTTGATCAGAAGCGTAGTTTTCGAGATATATCGAGATATTTAAAAGTTCCGAAGCCGCACCAACATAATAGGGATACAGAAACACCGAGGCCCCTTTCTTTGAGATAACTCTGCACTAGTGCGAGCCGCAAATGCCACTTCCAGCTTAGCTGTGCAGAAGAAGAACAACAAGAAGAAGAAATATCTCGAAATATGTCCGTCAGGCCCCTTCCCTTGAGATAAATCTGCAAATATCTCGGAAACGAAGCGAGCTATGGCAAAATGTTAAGAAACCTTTTTTTTGTAGAGAATTAAGTTTCCTACTTTTTATGTTCTATGATATTTTTTGATCAGATGCGTAGTTCTCGAGATATATCAAGATATTTAAAAGTTCCGAAGCCGCACCAACATAATACAGATACAGAAACACCGTGGCTCCTTTCTTTGAGATAACTCTGCACTATTGCGAGCTGCATATGCCACTTCCAGCTTAGCTGTGCAGAAGAAGAACAACAAGAAGAAGAAATATCTCGAAATATGTCCGTCAGGCCCCTTCCCTTGAGATAAATCTGCAAATATCTCGGAAACGAAGCGAGCTATGGCAAAATGTTTAGAGACCTTTTTTGTAGAGAATTAAGTTTCCTACCTTTTATGTTCGATGATATTTTTTGATCAGATGCGTAGTTCTCGGGATATATCAAGATATTTAAAAGTTCCGAAGCTGCACCAACATAATAGAGGTACAGAAACACCGTGGCCTCTTTCTTTGAGATAACTCTGCACCATTGCGAGCTGCAAATGCCACTTCGAGCTTAGCTGTGCAGAAGAAGAACAACAAGAAGAAGAAATATCTCGAAATATGTCCGTCAGGCCCCTTCCCTTGAGATAAATCTGCAAATATCTCGGAAACGAAGAGAGCTATGGCAAAATGTTAAGAGACCTTTTTTGTAGAGAATTAAGTTTCCTACTTTTCATGTTCTATGATATTTTTTGATCAGATGCGTAGTTCTCGAGATATATCAAGATATTTAAAAGTTCCGAAGCCGCACCAACATAATAGAGATACAGAAACACCGTGGCCCCTTTCTTTGAGATAACTCTGCACTAGTGCGAGCCGCAAATGCCACTTCCAGCTTAGCTGTGCAGAAGAAGAACAACAAGAAGAAGAAATATCTCGAAATATGTCCGTCAGGCCACTTCCCTTGAGATGAATCTGCAAATATCTCGGAAACGAAGCGAGCTATGGCAAAATGTTAAGAGACGTTTTTTGTAGAGAATTATGTTTCCTACAATTTATGTTCTATGATATTTTTTGATCAGAAGCGTAGTTTTCGAGATATATCAAGATATTTAAAAGTTCCGAAGCCGCACCAACATAATAGAGATACAGAAACACCGTGGCCCCTTTCTTTGAGATAACTCTGCACTATTGCGAGCTGTAAATGCCACTTCCAGCTTAGCTGTGCAGAAGAAGAACAACAAGAAGAAGAAATATCTCGAAATATGTCCGTCAGGCCCCTGCCCTTGAGATATATCTGCAAATATCTCGGAAACGAAGCGAGCTATGGCAAAATGTTGAGAGACCTTTTTTGTAGCGAATTATGTTTCCTACAATTTATGTTCTATGATATTTTTTGATCAGAAGCGTAGTTTTCGAGATATATCGAGATATTTAAAAGTTCCGAAGCCGCACCAACATAATAGAGATACAGAAACACCGTGGCCCCTTTCTTTGAGATAACTCTGCAATAGTGCGAGCCGCAAATGCCACTTCCAGCTTAGCTGTGCAGAAGAAGAACAACAAGAAGAAGAAATATCTCGAAATATGTCCGTCAGGCCCCTTCCCTTGTGATAAATCTGCAAATATCTCGGAAACGAAGCGAGCTATGGCAAAATGTTAAGAGACCTTTTTTGTAGAGAATTAAGTTTCCTACTTTTTATGTTCTATGATATTTTTTGATCAGATGCGTAGTTCTCGAGATATATCAAGATATTTAAAAGTTCCGAAGCCGCACCAACATAATAGAGATACAGAAACACCGTGGCCCCTTTCTTTGAGATAACTCTGCACTATTGCGAGCTGTAAATACCTCTTCCAGCTTAGCTGTGCAGAAGAAGAACAACAAGAAGAAGAAATATCTCGAAATATGTCCGTCAGGCCCCTGCCCTTGAGATATATCTGCAAATATCTCGGAAACGAAGCGAGCTATGGCAAAATGTTGAGAGACCTTTTTTGTAGCGAATTATGTTTCCTACAATTTATGTTCTATGATATTTTTTGATCAGAAGCGTAGTTTTCGAGATATATCGAGATATTTAAAAGTTCCGAAGCCGCACCAACATAATAGAGATACAGAAACACCGTGGCCCCTTTCTTTGAGATAACTCTGCACTATTGCGAGCTGCAAATGCCACTTCCAGCTTAGCTGTGCAGAGGAAGAACAACAAGAAGAAGAAGTATCTCGAAATATGTCCGTCAGGCCCGTTCCTTTGAGCTGAATCTGCAAATATCTCGGAAACGAAGCGAGCTATGGCAAAATGTTAAGAGACGTTTTTTGTAGAGAATTATGTTTCCTACAATTTATGTTCTATGATATTTTTTGATCAGAAGCGTAGTTTTCGAGATATATCGAGATATTTAAAAGTTCCGAAGCCGCACCAACATAATAGAGATACAGAAACACCGTGGCCTCTTTCTTTGAGATAACTCTGCACTAGTGCGAGCCGCAAATGCCACTTCCAGCTTAGCTGTGCAGAAGAAGAACAACAAGAAGAAGAAATATCTCGAAATATGTCCGTCAGGCCCCTTCCCTTGAGATAAATCTGCAAATATCTCGGAAACGAAGCGAGCTATGGCAAAATGTTAAGAGACCTTTTTTGTAGAGAATTAAGTTTCCTACTTTTTATGTTCTATGATATTTTTTGATCAGATGCGTAGTTCTCGAGATATATCGAGATATTTAAAAGTTCCGAAGCCGCACCAACATAATAGAGATACAGAAACACCGTGGCCCCTTTCTTTGAGATAACTCTGCACTATTGCGAGCTGCAATTGCCACTTCCAGCTTAGCTGTGCAGAAGAAGAACAACAAGAAGAAGAAATATCTCGAAATATGTCCGTCAGGCCCCTTCCCTTGAGATAAATCTGCAAATATCTCGGAAACGAAGCGAGCTATGGCAAAATGTTAAGAGACCTTTTTTGTAGAGAATTAAGTTTCCTACTTTTTATGTTCTATGATATTTTTTGATCAGATGCGTAGTTCTCGAGATATATCAAGATATTTAAAAGTTCCGAAGCCGCACCAACATAATAGAGATACAGAAACACCGTGGCCCCTCTCTTTGAGATAACTCTGCACTATTGCGAGCTGGAAATGCCACTTCCAGTTTAGCTGTGCAGAAGAAGAACAACAAGAAGAAGAAATATCTTGAAATATGTCCGTCAGGCCAGTTCCTTTGAGCTGAATCTGCAAATATCTCGGAAACGAAGCGAGCTATGGCAAAATGTTGAGAGACCTTTTTTGTAGAGAATTAAGTTTCCTACTTTTTATGTTCTATGATATTTTTTGATCAGATGCGTAGTTCTCGAGATATATCAAGATATTTAAAAGTTCCGAAGCCGCACCAACATAATAGAGATACAGAAACACCGTGGCCCCTTTCTTTGAGATAACTCTGCACTATTGCGAGCTGCAAATGCCACATCCAGCTTAGCTGTGCAGAAGAAGAACATCAAGAAGAAGAAATATCTCGAAATATGTCCGTCAGGCCAGTTCCTTTGAGCTGAATCGGCAAATATCTCGGAAACGAAGCGAGCTATGGCAAAATGTTAAGAGACGTTTTTTGTAGAGAATTATGTTTCCTACAATTTATGTTCTATGATATTTTTTGATCAGAAGCGTAGTTTTCGAGATATATCGAGATATTTAAAAGTTCCGAAGCCGCACCAACATAATAGAGATACAGAAACACCGTGGCCCCTTTCTTTGAGATAACTCTGCACTATTGCGAGCTGCAAATGCCACTTCCAGCTTAGCTGTGCAGAGGAAGAACAACAAGAAGAAGAAATATCTCGAAATATGTCCGTCAGGCCAGTTCCTTTGAGCTGAATCGGCAAATATCTCGGAAACGAAGCGAGCTATGGCAAAATGTTAAGAGACCTTTTTTGTAGAGAATTAAGTTTCCTACTTTTTATGTTCTATGATATTTTTTGACCAGATGCGTAGTTCTCGAGATATATCAAGATATTTAAAAGTTCCGAAGCCGCACCAACATAATAGAGATACAGAAACGCCGTGGCCCCTTTCTTTGAGATAACTCTGCACTATTGCGAGCTGCAAATGCCACTTCCAGCTTAGCTGTGCAGAGGAAGAACAACAAGAAGAAGAAATATCTCGAAATATGTCCGTCAGGCCAGTTCCTTTGAGATGAATCTGCAAATATCTCGGAAACGAAGCGAGCTATGGCAAAATGTTAAGAGACGTTTTTTATAGAGAATTATGTTTCCTACAATTTATGTTCTATGATATTTTTTGATCAGAAGCGTAGTTTTCGCGATACATCGAGATATTTAAAAGTTCCGAAGCCGCACCAACATAATAGGGATACAGAAACACCGTGGCCCCTTTCTTTGAGATAACTCTGCACTAGTGCGAGCCGCAAATGCCACTTCCAGCTTAGCTGTGCAGAAGAAGAACAACAAGAAGAAGAAATATCTCGAAATATGTCCGTCAGGCCCCTTCCCTTGAGATAAATCTGCAAATATCTCGGAAACGAAGCGAGCTATGGCAAAATGATAAGAGACCTTTTGTGTAGAGAATTACGTTTCCTACTTTTTATGTTCTATGATATTTTTTGATCAGATGCGTAGTTCTCGAGATATATCAAGATATTTAAAAGTTCCGAAGCCGCACCAACATAATAGAGATACAGAAACACCGTGGCCCCTTTCTTTGAGATAACTCTGCACTATTGCGAGCTGTAAATGCCACTTCCAGCTTAGCTGTGCAGAAGAAGAACAACAAGAAGAAGAAGTATCTCGAAATATGTCCGTCAGGCCCGTTCCTTTGAGCTGAATCTGCAAATATCTCGGAAACGAAGCGAGCTATGGCAAAATGTTAAGAGACGTTTTTTGTAGAGAATTATCTTTCCTACAATTTATGTTCTATGATATTTTTTGATCAGAAGCGTAGTTTTCGAGATATATCGAGATATTTAAAAGTTCCGAAGCCGCACCAACATAATAGAGATACAGAAACACCGTGGCCCCTTTCTTTGAGATAACTCTGCACTAGTGCGAGCCGCAAATGCCACTTCCAGCTTAGCTGTGCAGAAGAAGAACAACAAGAAGAAGAAATATCTCGAAATATGTCCGTCAGGCCCCTTCCCTTGAGATAAATCTGCAAATATCTCGGAAACGAAGCGAGCTATGGCAAAATGTTAAGAGACCTTTTTTGTAGAGAATTAAGTTTCCTACTTTTTATGTTCTATGATATTTTTCGATCAGAGGCGTAGTTCTCGAGATATATCAAGATATTTAAAAGTTCCGAAGCCGCACCAACATAATAGAGATACAGAAACACCGTGGCCCCTTTCTTTGAGATAACTCTGCACGATTGCGAGCTGGAAATGCCACTTCCAGTTTAGCTGTGCAGAAGAAGAACAACAAGAAGAAGGAATATCTCGAAATATGTCCGTCAGGCCACTTCCCTTGAGATAAATCTGCAAATATCTCGGAAACGAAGCGAGCTATGGCAAAATGTTAAGAGACCTTTTTTGTAGAGAATTATGTTGCCTACTTTTTATGTTCGATGATATTTTTTGATCAGATGCGTAGTTCTCGAGATATATCAAGATATTTAAAAGTTCCGAAGCTGCACCAACATAATAGAGGTACAGAAACACCGTGGCCTCTTTCTTTGAGATAACTCTGCACTATTGCGAGCTGCAAATGCCACTTCGAGCTTAGCTGTGCAGAAGAAGAACAACAAGATGAACAAATATCTCGAAATATGTCCGTCAGGCCCCTTCCCTTGAGATATATCTGCAAATATCTCGGAAACGAAGCGAGCTATGGCAAAATGTTGAGAGACCTTTTTTGTAGAGAATTATGTTTCCTACAATTTATGTTCTATGATATTTTTTGATCAGAAGCGTAGTTTTCGAGATATATCGAGATATTTAAAAGTTCCGAAGCCGCACCAACATAATAGAGATACAGAAACACCGTGGCCCCTTTCGTTGAGATAACTCTGCACTAGTGCGAGCCGCAAATGCCACTTCCAGCTTAGCTGTGCAGAAGAAGAACAACAAGAAGAAGAAATATCTCGAAATATGTCCGTCAGGCCCCTTCCCTTGAGATAAATCTGCACATATCTCGGAAACGAAGCGAGCTATGGCAAAATGTTAAGAGACGTTTTTTGTAGAGAATTATGTTTCCTACTATTTATGTTCTATGATATTTTTTGATCCGAAGCGTAGTTTTCGAGATATATCGAGATATTTAAAAGTTCCGAAGCCGCACCAACATAATAGGGATACAGAAACACCGTGGCCCCTTTCTTTGAGATAACTCTGCACTAGTGCGAGCCGCAAATGCCACTTCCAGCTTAGCTGTGCAGAAGAAGAACAACAAGAAGAAGAAATATCTCGAAATATGTCCGTCAGGCCCCTTCCCTTGAGATAAATCTGCAAATATCTCGGAAACGAAGCGAGCTATGGCAAAATGTTAAGAGACCTTTTGTGTAGAGAATTAAGTTTCCTACTTTTTATGTTCTATGATATTTTTTGATCAGATGCGTAGTTCTCGAGATATATCAAGATATTTAAAAGTTCCGAAGCCGCACCAACATAATAGAGATACAGAAACACCGTGGCCCCTTTCTTTGAGATAACTCTGCACTATTGCGAGCTGTAAATGCCACTTCCAGCTTAGCTGTGCAGAAGAAGAACAACAAGAAGAAGAAGTATCTCGAAATATGTCCGTCAGGCCCCTTCCCTTGAGATAAATCTGCAAATATCTCGGAAACGAAGCGAGCTATGGCAAAATGTTAACAGACCTTTTTTGTAGAGAATTAAGTTTCCTACTTTTTATGTTCTATGATATTTTTTGATCAGATGCGTAGTTCTCGAGATATATCAAGATATTTAAAAGTTCCGAAGCCGCACCAACATAATAGAGATACAGAAACACCGTGGCCCCTTTCTTTGAGATAACTCTGCACTATTGCGAGCTGCAAATGCCACTTCCAGCTTAGCTGTGCAGAGGAAGAACAACAAGAAGAAGAAGTATCTCGAAATATGTCCGTCAGGCCCGTTCCTTTGAGCTGAATCTGCAAATATCTCGGAAACGAAGCGAGCTATGGCAAAATGTTAAGAGACGTTTTTTGTAGAGAATTATCTTTCCTACAATTTATGTTCTATGATATTTTTTGATCAGAAGCGTAGTTTTCGAGATATATCGAGATATTTAAAAGTTCCGAAGCCGCACCAACATAATAGAGATACAGAAACACCGTGGCCCCTTTCTTTGAGATAACTCTGCACTAGTGCGAGCCGCAAATGCCACTTCCAGCTTAGCTGTGCAGAAGAAGAACAACAAGAAGAAGAAATATCTCGAAATATGTCCGTCAGGCCCCTTCCCTTGAGATAAATCTGCAAATATCTCGGAAACGAAGCGAGCTATGGCAAAATGTTAAGAGACCTTTTTTGTAGAGAATTAAGTTTCCTACTTTTTATGTTCTATGATATTTTTCGATCAGAGGCGTAGTTCTCGAGATATATCAAGATATTTAAAAGTTCCGAAGCCGCACCAACATAATAGAGATACAGAAACACCGTGGCCCCTTTCTTTGAGATAACTCTGCACGATTGCGAGCTGGAAATGCCACTTCCAGTTTAGCTGTGCAGAAGAAGAACAACAAGAAGAAGGAATATCTCGAAATATGTCCGTCAGGCCACTTCCCTTGAGATAAATCTGCAAATATCTCGGAAACGAAGCGAGCTATGGCAAAATGTTAAGAGACCTTTTTTGTAGAGAATTATGTTTCCTACTTTTTATGTTCTATGATATTTTTTGATCAGATGCGTAGTTCTCGAGATATATCAAGATATTTAAAAGTTCCGAAGCCGCACCAACATAATAGAGATACAGCAACACCGTGGCCCCTTTCTTTGAGATAACTCTGCACTATTGCGAGCTGCAAATGCCACTTCCAGCTTAGCTGTGCAGAAGAAGAACAACAAGAAGAAGAAATATCTCGAAATATGTCCGTCAGGCCCCTTCCCTTGAGATATATCTGCAAATATCTCGGAAACGAAGAGAGCTACGGCAAAATGTTAAGAGACATTTTTTGTAGAGAATTATGTTTCCTACAATTTATGTTCTATAATATTTTTTGATCAGAAGCGTAGTTTTCGAGATATATCGAGACATGTAAAAGTTCCGAAGCCGCACCAACATAATAGAGATACAGAAACACCGTGGCCCCTTTCTTTGGGATAACTCTGCACTCTTGCGAGCTGCAAATGCCACTTCCAGCTTAGCTGTGCAGAAGAAGAACAACAAGAAGAAGAAATATCTCGAAATATGTCCGTCAGGGCCCTTCCCTTGAGATAAATCTGCAAATATCTCGGAAACGAAGAGAGCTATGGCAAAATGTTAAGAGACCTTTTTTGTAGAGAATAAAGTTCCCTACTTTTCATGTTCTATGATATTTTTTGATCAGATGCGTAGTTCTCGAGATATATCAAGATATTTAAAAGTTCCGAAGCAGCACCAACATAATAGAGATACAGAAACACCGTGGCCCCTTTCTTTGAGATAACTCTGCACTATTGCGAGCTGTAAATGCCACTTCCAGCTTAGCTGTGCAGAAGAAGAACAACAAGAAGAAGAAATATCTCGAAATATGTCCGTCAGGCCCCTCCCCTTGAGATAAATATGCAAATATCTCGGAAACGAAGCGAGCTATGGCAAAATGTTAAGAGACCTTTTCTGTAGAGAATTAAGTTTCCTACTTTTTATGTTCTATGATATTTTTTGATCAGATGCGTAGTTCTCGAGATATATCAAGATATTTAAAAGTTCCGAAGCCGCACCAACATAATAGAGATACAGAAACACCGTGGCCCCTTTCTTTGAGATAACTCTGCACTATTGCGAGCTGCAAATGCCACGTCCAGCTTAGCTGTGCAGAGGAAGAACAACAAGAAGAAGAAATATCTCGAAATATGTCCGTCAGGCCCCTTCCCTTGAGATAAATCTGCAGATATCTCGGAAACGAAGCGAGCTACGGCAAAATGTTAAGAGACCTTTTTTGTAGAAAATTAGGATTCCTACTTTTTATGTTCTATGATATTTTTTGAACAGATGCGTAGTTCTCGAGATATATCAAGATATTTAAAAGTTCCGAAGCCGCACCAACATAATAGAGATACAGAAACACCGTGGCCCCTTTCTTTGAGATAACTCTGCACTATTGCGCGCTGCAAATGCCACTTCCAGCTTAGCTGTGCAGAAGAAGAACAACAAGAAGAAGAAATATCTCGAAATATGTCCGTCAGGCCCCTTCCCTTGAGATAGATCTGCAAATATCTCGGAAACGAAGCGAGCTATGGCAAAATGTTAAGAGACCTTTTTTGTAGAGAATTAAGTTTCCTACTTTTTATGTTCTATGATATTTTTTGATCAGATGCGTAGTTCTCGAGATATATCAAGATATTTAAAAGTTCCGAAGCCGCACCAACATAATAGAGATACAGAAACACCGTGGCCCCTTTCTTTGAGGTAACTCTGCACTATTGCGAGCTGCAAATGCCACTTCCAGCTTAGCTGTGCAGAAGAAGAACAACAAGAAGAAGAAATATCTCGAAATATGTCCGTCAGGCCCCTTCCCTTGAGATAAATCTGCAAATATCTCGGAAACCAAGCGAGCTATCGCAAAATGTTAAGAGACCTTATTTGTAGAGAATTAAGTTTCCTACTTTTTATGTTCTACGATATTTTTTGATCAGATGCGTAGTTCTCGAGATATATCAAGATATTTAAAAGTTCCGAAGCCGCACCAACATAATAGAGATACAGAAACACCGTGGCCCCTTTCTTTGAGGTAACTCTACACTATTGCGCGCTGCAAATGCCACTTCCAGCTTAGCTGTGCAGAAGAAGAACAACAAGAAGAAGAAATATCTCGAAATATGTCCGTCAGGCCCCTTCCCTCGAGATAAATCTGCAAATATCTCGGAAACGAAGCGAGCTATGGCAAAATGTTAAGAGACCTTTTTTGTAGAAAATTAGGATTCCTACTTTTTATGTTCTATGATATTTTTTGAACAGATGCGTAGTTCTCGAGATATATCAAGATATTTAAAAGTTCCGAAGCCGCACCAACATAATAGAGATACAGAAACACCGTGGCCCCTTTCTTTGAGATAACTCTGCACTATTGCGCGCTGCAAATGCCACTTCCAGCTTAGCTGTGCAGAAGAAGAACAACAAGAAGAAGAAATATCTCGAAATATGTCCGTCAGGCCCCTTCCCTTGAGATAGATCTGCAAATATCTCGGAAACGAAGCGAGCTATGGCAAAATGTTAAGAGACCTTTTTTGTAGAGAATTAAGTTTCCTACTTTTTATGTTCTATGATATTTTTTGATCAGATGCGTAGTTCTCGAGATATATCAAGATATTTAAAAGTTCCGAAGCCGCACCAACATAATAGAGATACAGAAACACCGTGGCCCCTTTCTTTGAGGTAACTCTGCACTATTGCGAGCTGCAAATGCCACTTCCAGCTTAGCTGTGCAGAAGAAGAACAACAAGAAGAAGAAATATCTCGAAATATGTCCGTCAGGCCCCTTCCCTTGAGATAAATCTGCAAATATCTCGGAAACCAAGCGAGCTATCGCAAAATGTTAAGAGACCTTATTTGTAGAGAATTAAGTTTCCTACTTTTTATGTTCTACGATATTTTTTGATCAGATGCGTAGTTCTCGAGATATATCAAGATATTTGAAAGTTCCGAAGCCGCACCAACATAATAGAGATACAGAAACACCGTGGCCCCTTTCTTTGAGGTAACTCTACACTATTGCGCGCTGCAAATGCCACTTCCAGCTTAGCTGTGCAGAAGAAGAACAACAAGAAGAAGAAATATCTGGAAATATGTCCGTCAGGCCGCTTCCCTTGAGATAAATCTGCAAATATCGCGGAAACGAAGCGAGCTACGGCAAAATGTTAAGAGACCTTTTTTGTAGAAAATTAGGATTCCTACTTTTTATGTTCTATGATATTTTTTGATCAGGTGCGTAGTTCTCGAGATATATCCTGATATTTAAAAGTTCCGAAGCGGCACCAACATAATTGAGATACAGAAACACCGTGGCCCCTTTCTTTGAGGTAACTCTGCACTATTGCGAGCTGCAAATGCCACTTCCAGCTTAGCTGTGCAGAAGAAGAACAACAAGAAGAAGAAATATCTCGAAATATGTCCGTCAGGCCCCTTCCCTTGAGATAAATCTGCAAATATCTCGGAAACGAAGCGAGCTATGGCAAAATGTTAAGAGACCTTATTTGTAGAGATTTAAGTTTCCTACTTTTTATGTTCTACGATATTTTTTGATCAGATGCGTAGTTCTCGAGATATATCAAGATATTTAAAAGTTCCGAAGCCGCACCAACATAATAGAGATACAGAAACACCGTGGCCCCTTTCTTTGAGATAACTCTGCACTATTGCGAGCTGCAAATGCCTCTTCCAGCTTAGCTGTGCAGAAGAAGAACAACAAGAAGAAGAAATATCTGGAAATATGTCCGTCAGGCCCCTTCCCTTGAGATAAATCTGCAAATATCTCGGAAACGAAGCGAGCTATGGCAAAATGTTAAGAGACCTTTTTTGTAGAGAATTAAGTTTCCTACTTTTTATGTTCTATGATATTTTCTGATCAGATGCGTAGTTCTCGAGATATATCAAGATATTTAAAAGTTCCGAAGCCGCACCAACATAATAGAGATACAGAAACACCGTGGCCCCTTTCTTTGAGATAACTCTGCACTACTGCGAGCTGCAAATGCCACTTCCAGCTTAGCTGTGCAGAAGAAGAACAACAAGAAGAAGAAATATCTCGAAATATGTCCGTCAGGCCCCTTCCCTTGAGATAAATCTGCAAATAGCTCGGAAACGAAGCGAGCTATGGCAAAATGTTAAGAGACCATTTTTGTAGAGAATTAAGTTTCCTACTTTTTATGTTCTATGATATTTTTTGATCAGATGCGTAGTTCTCGAGATATATCCTGATATTTAAAAGTTCCGAAGCGGCACCAACATAATAGAGATACAGAAACACCGTGGCCCCTTTCTTTGAGGTAACTCTGCACTATTGCGAGCTGCAAATGCCACTTCCAGCTTAGCTGTGCAGAAGCAGAACAACAAGAAGAAGGAATATCTCGAAATATGTCCGTCAGGCCCCTTCCCTTGAGATAAATCTGCAAATATCTCGGAAACCAAGCGAGATATGGCAAAATGTTTAGAGACCTTATTTGTAGAGAATTAAGTTTCCTACTTTTTATGTTCTACGATATTTTTTGATCAGATGCGTAGTTCTCGAGATATATCAAGATATTTAAAAGTTCCGAAGCCGCACCAACATAATAGAGATACAGAAACACCGTGGCCCCTTTCTTTGAGATAACTCTGCACTATTGCGAGCTGCAAATGCCACTTCCAGCTTAGCTGTGCAGAAGAAGAACAACAAGAAGAAGAAATATCTCGAAATATGTCCGTCAGGCCCCTTCCCTTGAGATAAATCTGCAAATATCTCGGAAACGAAGCGAGCTACGGCAAAATGTTAAGAGACCTTTTTTGTAGAAAATTAGGTTTCCTACTTTTTATGTTCTATGATATTTTTTGATCAGATGCGTAGTTCTCGAGATATATCAAGATATTTAAAAGTTCCGAAGCCGCACCAACATAATAGAGATACAGAAACACCGTGGCCCCTTTCTTTGCGATAACTCTGCACTATTGCGAGCTGCAAATGCCACTTCCAGCTTAGCTGTGCAGAAGAAGAACAACAAGAAGAAGAAATATCTCGAAATATGTCCGTCAGGCCCCTTCCCTTGAGATAAATCTGCAAATATCTCGGAAACGAAGCGAGCTATGGCAAAATGTTAAGAGACCTTTTTTGTAGAGAATTAAGTTTCCTACTTTTTATGTTCTATGATATTTTTCGATCAGAGGCGCAGTTCTCGAGATATATCAAGATATTTAAAAGTTCCGAAGCCGCACCAACATAATAGAGATACAGAAACACCGTGGCCCCTCTCTTTGAGATAACTCTGCACGATTGCGAGCTGGAAATGCCACTTCCAGTTTAGCTGTGCAGAAGAAGAACAACAAGAAGAAGAAATATCTCGAAATATGTCCGTCAGGCCCCTTCCCTTGAGATAAATCTGCAAATATCTCGGAAACGAAGCGAGCTACGGCAAAATGTTAACAGACCTTTTTTGTAGAAAATTAGGTTTCCTACTTTTTATGTTCTATGATATTTTTTGATCAGATGCGTAGTTCTCGAGATATATCAAGATATTTAAAAGTTCCGAAGCCGCACCAACATAATAGAGATACAGAAACACCGTGGCCCCTTTCTTTGCGATAACTCTGCACTATTGCGAGCTGGAAATGCCACTTCCAGCTTAGCTGTGCAGAAGAAGAACAACAAGAAGAAGAAATATCTCGAAATATGTCCGTCAGGCCCCTTCCCTTGAGATAAATCTGCAAATATCTCGGAAACGAAGCGAGCTACGGCAAAATGTTAAGAGACCTTTTTTGTAGAGAATTATGTTTCCTACAATTTACGTTCTCAGATATTTTTTGATCAGAAGCGTAGTTTTCGAGATATATCGAGATATTTAAAAGTTCCGAAGCCGCACCAACATAATAGAGATACAGAAACACCGTGGCCCCTTTCTTTGAGATAACTCTGCACTATTGCGACCTGCAAATGCCACTTCCAGATTAGCTGTGCAGAAGAGGAACAACAAGAAGAAGAAATATCTCGGAATATGTCCGTCAGGCCCCTTCCCTTGAACTAAATCTGCAAATATCTCGGAAACGATGCCAGCTATGGGAAAATGTTAAGAGACCTTTTTTGTAGAGAATTAAGTTTTCTACTTTTTATGTTTTATGATATTTCTTGATCAGATGCGTAGTTCTCGAGATATATCAAGATATTTAAAAGTTCCGAAGCCGCACCAACATAATAGAGATACAGAAACACCGTGGCCCCTTTCTTTGAGATAACTCTGCACTATTGCGCGCAGCAAATGCCACTTCCAGCTTAGCTGTGCAGAAGAAGAACAACAAGAAGAAGAAATATCTCGAAATATGTCCGTCAGGCCCCTTCCCTTGAGATAAATCTGCAAATATCTCGGAAACGAAGCGAGCTATGGCAAAATGTTAGGAGACCTTTTTTGTAGAGAATTAAGTTTCCTACTTTTTATGTTCTATGATATTTTTTGATCAGATGCGTAGTTCTCGAGATATATCAAGATATTTAAAAGCTCCGAAGCTGCACCAACATAATAGAGGTACAGAAACACCGTGGCCCCTTTCTTTGAGATAACTCTGCACTATTGCGAGCTGCAAATGCCACTTCCAGCTTAGCTGTGCAGAAGAAGAACAACAAGAATAAGAAATATTTCGAAATATGTCCGTCAGGCCCCTTCCCTTGAGATAAATCTGCAAATATCTCGGAAACGAAGCGAGCTACGGCAAAATGTTAAGAGACCTTTTTTGTAGAAAATTAGGTTTCCTACTTATAATGTTGTATGATATTTTTTGATCAGATGCGCAGTTCTCGAGATATATCAAGATATTTAAAAGTTCCGAAGCCGCACCAACATAATAGAGATACAGAAACACCGTGGCCCCTTTCTTTGAGATAACTGTGCACTAGTGCGAGCCGCAAATGCCACTTCCAGCTTAGCTGTGCAGAAGAAGGACAACAAGAGGAAGAAATATCTCGAAATATGTCCGTTAGGCCCCTTCCCTTGAGATAAATCTGCAAATATCTCGGAAACGAAGCGAGCTATGGCAAAATGTTAAGAGACCTTTTTTGTAGAGAATTAAGTTTCCTACTTTTTATGTTCTATGAAATTTTTTGATCAGATGCGTAGTTCTCGAGATATATCAAGATATTTAAAAGTTCCGAAGCCGCACCAACATAATAGAGATACAGAAACACCGTGGCTCCTTTCTTTGAGATAACTCTGCACTATTGCGAGCTGGAAATGCCACTTCCAGCTTAGCTGTGCAGAGGAAGAACAACAAGAAAAAGAAGTATCTCGAAATATGTCCGTCAGGCCCGTTCCTTTGAGCTGAATCTGCAAATATCTCGGAAACGAAGCGAGCTATGGCAAAATGTTAAGAGACCTTTTTTGTAGAGAATTAAGTTTCCTACTTTTTATGTTCTATGATATTTTTTTATTCAAAGGCGCAGTTCTCGAGATATATCAAGATATTTAAAAGTTCCGAAGCCGCACCAACATAATAGAGATACAGAAACACCGTGGCCCCTTTCTTTGAGATAACTGTGCACTAGTGCGAGCCGCAAATGCCACTTCCAGCTTAGCTGTGCAGAAGAAGAACAACAAGAAGAAGAAATATCTCGAAATATGTCCGTCAGGCCCCTTCCCTTGAGATAAATCTGCAAATATCTCGGAAACGAAGCGAGCTATGGCAAAATGTTTAGAGACCTTTCTTGTAGAGAATTAAGTTTCCTACTTTTTATGTAGTATGATATTTTTTGATCAGATGCGTAGTTCTCGAGATATATCAAGATATTTAAAAGTTCCGAAGCCGCACCAATATAATAGAGATACAGAAACACCGTGGCTCCTTTCTTTGAGATAACTCTGCACTATTGCGAGCTGCATATGCCACTTCCAGCTTAGCTGTGCAGAAGAAGAACAACAAGAAGAAGAAATATCTCGAAATATGTCCGTCAGGCCCCTTCCCTTGAGATAAATCTGCAAATATCTCGGAAACGAAGCGAGCTATGGCAAAATGTTTAGAGACCTTTTTTGTAGAGAATTAAGTTTCCTACCTTTTATGTTCGATGATATTTTTTGATCAGATGCGTAGTTCTCGGGATATATCAAGATATTTAAAAGTTCCGAAGCTGCACCAACATAATAGAGGTACAGAAACACCGTGGCCTCTTTCTTTGAGATAACTCTGCACTATTGCGAGCTGCAAATGCCACTTCGAGCTTAGCTGTGCAGAAGAAGAACAACAAGAAGAAGAAATATCTCGAAATATGTCCGTCAGGCCCCTTCCCTTGAGATAAATCTGCAAATATCTCGGAAACGAAGCGAGCTATGGCAAAATGTTTAGAGACCTTTCTTGTAGAGAATTAAGTTTCCTACTTTTTATGTAGTATGATATTTTTTGATCAGATGCGTAGTTCTCGAGATATATCAAGATATTTAAAAGTTCCGAAGCCGCACCAATATAATAGAGATACAGAAACACCGTGGCCCCTTTCTTTGGGATAACTCTGCACTATTGCGAGCTGCAAATGCCACTTCCAGCTTAGCTGTGCAGAAGAAGAACAACAAGAAGAAGAAATATCTCGAAATATGTCCGTCAGGCCACTTCCCTTGAGATGAATCTGCAAATATCTCGGAAACGAAGCGAGCTATGGCAAAATGTTAAGAGACGTTTTTTGTAGAGAATTATGTTTCCTACAATTTATGTTCTATGATATTTTTTGATCAGAAGCGTAGTTTTCGAGATATATCAAGATATTTAAAAGTTCCGAAGCCGCACCAACATAATAGAGATACAGAAACACCGTGGCCCCTTTCTTTGAGATAACTCTGCACTATTGCGAGCTGTAAATGCCACTTCCAGCTTAGCTGTGCAGAAGAAGAACAACAAGAAGAAGAAATATCTCGAAATATGTCCGTCAGGCCCCTGCCCTTGAGATATATCTGCAAATATCTCGGAAACGAAGCGAGCTATGGCAAAATGTTGAGAGACCTTTTTTGTAGCGAATTATGTTTCCTACAATTTATGTTCTATGATATTTTTTGATCAGAAGCGTAGTTTTCGAGATATATCGAGATATTTAAAAGTTCCGAAGCCGCACCAACATAATAGAGATACAGAAACACCGTGGCCCCTTTCTTTGAGATAACTCTGCAATAGTGCGAGCCGCAAATGCCACTTCCAGCTTAGCTGTGCAGAAGAAGAACAACAAGAAGAAGAAATATCTCGAAATATGTCCGTCAGGCCCCTTCCCTTGTGATAAATCTGCAAATATCTCGGAAACGAAGCGAGCTATGGCAAAATGTTAAGAGACCTTTTTTGTAGAGAATTAAGTTTCCTACTTTTTATGTTCTATGATATTTTTTGATCAGATGCGTAGTTCTCGAGATATATCAAGATATTTAAAAGTTCCGAAGCCGCACCAACATAATAGAGATACAGAAACACCGTGGCCCCTTTCTTTGAGATAACTCTGCACTATTGCGAGCTGTAAATACCCCTTCCAGCTTAGCTGTGCAGAAGAAGAACAACAAGAAGAAGAAATATCTCGAAATATGTCCGTCAGGCCCCTGCCCTTGAGATATATCTGCAAATATCTCGGAAACGAAGCGAGCTATGGCAAAATGTTGAGAGACCTTTTTTGTAGCGAATTATGTTTCCTACAATTTATGTTCTATGATATTTTTTGATCAGAAGCGTAGTTTTCGAGATATATCGAGATATTTAAAAGTTCCGAAGCCGCACCAACATAATAGAGATACAGAAACACCGTGGCCCCTTTCTTTGAGATAACTCTGCACTATTGCGAGCTGCAAATGCCACTTCCAGCTTAGCTGTGCAGAGGAAGAACAACAAGAAGAAGAAGTATCTCGAAATATGTCCGTCAGGCCCGTTCCTTTGAGCTGAATCTGCAAATATCTCGGAAACGAAGCGAGCTATGGCAAAATGTTAAGAGACGTTTTTTGCAGAGAATTATGTTTCCTACAATTTATGTTCTATGATATTTTTTGATCAGAAGCGTAGTTTTCGAGATATATCGAGATATTTAAAAGTTCCGAAGCCGCACCAACATAATAGAGATACAGAAACACCGTGGCCCCTTTCTTTGAGATAACTCTGCACTAGTGCGAGCCGCAAATGCCACTTCCAGCTTAGCTGTGCAGAAGAAGAACAACAAGAAGAAGAAATATCTCGAAATATGTCCGTCAGGCCCCTTCCCTTGAGATAAATCTGCAAATATCTCGGAAACGAAGCGAGCTATGGCAAAATGTTAAGAGACCTTTTTTGTAGAGAATTAAGTTTCCTACTTTTTATGTTCTATGATATTTTTTGATCAGATGCGTAGTTCTCGAGATATATCAAGATATTTAAAAGTTCCGAAGCCGCACCAACATAATAGAGATACAGAAACACCGTGGCCCCTTTCTTTGAGATAACTCTGCACTATTGCGAGCTGCAAATGCCACTTCCAGCTTAGCTGTGCAGAAGAAGAACATCAAGAAGAAGAAATATCTCGAAATATGTCCGTCAGGCCAGTTCCTTTGAGCTGAATCGGCAAATATCTCGGAAACGAAGCGAGCTATGGCAAAATGTTAAGAGACGTTTTTTGTAGAGAATTATGTTTCCTACAATTTATGTTCTATGATATTTTTTGATCAGAAGCGTAGTTTTCGAGATATATCGAGATATTTAAAAGTTCCGAAGCCGCACCAACATAATAGAGATACAGAAACACCGTGGCCCCTTTCTTTGAGATAACTCTGCACTATTGCGAGCTGCAAATGCCACTTCCAGCTTAGCTGTGCAGAGGAAGAACAACAAGAAGAAGAAATATCTCGAAATATGTCCGTCAGGCCAGTTCCTTTGAGCTGAATCGGCAAATATCTCGGAAACGAAGCGAGCTATGGCAAAATGTTAAGAGACGTTTTTTGTAGAGAATTATGTTTCCTACAATTTATGTTCTATGATATTTTTTGATCACAAGCGTAGTTTTCGAGATATATCGAGATATTTAAAAGTTCCGAAGCCGCACCAACATAATAGGGATACAGAAACACCGTGGCCCCTTTCTTTGAGATAACTCTGCACTAGTGCGAGCCGCCAATGCCACTTCCAGCTTAGCTGTGCAGAAGAAGAACAACAAGAAGAAGAAATATCTCGAAATATGTCCGTCAGGCCCCTTCCCTTGAGATAAATCTGCAAATATCTCGGAAACGAAGAGGGCTATGGCAAAATGTTAAGAGACCTTTTTTGTAGAGAATTAAGTTTCCTACTTTTTATGTTCTATGATATTTTTTTATCTGATGCGTAGTTCTCGAGATATATCAAGATATTTAAAAGTTCCGAAGCCGCACCAACATAATAGAGATACAGAAACACCGTGGCCCCTTTCTTTGAGATAACTCTGCACTATTGCGAGCTGGAAATGCCACTTCCAGTTTAGCTGTGCAGAAGAAGAACAACAAGAAGAAGAAATATCTCGAAATATGTCCGTCAGGCCAGTTCCTTTGAGCTGAATCTGCAAATATCTCGGAAACGAAGCGAGCTATGGCAAAATGTTGAGAGACCTTTTTTGTAGAGAATTAAGTTTCCTACTTTTTATGTTCTATGATATTTTTTGATCAGATGCGTAGTTCTCGAGATATATCAAGATATTTAAAAGTTCCGAAGCCGCACCAACATAATAGAGATACAGAAACACCGTGGCCCCTTTCTTTGAGATAACTCTGCACTATTGCGAGCTGCAAATGCCACTTCCAGCTTAGCTGTGCAGAAGAAGAACATCAAGAAGAAGAAATATCTCGAAATATGTCCGTCAGGCCAGTTCCTTTGAGCTGAATCGGCAAATATCTCGGAAACGAAGCGAGCTATGGCAAAATGTTAAGAGACGTTTTTTGTAGAGAATTATGTTTCCTACAATTTATGTTGTATGATATTTTTTGATCAGAAGCGTAGTTTTCGAGATATATCGAGATATTTAAAAGTTCCGAAGCCGCACCAACATAATAGAGATACAGAAACACCGTGGCCCCTTTCTTTGAGATAACTCTGCACTATTGCGAGCTGCAAATGCCACTTCCAGCTTAGCTGTGCAGAGGAAGAACAACAAGAAGAAGAAATATCTCGAAATATGTCCGTCAGGCCAGTTCCTTTGAGCTGAATCGGCAAATATCTCGGAAACGAAGCGAGCTATGGCAAAATGTTAAGAGACGTTTTTTGTAGAGAATTATGTTTCCTACAATTTATGTTCTATGATATTTTTTGATCACAAGCGTAGTTTTCGAGATATATCGAGATATTTAAAAGTTCCGAAGCCGCACCAACATAATAGGGATACAGAAACACCGTGGCCCCTTTCTTTGAGATAACTCTGCACTAGTGCGAGCCGCAAATGCCACTTCCAGCTTAGCTGTGCAGAAGAAGAACAACAAGAAGAAGAAATATCTCGAAATATGTCCGTCAGGCCCCTTCCCTTGAGATAAATCTGCAAATATCTCGGAATCGAAGCGAGCTATGGCGAAATGTTAAGAGACCTTTTTTGTAGAGAATTATGTTTCCTACAATTTATGTTCTATGATATTCTTTGATGAGATGCGTAGTTCTCGAGATATATCAAGATATTTAAAAGTTCCGAAGCCGCACCAACATAATAGAGATACAGAAACACCGTGGCCCCTTTCTTTGAGATAACTCTGCACTATTGCGAGCTGCAAATGCCACTTCCAGCTTAGCTGTGCAGAAGAAGAACATCAAGAAGAAGAAATATCTCGATTAATGTCCGTCAGGCCCCTTCCCTTGAGATAAATCTGCAAATATCTCGGAAACGAAGAGGGCTATGGCAAAATGTTAAGAGACCTTTTTTGTAGAGAATTAAGTTTCCTACTTTTTATGTTCTATGATATTTTTTTATCTGATGCGTAGTTCTCGAGATATATCAAGATATTTAAAAGTTCCGAAGCCGCACCAACATAATAGAGATACAGAAACACCGTGGCCCCTTTCTTTGAGATAACTCTGCACTATTGCGAGCTGTAAATGCCACTTCCAGCTTAGCTGTGCAGAAGAAGAACAACAAGAAGAAGAAATATCTCGAAATATGTCCGCCAGGCCCCTTCCCTTGAGATATATCTGCAAATATCTCGGAAACGAAGCTAGCTATGGCAAAATGTTAAGAGACCTTTTTTGTAGAGAATTACGTTTCCTACAATTTATGTTCTATGATATTTTTTGATCAGAAGCGTAGTTTTCGAGATATATCGAGATATTTAAAAGTTCCGAAGCCGCACCAACATAATAGGGATACAGAAACACCGTGGCCCCTTTCTTTGAGATAACTCTGCACTAGTGCGAGCCGCAAATGCCACTTCCAGCTTAGCTGTGCAGAAGAAGAACAACAAGAAGAAGAAATATCTCGAAATATGTCCGTCAGGCCCCTTCCCTTGAGATAAATCTGCAAATATCTCGGAAACGAAGCGAGCTATGGCAAAATGTTAAGAGACCTTTTTTGTAGAGAATTAAGTTTCCTACTTTTTATCTTGTATGATATTTTTTGATCAGATGCGTAGTTCTCGAGATATATCAAGATATTTGAAAGTTCCGAAGCCGCACCAACATAATAGAGATACAGAAACACCGTGGCCCCTTTCGTTGAGATAACTCTGCACTAGTGCGAGCCGCAAATGCCACTTCCAGCTTAGCTGTGCAGAAGAAGAACAACAAGAAGAAGAAATATCTCGAAATATGTCCGTCAGGCCCCTTCCCTTGAGATAAATCTGCACATATCTCGGAAACGAAGCGAGCTATGGCAAAATGTTTAGAGACCTTTTTTGTAGAGAATTAAGTTTCCTACTTTTTATGTTCTATGATATTTTTTGATCAGATGCGTAGTTTTCGAGATATATCGAGATATTTAAAAGTTCCGAAGCCGCACCAACATAATAGGGATACAGAAACACCGTGGCCCCTTTCTTTGAGATAACTCTGCACTAGTGCGAGCCGCAAATGCCACTTCCAGCTTAGCTGTGCAGAAGAAGAACAACAAGAAGAAGAAATATCTCGAAATATTTCCGTTAGGCTCCTTCCCTTGAGATAAATCTGCAAATATCTCGGAAACGAAGCGACCTATGGCAAAATGTTCAGAGACCTTTTTTGTAGAGAATTAAGTTTCCTACTTTTTATCTTCTATGATATTTTTTGATCAGATGCGTAGTTCTCGAGATATATCAAGATATTTAAAAGTTCCGAAGCCGCACCAACATAATAGAGATACAGAAACACCGTGGCCCCTCTCTTTGAGATAACTCTGCACTATTGCGAGCTGGAAATGCCACTTCCAGTTTAGCTGTGCAGAAGAAGGACAACAAGAAGAAGAAATATCTCGAAATATGTCCGTTAGGCCCCTTCCCTTGAGATAAATCTGCAAATATCTCGGAAACGAAGCGACCTATGGCAAAATGTTGAGAGACCTTTTTTGTAGAGAATTATGTTTCCTACAATTTATGTTCTATGATATTTTTTGATCAGAAGCGTAGTGTTCGAGATATACCGAGATATTTAAAAGTTCCGAAGCCGCACCAACATAATAGAGATACAGAAACACCGTGGCCCCTTTCGTTGAGATAACTCTGCACTAGTGCGAGCCGCAAATGCCACTTCCAGCTTAGCTGTGCAGAAGAAGAACAACAAGAAGAAGAAATATCTCGAAATATGTCCGTCAGGCCCCTTCCCTTGAGATAAATCTGCACATATCTCGGAAACGAAGCGAGCTATGGCAAAATGTTAAGAGACGTTTTTTGTAGAGAATTATGTTTCCTACTATTTATGTTCTATGATATTTTTTGATCCGAAGCGTAGTTTTCGAGATATATCGAGATATTTAAAAGTTCCGAAGCCGCACCAACATAATAGGGATACAGAAACACCGTGGCCCCTTTCTTTGAGATAACTCTGCACTAGTGCGAGCCGCAAATGCCACTTCCAGCTTAGCTGTGCAGAAGAAGAACAACAAGAAGAAGAAATATCTCGAAATATGTCCGTCAGGCCCCTTCCCTTGAGATAAATCTGCAAATATCTCGGAAACGAAGCGAGCTATGGCAAAATGTTAAGAGACCTTTTGTGTAGAGAATTACGTTTCCTACTTTTTATGTTCTATGATATTTTTTGATCAGATGCGTAGTTCTCGAGATATATCAAGATATTTAAAAGTTCCGAAGCCGCACCAACATAATAGAGATACAGAAACACCGTGGCCCCTTTCTTTGAGATAACTCTGCACTATTGCGAGCTGTAAATGCCACTTCCAGCTTAGCTGTGCAGAAGAAGAACAACAAGAAGAAGAAGTATCTCGAAATATGTCCGTCAGGCCCCTTCCCTTGAGATAAATCTGCAAATATCTCGGAAACGAAGCGAGCTATGGCAAAATGTTAACAGACCTTTTTTGTAGAGAATTAAGTTTCCTACTTTTTATGTTCTATGATATTTTTTGATCAGATGCGTAGTTCTCGAGATATATCAAGATATTTAAAAGTTCCGAAGCTGCACCAACATAATAGAGGTACAGAAACACCGTGGCCTCTTTCTTTGAGATAACTCTGCACTATTGCGAGCTGCAAATGCCACTTCGAGCTTAGCTGTGCAGAAGAAGAACAACAAGAAGAAGAAATATCTCGAAATATGTCCGTCAGGCCCCTTCCCTTGAGATATATCTGCAAATATCTCGGAAACGAAGCGAGCTATGGCAAAATGTTGAGAGACCTTTTTTGTAGAGAATTATGTTTCCTACAATTTATGTTCTATGATATTTTTTGATCAGAAGCGTAGTTTTCGAGATATATCGAGATATTTAAAAGTTCCGAAGCCGCACCAACATAATAGAGATACAGAAACACCGTGGCCCCTTTCGTTGAGATAACTCTGCACTAGTGCGAGCCGCAAATGCCACTTCCAGCTTAGCTGTGCAGAAGAAGAACAACAAGAAGAAGAAATATCTCGAAATATGTCCGTCAGGCCCCTTCCCTTGAGATAAATCTGCACATATCTCGGAAACGAAGCGAGCTATGGCAAAATGTTAAGAGACGTTTTTTGTAGAGAATTATGTTTCCTACTATTTATGTTCTATGATATTTTTTGATCCGAAGCGTAGTTTTCGAGATATATCGAGATATTTAAAAGTTCCGAAGCCGCACCAACATAATAGGGATACAGAAACACCGTGGCCCCTTTCTTTGAGATAACTCTGCACTAGTGCGAGCCGCAAATGCCACTTCCAGCTTAGCTGTGCAGAAGAAGAACAACAAGAAGAAGAAATATCTCGAAATATGTCCGTCAGGCCCCTTCCCTTGAGATAAATCTGCAAATATCTCGGAAACGAAGCGAGCTATGGCAAAATGTTAAGAGACCTTTTGTGTAGAGAATTAAGTTTCCTACTTTTTATGTTCTATGATATTTTTTGATCAGATGCGTAGTTCTCGAGATATATCAAGATATTTAAAAGTTCCGAAGCCGCACCAACATAATAGAGATACAGAAACACCGTGGCCCCTTTCTTTGAGATAACTCTGCACTATTGCGAGCTGTAAATGCCACTTCCAGCTTAGCTGTGCAGAAGAAGAACAACAAGAAGAAGAAGTATCTCGAAATATGTCCGTCAGGCCCCTTCCCTTGAGATAAATCTGCAAATATCTCGGAAACGAAGCGAGCTATGGCAAAATGTTAACAGACCTATTTTGTAGAGAATTAAGTTTCCTACTTTTTATGTTCTATGATATTTTTTGATCAGATGCGTAGTTCTCGAGATATATCAAGATATTTAAAAGTTCCGAAGCCGCACCAACATAATAGAGATACAGAAACACCGTGGCCCCTTTCTTTGAGATAACTCTGCACTATTGCGAGCTGCAAATGCCACTTCCAGCTTAGCTGTGCAGAGGAAGAACAACAAGAAGAAGAAGTATCTCGAAATATGTCCGTCAGGCCCGTTCCTTTGAGCTGAATCTGCAAATATCTCGGAAACGAAGCGAGCTATGGCAAAATGTTAAGAGACGTTTTTTGTAGAGAATTATCTTTCCTACAATTTATGTTCTATGATATTTTTTGATCAGAAGCGTAGTTTTCGAGATATATCGAGATATTTAAAAGTTCCGAAGACGCACCAACATAATAGAGATACAGAAACACCGTGGCCCCTTTCTTTGAGATAACTCTGCACTAGTGCGAGCCGCAAATGCCACTTCCAGCTTAGCTGTGCAGAAGAAGAACAACAAGAAGAAGAAATATCTCGAAATATGTCCGTCAGGCCCCTTCCCTTGAGATACATCTGCAAATATCTCGGAAACGAAGCGAGCTATGGCAAAATGTTAAGAGACCTTTTGTGTAGAGAATTAAGTTTCCTACTTTTTATGTTCTATGATATTTTTTGATCAGATGCGTAGTTCTCGAGATATATCAAGATATTTAAAAGTTCCGAAGCCGCACCAACATAATAGAGATACAGAAACACCGTGGCCCCTTTCTTTGAGATAACTCTGCACTATTGCGAGCTGTAAATGCCACTTCCAGCTTAGCTGTGCAGAAGAAGAACAACAAGAAGAAGAAGTATCTCGAAATATGTCCGTCAGGCCCCTTCCCCTGAGATAAATCTGCAAATATCTCGGAAACGAAGCGAGCTATGGCAAAATGTTAACAGACCTTTTTTGTAGAGAATTAAGTTTCCTACTTTTTATGTTCTATGATATTTTTTGATCAGATGCGTAGTTCTCGAGATATATCAAGATATTTAAAAATTCCGAAGCCGCACCAACATAATAGAGATACAGAAACACCGTGGCCCCTTTCTTTGAGATAACTCTGCACTATTGCGAGCTGCAAATGCCACTTCCAGCTTAGCTGTGCAGAGGAAGAACAACAAGAAGAAGAAGTATCTCGAAATATGTCCGTCAGGCCCGTTCCTTTGAGCTGAATCTGCAAATATCTCGGAAACGAAGCGAGCTATGGCAAAATGTTAAGAGACGTTTTTTGTAGAGAATTATCTTTCCTACAATTTATGTTCTATGATATTTTTTGATCAGAAGCGTAGTTTTCGAGATACATCGAGATATTTAAAAGTTCCGAAGCTGCACCAACATAATAGAGATACAGAAACACCGTGGCCCCTTTCTTTGAGATAACTCTGCACGATTGCGAGCTGGAAATGCCACTTCCAGTTTAGCTGTGCAGAAGAAGAACAACAAGAAGAAGGAATATCTCGAAATATGTCCGTCAGGCCACTTCCCTTGAGATAAATCTGCAAATATCTCGGAAACGAAGCGAGCTATGGCAAAATGTTAAGAGACCTTTTTTGTAGAGAATTATGTTTCCTACTTTTTATGTTCTATGATATTTTTTGATCAGATGCGTAGTTCTCGAGATATATCAAGATATTTAAAAGTTCCGAAGCCGCACCAACATAATAGAGATACAGAAACACCGTGGCCCCTTTCTTTGAGATAACTCTGCACTATTGCGAGCTGCAAATGCCACTTCCAGCTTAGCTGTGCAGAAGAAGAACAACTAGAAGAAGAAATATCTCGAAATATGTCCGTCAGGCCCCTTCCCTTGAGATATATCTGCAAATATCTCGGAAACGAAGAGAGCTACGGCAAAATGTTAAGAGACCTTTTTTGTAGAGAATTAAGTTTCCTACTTTTCATGTTCTATGATATTTTTTGATCAGATGCGTAGTTCTCGAGATATATCAAGATATTTAAAAGTTCCGAAGCCGCACCAACGTAATAGAGATACAGAAACACCGTGGCCCCTTTCTTTGAGATAACTCTGCACTATTGCGAGCTGTAAATGCCACTTCCAGCTTAGCTGTGCAGAAGAAGAACAACAAGAAGAAGAAATATCTCGAAATATGTCCATCAGGACCCTTCCCTTGAGATAAATCTGCAAATATCTCGGAAACGAAATGCGCTATGGCAAAATGTTAAGAGACCTTTTTTGTAGAGAATTATGTTTCCTACAATTTATGTTCTATGATATTTTTTGATCAGAAGCGTAGTTTTCGAGATATATCGAGATATTTAAAAGTTCCGAAGACGCACCAACATAATAGAGATACAGAAACACCGTGGCCCCTTTCTTTGAGATAACTCTGCACTATTGCGAGCTGCAAATGCCACTTCCAGCTTAGCTGTGCAGAAGAAGAACAACAAGAAGAAGAAATATCTCGAAATATGTCCGTCAGGCCCCTTCCCTTGAGATATATCTGCAAATATCTCGGAAACGAAGAGAGCTACGGCAAAATGTTAAGAGACCTTTTTTGTAGAGAATTATGTTTCCTACAATTTATGTTCTATAATATTTTTTGATCAGAAGCGTAGTTTTCGAGATATATCGAGATATGTAAAAGTTCCGAAGCCGCACCAACATAATAGAGATACAGAAACACCGTGGCCCCTTTCTTTGGGATAACTCTGCACTCTTGCGAGCTGCAAATGCCACTTCCAGCTTAGCTGTGCAGAAGAAGAACAACAACAAGAAGAAATATCTCGAAATATGTCCGTCAGGCCACTTCCCTTGAGATAAATCTGCAAATATCTCGGAAACGAAGCGAGCTATGGCAAAATGTTAAGAGACCTTTTTTGTAGAGAATTAAGTTTCCTACTTTTTATGTTCGATGATATTTTTTGATCAGATGCGTAGTTCTCGAGATATATCAAGATATTTAAAAGTTCCGAAGCTGCACCAACATAATAGAGGTACAGAAACACCGTGGCCTCTTTCTTTGAGATAACTCTGCACTATTGCGAGCTGCAAATGCCACTTCGAGGTTAGCTGTGCAGAAGAAGAACAACAAGAAGAAGAAATATCTCGAAATATGTCCGTCAGGCCCCTTCCCTTGAGATAAATCTGCAAATATCTCGGAAACGAAGAGAGCTATGGCAAAATGTTAAGAGACCTTTTTTGTAGAGAATTAAGTTCCCTACTTTTCATGTTCTATGATATTTTTTGATCAGATGCGTAGTTCTCGAGATATATCAAGATATTTAAAAGTTCCGAAGCAGCACCAACATAATAGAGATACAGAAACACCGTGGCCCCTTTCTTTGAGATAACTCTGCACTATTGCGAGCTGTAAATGCCACTTCCAGCTTAGCTGTGCAGAAGAAGAACAACAAGAAGAAGAAATATCTCGAAATATGTCCGTCAGGCCCCTCCCCTTGAGATAAATATGCAAATATCTCGGAAACGAAGCGAGCTATGGCAAAATGTTAAGAGACCTTTTCTGTAGAGAATTAAGTTTCCTACTTTTTATGTTCTATGATATTTTTTGATCAGATGCGTAGTTCTCGAGATATATCAAGATATTTAAAAGTTCCGAAGCCGCACCAACATAATAGAGATACAGAAACACCGTGGCCCCTTTCTTTGAGATAACTCTGCACTATTGCAAGCTGCAAATGCCACTTCCAGCTTAGCTGTGCAGAGGAAGAACAACAAGAAGAAGAAATATCTCGAAATATGTCCGTCAGGCCAGTTCCCTTGAGATAAATCTGCAAATATCTCGGAAACAAAGCGAGCTACGGCAAAATGTTAAGAGACCTTTTTTGTAGAAAATTAGGATTCCTACTTTTTATGTTCTATGATATTTTTTGATCAGATGCGTAGTTCTCGAGATATATCAAGATATTTAAAAGTACCGAAGCCGCACCAACATAATAGAGATACAGAAACACCGTGGCCCCTTTCTTTGAGATAACTCTACACTATTGCGCGCTGCAAATTCCACTTCCAGCTTAGCTGTGCAGAAGAAGAACAACAAGAAGAAGAAATATCTCGAAATATGTCCGTCAGGCCCCTTCCCTCGAGATAAATCTGCAAATATCTCGGAAACGAAGCGAGCTATGGCAAAATGTTAAGAGACCTTTTTTGTAGAAAATTAGGATTCCTACTTTTTATGTTCTATGATATTTTTTGAACAGATGCGTAGTTCTCGAGATATATCAAGATATTTAAAAGTTCCGAAGCCGCACCAACATAATAGAGATACAGAAACACCGTGGCCCCTTTCTTTGAGATAACTCTGCACTAGTGCGAGCCGCAAATGCCACTTCCAGCTTAGCTGTGCAGAAGAAGAACAACAAGAAGAAGAAATATCTCGAAATATGTCCGTTAGGCCCCTTCCCTTGAGATAAATCTGCAAATATCTCGGAAACGAAGCGAGCTATGGCAAAATGTTAAGCGACCTTTTTTGTAGAAAATTAGGATTCCTACTTTTTATGTTCTATGATATTTTTTGATCAGATGCGTAGTTCTCGAGATATATCAAGATATTTAAAAGTTCCGAAGCCGCACCAACATAATAGAGATACAGAAACACCGTGGCCCCTTTCTTTGAGATAACTCTACACTATTGCGCGCTGCAAATGCCACTTCCAGCTTAGCTGTGCAGAAGAAGAACAACAAGAAGAAGAAATATCTCGAAATATGTCCGTCAGGCCCCTTCCCTCGAGATAAATCTGCAAATATCTCGGAAACGAAGCGAGCTATGGCAAAATGTTAAGAGACCTTTTTTGTAGAAAATTAAATTTCCTACTTTTTACGTTCTACGATATTTTTCGATCGGATGCGTAGTTCTCGAGATATATCAAGATATTTAAAAGTTCCGAAGCCGCACCAACATAATAGAGATACAGAAACACCGTGGCCCCTTTCTTTGAGATAACTCTGCACTATTGCGAGCTGCAAATGCCACTTCCAGCTTAGCTGTGCAGAAGAAGAACAACAAGAAGAAGAAATATCTGGAAATATGTCCGTCAGGCCCCTTCCCTTGAGATAAATCTGCAGATATCTCGGAAACGAAGTGAGCTACGGCAAAATGTTAAGAGACCTTTTTTGTAGAAAATTAGGATTCCTACTTTTTATGTTCTATGATATTTTTTGAACAGATGCGTAGTTCTCGAGATATATCAAGATATTTAAAAGTTCCGAAGCCGCACCAACATAATAGAGATACAGAAACACCGTGGCCCCTTTCTTTGAGATAACTCTGCACTATTGCGCGCTGCAAATGCCACTTCCAGCTTAGCTGTGCAGAAGAAGAACAACAAGAAGAAGAAATATCTCGAAATATGTCCGTCAGGCCCCTTCCCTTGAGATAGATCTGCAAATATCTCGGAAACGAAGCGAGCTATGGCAAAATGTTAAGAGACCTTTTTTGTAGAGAATTAAGTTTCCTACTTTTTATGTGGTATGATATTTTTTGATCAGATGCGTAGTTCTCGAGATATATCAAGATATTTAAAAGTTCCGAAGCCGCACCAACATAATAGAGATACAGAAACACCGTGGCCCCTTTCTTTGAGGTAACTCTGCACTATTGCGAGCTGCAAATGCCACTTCCAGCTTAGCTGTGCAGAAGAAGAACAACAAGAAGAAGAAATATCTCGAAATATGTCCGTCAGGCCCCTTCCCTTGAGATAAATCTGCAAATATCTCGGAAACCAAGCGAGCTATCGCAAAATGTTAAGAGACCTTATTTGTAGAGAATTAAGTTTCCTACTTTTTATGTTCTACGATATTTTTTGATCAGATGCGTAGTTCTCGAGATATATCAAGATATTTAAAAGTTCCGAAGCCGCACCAACATAATAGAGATACAGAAACACCGTGGCCCCTTTCTTTGAGGTAACTCTACACTATTGCGCGCTGCAAATGCCACTTCCAGCTTAGCTGTGCAGAAGAAGAACAACAAGAAGAAGAAATATCTGGAAATATGTCCGTCAGGCCGCTTCCCTTGAGATAAATCTGCAAATATCTCGGAAACGAAGCGAGCTACGGCAAAATGTTAAGAGACCTTTTTTGTAGAAAATTAGGATTCCTACTTTTTATGTTCTATGATATTTTTTGATCAGGTGCGTAGTTCTCGAGATATATCCTGATATTTAAAAGTTCCGAAGCGGCACCAACATAATAGAGATACAGAAACACCGTGGCCCCTTTCTTTGAGGTAACTCTGCACTATTGCGAGCTGCAAATGCCACTTCCAGCTTAGCTGTGCAGAAGAAGAACAACAAGAAGAAGAAATATCTCGAAATATGTCCGTCAGGCCCCTTCCCTTGAGATAAATCTGCAAATATCTCGGAAACGAAGCGAGCTATGGCAAAATGTTAAGAGACCTTATTTGTAGAGATTTAAGTTTCCTACTTTTTATGTTCTACGATATTTTTTGATCAGATGCGTAGTTCTCGAGATATATCAAGATATTTAAAAGTTCCGAAGCCGCACCAACATAATAGAGATACAGAAACACCGTGGCCCCTTTCTTTGAGATAACTCTGCACTATTGCGAGCTGCAAATGCCACTTCCAGCTTAGCTGTGCAGAAGAAGAACAACAAGAAGAAGAAATATCTGGAAATATGTCCGTCAGGCCCCTTCCCTTGAGATAAATCTGCAAATATCTCGGAAACGAAGCGAGCTATGGCAAAATGTTAAGAGACCTTTTTTGTAGAGAATTAAGTTTCCTACTTTTTATGTTCTATGATATTTTCTGATCAGATGCGTAGTTCTCGAGATATATCAAGATATTTAAAAGTTCCGAAGCCGCACCAACATAATAGAGATACAGAAACACCGTGGCCCCTTTCTTTGAGATAACTCTGCACTACTGCGAGCTGCAAATGCCACTTCCAGCTTAGCTGTGCAGAAGAAGAACAACAAGAAGAAGAAATATCTCGAAATATGTCCGTCAGGCCCCTTCCCTTGAGATAAATCTGCAAATAGCTCGGAAACGAAGCGAGCTATGGCAAAATGTTAAGAGACCATTTTTGTAGAGAATTAAGTTTCCTACTTTTTATGTTCTATGATATTTTTTGATCAGATGCGTAGTTCTCGAGATATATCCTGATATTTAAAAGTTCCGAAGCGGCACCAACATAATAGAGATACAGAAACACCGTGGCCCCTTTCTTTGAGATAACTCTGCACTATTGCGAGCTGCAAATGCCACTTCCAGCTTAGCTGTGCAGAAGAAGAACAACAAGAAGAAGAAATATCTCGAAATATGTCCGTCAGGCCCCTTCCCTTGAGATAAATCTGCAAATATCTCGGAAACGAAGCGAGCTATGGCAAAATGTTAAGAGACCTTTTTTGTAGAAAATTAGGTTTCCTACTTTTTATGTTCTATGATATTTTTTGATCAGATGCGTAGTTCTCGAGATATATCAAGATATTTAAAAGTTCCGAAGCCGCACCAACATAATAGAGATACAGAAACACCGTGGCCCCTTTCTTTGCGATAACTCTGCACTATTGCGAGCTGCAAATGCCACTTCCAGCTTAGCTGTGCAGAAGAAGAACAACAAGAAGAAGAAATATCTCGAAATATGTCCGTCAGGCCCCTTCCCTTGAGATAAATCTGCAAATATCTCGGAAACGAAGCGAGCTATGGCAAAATGTTAAGAGACCTTTTTTGTAGAGAATTAAGTTTCCTACTTTTTATGTTCTATGATATTTTTCGATCAGAGGCGCAGTTCTCGAGATATATCAAAATATTTAAAAGTTCCGAAGCCGCACCAACATAATAGAGATACAGAAACACCGTGGCCCCTCTCTTTGAGATAACTCTGCACGATTGCGAGCTGGAAATGCCACTTCCAGTTTAGCTGTGCAGAAGAAGAACAACAAGAAGAAGAAATATCTCGAAATATGTCCGTCAGGCCCCTTCCCTTGAGATAAATCTGCAAATATCTCGGAAACGAAGCGAGCTACTGCAAAATGTTAAGAGACCTTTTTTGTAGAAAATTAGGTTTCCTACGTTTTATGTTCTATGATATTTTTTGATCAGATGCGTAGTTCTCGAGATATATCAAGATATTTAAAAGTTCCGAAGCCGCACCAACATAATAGAGATACAGAAACACCGTGGCCCCTTTCTTTGCGATAACTCTGCACTATTGCGAGCTGCAAATGCCACTTCCAGCTTAGCTGTGCAGAAGAAGAACAACAAGAAGAAGAAATATCTCGAAATATGTCCGTCAGGCCCCTTCCCTTGAGATAAATCTGCAAATATCTCGGAAACGAAGCGAGCTACGGCAAAATGTTAAGAGACCTTTTTTGTAGAGAATTATGTTTCCTACAATTTACGTTCTCAGATATTTTTTGATCAGAAGCGTAGTTTTCGAGATATATCGAGATATTTAAAAGTTCCGAAGCCGCACCAACATAATAGAGATACAGAAACACCGTGGCCCCTTTCTTTGAGATAACTCTGCACTATTGCGACCTGCAAATGCCACTTCCAGATTAGCTGTGCAGAAGAGGAACATCAAGAAGAAGAAATATCTCGGAATATGTCCGTCAGGCCCCTTCCCTTGAGCTAAATCTGCAAATATCTCGGAAACGATGCCAGCTATGGGAAAATGTTAAGAGACCTTTTTTGTAGAGAATTAAGTTTTCTACTTTTTATGTTTTATGATATTTCTTGATCAGATGCGTAGTTCTCGAGATATATCAAGATATATAAAAGTTCCGAAGCCGCACCAACATAATAGAGATACAGAAACACCGTGGCCCCTTTCTTTGAGATAACTCTGCACTATTGCGCGCAGCAAATGCCACTTCCAGCTTAGCTGTGCAGAAGAAGAACAACAAGAAGAAGAAATATCTCGAAATATGTCCGTCAGGCCCCTTCCCTTGAGATAAATCTGCAAATATCTCGGAAACGAAGCGAGCTATGGCAAAATGTTAGGAGACCTTTTTTGTAGAGAATTAAGTTTCCTACTTTTTATGTTCTATGATATTTTTTGATCAGATGCGTAGTTCTCGAGATATATCAAGATATTTAAAAGCTCCGAAGCTGCACCAACATAATAGAGGTACAGAAACACCGTGGCCCCTTTCTTTGAGATAACTCTGCACTATTGCGAGCTGCAAATGCCACTTCCAGCTTAGCTGTGCAGAAGAAGAACAACAAGAATAAGAAATATTTCGAAATATGTCCGTCAGGCCCCTTCCCTTGAGACAAATCTGCAAATATCTCGGAAACGAAGCGAGCTACGGCAAAATGTTAAGAGACCTTTTTTGTAGAAAATTAGGTTTCCTACTTTTTATGTTCTATGATATTTTTTGATCAGATGCGTAGTTCTCGAGATATATCAAGATATTTAAAAGTTCCGAAGCCGCACCAACATAATAGAGATACAGAAACACC
Source organism: Osmia lignaria lignaria (assembly GCF_051020975.1). Taxonomy (NCBI): domain Eukaryota; kingdom Metazoa; phylum Arthropoda; class Insecta; order Hymenoptera; family Megachilidae; genus Osmia; species Osmia lignaria. Next base: position 6,817,016 of record NW_027478167.1, on the reverse strand, counting down.
GTGGCCCCTTTCTTTGCGATAACTCTGCACTATTGCGAGCTGCAAATTCCACTTCCAGCTTAGCTGTGCAGAAGAAGAACAACAAGAAGAAGAAATATCTGGAAATATGTCCGTCAGGCCCCTTCCCTTGAGATAAATCTGCAAATATCTCGGAAACGAAGCGAGCTACGGCAAAATGTTAAGAGACCTTTTTTGTAGAAAATTAGGATTCCTACTTTTTATGTTCTATGATATTTCTTGAACAGATGCGTAGTTCTCGAGATATATCAAGATATTTAAAAGTTCCGAAGCCGCACCAACATAATAGAGATACAGAAACACCGTGGCCCCTTTCTTTGAGATAACTCTGCACTATTGCGCGCTGCAAATCCCACTTCCAGCTTAGCTATGCAGAAGAAGAACAACAAGAAGAAGAAATATCTCGAAATATGTCCGTCAGGCCCCTTCCCTTGAGATAAATCTGCAAATATCTCGGAAACGAAGCGAGCTATGGCAAAATGTTAAGAGACCTTTTTTGTAGAGAATTAAGTTTCCTACTTTTTATGTTCTATGATATTTTTTGATCAGATGCGTAGTTCTCGAGATATATCAAGATATTTAAAAGTTCCGAAGCCGCACCAACATAATAGAGATACAGAAACACCGTGGCCCCTTTCTTTGAGGTAACTCTGCACTATTGCGAGCTGCAAATGCCACTTCCAGCTTAGCTGTGCAGAAGAAGACCAACAAGAAGAGGAAATATCTCGAAATATGTCCGTCAGGCCCCTTCCCTTGAGATATATCTGCAAATATCTCGGAAACGAAACGAGCTATGGCAAAATGTTAAGAGACCTTTTTTGTAGAGAATTATGTTTCCTACAATCTATGTTCTATGATATTTTTTGATCAGAAGCGTAGTTTTCGAGATATATCGAGATATTTAAAAGATCCGAAGCTGCACCAACATAATAGAGATACAGAAACACCGTGGCCCCTTTCTTTGAGATAACTCTGCACTAGTGCGAGCCGCAAATGCCGCTTCCAGCTTAGCTGTGCAGAAGAAGAACAACAAGAAGAAGAAATATCTCGAAATATGTCCGTCAGGCCCCTTCCCTCGAGATAAATCTGCAAATATCTCGGAAACGAAGCGAGCTATGGCAAAATGTTAAGAGACCTCTTTTGTAGAGAATTAAGTTTCCTACTTTTTATGTTCTATGATATTTTTCGATCAGATGCGTAGTTCTCGAGATATATCAAGATATTTAAAAGTTCCGAAGCCGCACCAACATAATAGAGATACAGACACACCGTGGCCCCTTTCTTTGAGATAACTCTGCACTATTGCGAGCTGCAAATGCCACTTCCAGCTTAGCTGTGCAGAAGAAGAACAACAAGAAGAAGAAATATCTCGAAATATGTCCGTCAGGCCCCTTCCCTTGAGATAAATCTGCAAATATCTCGGAAACGAAGCGAGCTATGGCAAAATGTTAAGAGACCTGTTTTGTAGAGAATTAAGTTTCCTACTTTTTATGTTCTATGATATTTTTCGATCAGATGCGTAGTTCTCGAGATATATCAGGATATTTAAAAGTTCCGAAGCCGCACCAACATAATAGAGATACAGAAACACCGTGGCCCCTTTCTTTGAGATAACTCTGCACTATTGCGAGCTGCAAATGCCACTTCCAGCTTAGCTGTGCAGAAGAAGAACAACAAGAAGAAGAAATATCTCGAAATATGTCCGTCAGACCCCTTCCCTTGAGATAAATCTGCAAATATCTCGGAAACGAAGCGAGCTACGGCAAAATGTTAAGAGACCTTTTTTGTAGAAAATTAGGTTTCCTACTTTTTATGTTCTATGATATTTTTTGATCAGATGCGTAGTTCTCGAGATATATCAAGATATTTAAAAGTTCCGAAGCCGCACCAACATAATAGAGATACAGAAACACCGTGGCCCCTTTCTTTGCGATAACTCTGCACTATTGCGAGCTGCAAATGCCACTTCCAGCTTAGCTGTGCAGAAGAAGAACAACAAGAAGAAGAAATATCTCGAAATATGTCCGTCAGGCCCCTTCCCTTGAGATAAATCTGCAAATATCTCGGAAACGAAGCGAGCTATGCCAAAATGTTAAGAGACCTTATTTGTAGAGAATTAAGTTTCCTACTTTTTATGTTCTATGATATTTTTTGATGAGATGCGTAGTTCTCGAGATATACCGAGATATTTAAAAGTTCCGAAGCCGCACCAACATAATAGAGATACAGAAACACCGTGGCCCCTTTCTTTGAGATAACTGTGCACTATTGCGAGCTGCAAATGCCACTTCCAGCTTAGCAGTGCAGAAGAAGAACAACAAGAAGAAGAAATATCTCGAAATATGTCCGTCAGGCCCCTTCCCTTGAGATAAATCTGCAAATATCTCGGAAACGAAGCGAGCTATGGCAAAATGTTAAGAGACCTTTTTTGTATGGAATTATGTTTCCTACTTTTTATGTTCTATGATATTTTTCGATCAGACGCGTAGTTCTCGAGATATATCAAGATATTTAAAAGTTCCGAAGCCGCACCAACATAATAGAGATACAGAAACACCGTGGCCCCTTTCTTTGAGATAACTCTGCACTATTGCGAGCTGCAAATGCCACTTCCAGCTTAGCTGTGCAGAAGAAGAACAACAAGAAGAAGAAATATCTCGAAATATGTCCGTCAGGCCCCTTCCCTTGAGATAAATCTGCAAATATCTCAGAAACGAAGCGAGCTATGGCAAAATGTTAAGAGACCTTTTCTGTAGAGAATTATGTTTCCTACTTTTAATGTTCTATGATATTTTTTGATCAGATGCGTAGTTCTCGAGATATATCAAGATATTTAAAAGTTCTGAAGCTGCACCAACATAATAGAGATACAGAAACACCGTGGCCCCTTTCTTTGAGATAACTCTGCACTAGTGCGAGCCGCAAATGCCACTTCCAGCTTAGCTGTGCAGAAGAAGAACAACAAGAAGAAGAAATATCTCGAAATATGTCCGTCAGGCCCCTTCCCTTGAGATAAATCTGCAAATATCTCGGAAACGAAGCGAGCTATGGCAAAATGTTAAGAGACCTTTTTTGTAGAGAATTAAGTTTCCTACTTTTTATGTTCTATGATATTTTTTGATCGGATGCGTAGCTCTCGAGATATATCAAGATATTTAAAAGTTCCGAAGCCGCACCAACATAATAGAGATACAGAAACACCGTGGCCCCTTTCTTTGAGATAACTCTGCACTATTGCGAGCTGCAAATGCCACTTCCAGCTTAGCTGTGCAGAAGAAGAACAACAAGAAGAAGAAATATCTCGAAATATGTCCGTCAGACCCCTTCCCTTGAGATAAATCTGCAAATATCTCGGAAACGAAGCGAGCTATGGCAAAATGTTAAGAGATCTTTTTTGTAGAGAATTATGTTTCCCACAATTTACGTTCTATGATATTTTTTGATCAGAAGCGTAGTTTTCGAGATATATCGAGATATTTAAAAGATCCGAAGCCGCACCAACATAATAGAGATACAGAAACACCGTGGCCCCTTTCTTCGAGATAACTCTGCACTATTGCGAGCTGCAAATGCCACTTCCAGCTTAGCTGTGCAGAAGAAGACCAACAAGAAGAGGAAATATCTCGAAATATGTCCGTCAGGCCCCTTCCCTCGAGATAAATCTGCAAATATCTCGGAAACGAAGCGAGCTATGGCAAAATGTTAAGACCTTTTTTGTAGAGAATTAAGTTTCCTACTTTTTATGTTCTATGATATTTTTTGATCGGATGCGTAGTTCTCGAGATATATCAAGATATTTAAAAGTTCCGAAGCCGCACCAACATAATAGAGATACAGAAACACCGTGGCCCCTTTCTTTGAGATAACTCTGCACTATTGCGAGCTGCAAATGCCACTTCCAGCTTAGCTGTGCAGAAGAAGAACAACAAGAAGAAGAAATATCTCGAAATATGTCCGTCAGACCCCTTCCCTTGAGATAAATCTGCAAATATCTCGGAAACGAAGCGAGCTATGGTAGAATGTTAAGAGACCTTTTTTGTAGAGAATTATGTTTCCCACAATTTACGTTCTATGATATTTTTTGATCAGAAGCGTAGTTTTCGAGATATATCGAGATATTTAAAAGATCCGAAGCCGCACCAACATAATAGAGATACAGAAACACCGTGGCCCCTTTCTTCGAGATAACTCTGCACTATTGCGAGCTGCAAATGCCACTTCCAGCTTAGCTGTGCAGAAGAAGACCAACAAGAAGAGGAAATATCTCGAAATATGTCCGTCAGGCCCCTTCCCTTGAGATATATCTGCAAATATCTCGGAAACGAAACGAGCTATGGCAAAATGTTAAGAGACCTTTTTTGTAGAGAATTATGTTTCCTACAATCTATGTTCTATCATATTTTTTGATCAGAAGCGTAGTTTTCGAGATATATCGAGATATTTAAAAGATCCGAAGCTGCACCAACATAATAGAGATACAGAAACACCGTGGCCCCTTTCTTTGAGATAACTCTGCACTAGTGCGAGCCGCAAATGCCGCTTCCAGCTTAGCTGTGCAGAAGAAGAACAACAAAAAGAAGAAATATCTCGAAATATGTCCGTCAGGCCCCTTCCCTTGAGATAAATCTGCAAATATCTCGGAAACGAAGCGAGCTATGGCAAAATGTTAAGAGACCTCTTTTGTAGAGAATTAAGTTTCCTACTTTTTATGTTCTATGATATTTTTCGATCAGATGCGTAGTTCTCGAGATATATCAAGATATTTAAAAGTTCCGAAGCCGCACCAACATAATAGAGATACAGACACACCGTGGCCCCTTTCTTTGAGATAACTCTGCACTATTGCGAGCTGCAAATGCCACTTCCAGCTTAGCTGTGCAGAAGAAGAACAACAAGAAGAAGAAATATCTCGAAATATGTCCGTCAGGCCCCTTCCCTTGAGATAAATCTGCAAATATCTCGGAAACGAAGCGAGCTATGGCAAAATGTTAAGAGACCTGTTTTGTAGAGAATTAAGTTTCCTACTTTTTATGTTCTATGATATTTTTCGATCAGATGCGTAGTTCTCGAGATATATCAGGATATTTAAAAGTTCCGAAGCCGCACCAACATAATAGAGATACAGAAACACCGTGGCCCCTTTCTTTGAGATAACTCTGCACTATTGCGAGCTGCAAATGCCACTTCCAGCTTAGCTGTGCAGAAGAAGAACAACAAGAAGAAGAAATATCTCGAAATATGTCCGTCAGACCCCTTCCCTTGAGATAAATCTGCAAATATCTCGGAAACGAAGCGAGCTACGGCAAAATGTTAAGAGACCTTTTTTGTAGAAAATTAGGTTTCCTACTTTTTATGTTCTATGATATTTTTTGATCAGATGCGTAGTTCTCGAGATATATCAAGATATTTAAAAGTTCCGAAGCCGCACCAACATAATAGAGATACAGAAACACCGTGGCCCCTTTCTTTGCGATAACTCTGCACTATTGCGAGCTGCAAATGCCACTTCCAGCTTAGCTGTGCAGAAGAAGAACAACAAGAAGAAGAAATATCTCGAAATATGTCCGTCAGGCCCCTTCCCTTGAGATAAATCTGCAAATATCTCGGAAACGAAGCGAGCTATGGCAAAATGTTAAGAGACCTTTTTTGTAGAGAATTAAGTTTCCTACTTTTTATGTTCTATGATATTTTTTGATCGGATGCGTAGCTCTCGAGATATATCAAGATATTTAAAAGTTCCGAAGCCGCACCAACATAATAGAGATACAGAAACACCGTGGCCCCTTTCTTTGAGATAACTCTGCACTAGTGCGAGCCGCAAATGCCGCTTCCAGCTTAGCTGTGCAGAAGAAGAACAACAAGAAGAAGAAATATCTCGAAATATGTCCGTCAGGCCCCTTCCCTCGAGATAAATCTGCAAATATCTCGGAAACGAAGCGAGCTATGGCAAAATGTTAAAACCTTTTTTGTAGAGAATTAAGTTTCCTACTTTTTATGTTCTATGATATTTTTTGATCGGATGCGTAGTTCTCGAGATATATCAAGATATTTAAAAGTTCCGAAGCCGCACCAACATAATAGAGATACAGAAACACCGTGGCCCCTTTCTTTGAGATAACTCTGCACTATTGCGAGCTGCAAATGCCACTTCCAGCTTAGCTGTGCAGAAGAAGAACAACAAGAAGAAGAAATATCTCGAAATATGTCCGTCAGACCCCTTCCCTTGAGATAAATCTGCAAATATCTCGGAAACGAAGCGAGCTATGGCAGAATGTTAAGAGACCTTTTTTGTAGAGAATTATGTTTCCCACAATTTACGTTCTATGATATTTTTTGATCAGAAGCGTAGTTTTCGAGATATATCGAGATATTTAAAAGATCCGAATCCGCACCAACATAATAGAGATACAGAAACACCGTGGCCCCTTTCTTCGAGATAACTCTGCACTATTGCGAGCTGCAAATGCCACTTCCAGCTTAGCTGTGCAGAAGAAGACCAACAAGAAGAGGAAATATCTCGAAATATGTCCGTCAGGCCCCTTCCCTTGAGATATATCTGCAAATATCTCGGAAACGAAACGAGCTATGGCAAAATGTTAAGAGACCTTTTTTGTAGAGAATTATGTTTCCTACAATCTATGTTCTATCATATTTTTTGATCAGAAGCGTAGTTTTCGAGATATATCGAGATATTTAAAAGATCCGAAGCTGCACCAACATAATAGAGATACAGAAACACCGTGGCCCCTTTCTTTGAGATAACTCTGCACTAGTGCGAGCCGCAAATGCCGCTTCCAGCTTAGCTGTGCAGAAGAAGAACAACAAGAAGAAGAAATATCTCGAAATATGTCCGTCAGGCCCCTTCCCTCGAGATAAATCTGCAAATATCTCGGAAACGAAGCGAGCTATGGCAAAATGTTAAGACCTTTTTTGTAGAGAATTAAGTTTCCTACTTTTTATGTTCTATGATATTTTTTGATCGGATGCGTAGTTCTCGAGATATATCAAGATATTTAAAAGTTCCGAAGCCGCACCAACATAATAGAGATACAGAAACACCGTGGCCCCTTTCTTTGAGATAACTCTGCACTATTGCGAGCTGCAAATGCCACTTCCAGCTTAGCTGTGCAGAAGAAGAACAACAAGAAGAAGAAATATCTCGAAATATGTCCGTCAGACCCCTTCCCTTGAGATAAATCTGCAAATATCTCGGAAACGAAGCGAGCTATGGCAGAATGTTAAGAGACCTTTTTTGTAGAGAATTATGTTTCCCACAATTTACGTTCTATGATATTTTTTGATCAGAAGCGTAGTTTTCGAGATATATCGAGATATTTAAAAGATCCGAAGCCGCACCAACATAATAGAGATACAGAAACACCGTGGCCCCTTTCTTCGAGATAACTCTGCACTATTGCGAGCTGCAAATGCCACTTCCAGCTTAGCTGTGCAGAAGAAGACCAACAAGAAGAGGAAATATCTCGAAATATGTCCGTCAGGCCCCTTCCCTTGAGATATATCTGCAAATATCTCGGAAACGAAACGAGCTATGGCAAAATGTTAAGAGACCTTTTTTGTAGAGAATTATGTTTCCTACAATCTATGTTCTATCATATTTTTTGATCAGAAGCGTAGTTTTCGAGATATGTCGAGATATTTAAAAGATCCGAAGCTGCACCAACATAATAGAGATACAGAAACACCGTGGCCCCTTTCTTTGAGATAACTCTGCACTAGTGCGAGCCGCAAATGCCGCTTCCAGCTTAGCTGTGCAGAAGAAGAACAACAAAAAGAAGAAATATCTCGAAATATGTCCGTCAGGCCCCTTCCCTTGAGATAAATCTGCAAATATCTCGGAAACGAAGCGAGCTATGGCAAAATGTTAAGAGACCTCTTTTGTAGAGAATTAAGTTTCCTACTTTCTATGTTCTATGATATTTTTCGATCAGATGCGTAGTTCTCGAGATATATCAAGATATTTAAAAGTTCCGAAGCCGCACCAACATAATAGAGATACAGACACACCGTGGCCCCTTTCTTTGAGATAACTCTGCACTATTGCGAGCTGCAAATGCCACTTCCAGCTTAGCTGTGCAGAAGAAGAACAACAAGAAGAAGAAATATCTCGAAATATGTCCGTCAGGCCCCTTCCCTTGAGATAAATCTGCAAATATCTCGGAAACGAAGCGAGCTATGGCAAAATGTTAAGAGACCTGTTTTGTAGAGAATTAAGTTTCCTACTTTTTATGTTCTATGATATTTTTCGATCAGATGCGTAGTTCTCGAGATATATCAGGATATTTAAAAGTTCCGAAGCCGCACCAACATAATAGAGATACAGAAACACCGTGGCCCCTTTCTTTGAGATAACTCTGCACTATTGCGAGCTGCAAATGCCACTTCCAGCTTAGCTGTGCAGAAGAAGAACAACAAGAAGAAGAAATATCTCGAAATATGTCCGTCAGACCCCTTCCCTTGAGATAAATCTGCAAATATCTCGGAAACGAAGCGAGCTACGGCAAAATGTTAAGAGACCTTTTTTGTAGAAAATTAGGTTTCCTACTTTTTATGTTCTATGATATTTTTTGATCAGATGCGTAGTTCTCGAGATATATCAAGATATTTAAAAGTTCCGAAGCCGCACCAACATAATAGAGATACAGAAACACCGTGGCCCCTTTCTTTGCGATAACTCTGCACTATTGCGAGCTGCAAATGCCACTTCCAGCTTAGCTGTGCAGAAGAAGAACAACAAGAAGAAGAAATATCTCGAAATATGTCCGTCAGGCCCCTTCCCTTGAGATAAATCTGCAAATATCTCGGAAACGAAGCGAGCTATGCCAAAATGTTAAGAGACCTTATTTGTAGAGAATTAAGTTTCCTACTTTTTATGTTCTATGATATTTTTTGATGAGATGCGTAGTTCTCGAGATATACCGAGATATTTAAAAGTTCCGAAGCCGCACCAACATAATAGAGATACAGAAACACCGTGGCCCCTTTCTTTGAGATAACTGTGCACTATTGCGAGCTGCAAATGCCACTTCCAGCTTAGCAGTGCAGAAGAAGAACAACAAGAAGAAGAAATATCTCGAAATATGTCCGTCAGGCCCCTTCCCTTGAGATAAATCTGCAAATATCTCGGAAACGAAGCGAGCTATGGCAAAATGTTAAGAGACCTTTTTTGTATGGAATTATGTTTCCTACTTTTTATGTTCTATGATATTTTTCGATCAGACGCGTAGTTCTCGAGATATATCAAGATATTTAAAAGTTCCGAAGCCGCACCAACATAATAGAGATACAGAAACACCGTGGCCCCTTTCTTTGAGATAACTCTGCACTAGTGCGAGCCGCAAATGCCGCTTCCAGCTTAGCTGTGCAGAAGAAGAACAACAAGAAGAAGAAATATCTCGAAATATGGCCGTCAGGCCCCTTCCCTCGAGATAAATCTGCAAATATCTCGGAAACGAAGCGAGCTATGGCAAAATGTTAAGACCTTTTTTGTAGAGAATTAAGTTTCCTACTTTTTATGTTCTATGATATTTTTTGATCGGATGCGTAGGTCTCGAGATATATCAAGATATTTAAAAGTTCCGAAGCCGCACCAACATAATAGAGATACAGAAACACCGTGGCCCCTTTCTTTGAGATAACTCTGCACTATTGCGAGCTGCAAATGCCACTTCCAGCTTAGCTGTGCAGAAGAAGAACAACAAGAAGAAGAAATATCTCGAAATATGTCCGTCAGACCCCTTCCCTTGAGATAAATCTGCAAATATCTCGGAAACGAAGCGAGCTATGGCAGAATGTTAAGAGACCTTTTTTGTAGAGAATTATGTTTCCCACAATTTACGTTCTATGATATTTTTTGATCAGAAGCGTAGTTTTCGAGATATATCGAGATATTTAAAAGATCCGAAGCCGCACCAACATAATAGAGATACAGAAACACCGTGGCCCCTTTCTTCGAGATAACTCTGCACTATTGCGAGCTGCAAATGCCACTTCCAGCTTAGCTGTGCAGAAGAAGACCAACAAGAAGAGGAAATATCTCGAAATATGTCCGTCAGGCCCCTTCCCTTGAGATATATCTGCAAATATCTCGGAAACGAAACGAGCTATGGCAAAATGTTAAGAGACCTTTCTTGTAGAGAATTATGTTTCCTACAATCTATGTTCTATCATATTTTTTGATCAGAAGCGTAGTTTTCGAGATATATCGAGATATTTAAAAGATCCGAAGCTGCACCAACATAATAGAGATACAGAAACACCGTGGCCCCTTTCTTTGAGATAACTCTGCACTAGTGCGAGCCGCAAATGCCGCTTCCAGCTTAGCTGTGCAGAAGAAGAACAACAAAAAGAAGAAATATCTCGAAATATGTCCGTCAGGCCCCTTCCCTTGAGATAAATCTGCAAATATCTCGGAAACGAAGCGAGCTATGGCAAAATGTTAAGAGACCTCTTTTGTAGAGAATTAAGTTTCCTACTTTTTATGTTCTATGATATTTTTCGATCAGATGCGTAGTTCTCGAGATATATCAAGATATTTAAAAGTTCCGAAGCCGCACCAACATAATAGAGATACAGACACACCGTGGCCCCTTTCTTTGAGATAACTCTGCACTATTGCGAGCTGCAAATGCCACTTCCAGCTTAGCTGTGCAGAAGAAGAACAACAAGAAGAAGAAATATCTCGAAATATGTCCGTCAGGCCCCTTCCCTTGAGATAAATCTGCAAATATCTCGGAAACGAAGCAAGCTATGGCAAAATGTTAAGAGACCTGTTTTGTAGAGAATTAAGTTTCCTACTTTTTATGTTCTATGATATTTTTCGATCAGATGCGTAGTTCTCGAGATATATCAGGATATTTAAAAGTTCCGAAGCCGCACCAACATAATAGAGATACAGAAACACCGTGGCCCCTTTCTTTGAGATAACTCTGCACTATTGCGAGCTGCAAATGCCACTTCCAGCTTAGCTGTGCAGAAGAAGAACAACAAGAAGAAGAAATATCTCGAAATATGTCCGTCAGACCCCTTCCCTTGAGATAAATCTGCAAATATCTCGGAAACGAAGCGAGCTACGGCAAAATGTTAAGAGACCTTTTTTGTAGAAAATTAGGTTTCCTACTTTTTATGTTCTATGATATTTTTTGATCAGATGCGTAGTTCTCGAGATATATCAAGATATTTAAAAGTTCCGAAGCCGCACCAACATAATAGAGATACAGAAACACCGTGGCCCCTTTCTTTGCGATAACTCTGCACTATTGCGAGCTGCAAATGCCACTTCCAGCTTAGCTGTGCAGAAGAAGAACAACAAGAAGAAGAAATATCTCGAAATATGTCCGTCAGGCCCCTTCCCTTGAGATAAATCTGCAAATATCTCGGAAACGAAGCGAGCTATGCCAAAATGTTAAGAGACCTTATTTGTAGAGAATTAAGTTTCCTACTTTTTATGTTGTATGATATTTTTTGATGAGATGCGTAGTTCTCGAGATATACCGAGATATTTAAAAGTTCCGAAGCCGCACCAACATAATAGAGATACAGAAACACCGTGGCCCCTTTCTTTGAGATAACTGTGCACTATTGCGAGCTGCAAATGCCACTTCCAGCTTAGCAGTGCAGAAGAAGAACAACAAGAAGAAGAAATATCTCGAAATATGTCCGTCAGGCCCCTTCCCTTGAGATAAATCTGCAAATATCTCGGAAACGAAGCGAGCTATGGCAAAATGTTAAGAGACCTTTTTTGTATGGAATTATGTTTCCTACTTTTTATGTTCTATGATATTTTTCGATCAGACGCGTAGTTCTCGAGATATATCAAGATATTTAAAAGTTCCGAAGCCGCACCAACATAATAGAGATACAGAAACACCGTGGCCCCTTTCTTTGAGATAACTCTGCACTATTGCGAGCTGCAAATGCCACTTCCAGCTTAGCTGTGCAGAAGAAGAACAACAAGAAGAAGAAATATCTCGAAATATGTCCGTCAGGCCCCTTCCCTTGAGATAAATCTGCAAATATCTCAGAAACGAAGCGAGCTATGGCAAAATGTTAAGAGACCTTTTCTGTAGAGAATTATGTTTCCTACTTTTTATGTTCTATGATATTTTTTGATCAGATGCGTAGTTCTCGAGATATATCAAGATATTTAAAAGTTCTGAAGCTGCACCAACATAATAGAGATACAGAAACACCGTGGCCCCTTTCTTTGAGATAACTCTGCACTAGTGCGAGCCGCAAATGCCACTTCCAGCTTAGCTGTGCAGAAGAAGAACAACAAGAAGAAGAAATATCTCGAAATATGTCCGTCATGCCACTTCCCTTGAGATAAATCTGCAAATATCTCGGAAACGAAGCGAGCTATGGCAAAATGTTAAGAGACCTTTTTTGTATGGAATTATGTTTCCTACTTTTTATGTTCTATGATATTTTTTGATCAGATGCGTAGTTCTCGAGATATATCAAGATATTTAAAAGTTCCGAAGCCGCACCAACATAATAGAGATACAGAAACACCGTGGCCCCTTTCTTTGAGATAACTCTGCACTAGTGCGAGCCGCAAATGCCACTTCCAGCTTAGCTGTGCAGAAGAAGAACAACAAGAAGAAGAAATATCTCGAAATATGTCCGTCAGGCCACTTCCCTTGAGATAAATCTGCAAATATCTCGGAAACGAAGCGAGCTATGGCAAAATGTTAAGAGACCTTTTTTGTATGGAATTATGTTTCCTACTTTTTATATTCTATGATATTTTTTGATCAGATGCGTAGTTCTCGAGATATATCAAGATATTTAAAAGTTCCGAAGCCGCACCAACATAATAGAGATACAGAAACACCGTGGCCCCTTTCTTTGAGATAACTCTGCACTATTGCGAGCTGCAAATGCCACTTCCAGCTTAGCTGTGCAGAAGAAGAACAACAAGAAGAAGAAATATCTCGAAATATGTCCGTCAGGCCCCTTCCCTTGAGATAAATCTGCAAATATCTCGGAAACGAAGCGAGCTATGCCAAAATGTTAAGAGACCTTATTTGTAGAGAATTAAGTTTCCTACTTTTTATGTTCTATGATATTTTTTGATGAGATGCGTAGTTCTCGAGATATATCGAGATACTTAAAAGTTCCGAAGCCGCACCAACATAATAGAGATACAGAAACACCGTGGCCCCTTTCTTTGAGATAACTGTGCACTATTTCGAGCTGCAAATGCCACTTCCAGCTTAGCTGTGCAGAAGAAGAACAACAAGAAGAAGAAATATCTCGAAATATGTCCGTCAGGCCCCTTCCCTTGAGATAAATCTGCAAATATCTCGGAAACGAAGCGAGCTATGGCAAAATGTTAAGAGACCTTTTTTGTAGAGAATTAAGTTTCCTACTTTTTATGTTCTATGATATTTTTTGATCGGATGCGTAGCTCTCGAGATATATCAAGATATTTAAAAGTTCCGAAGCCGCACCAACATAATAGAGATACAGAAACACCGTGGCCCCTTTCTTTGAGATAACTCTGCACTATTGCGAGCTGCAAATGCCACTTCCAGCTTAGCTGTGCAGAAGAAGAACAACAAGAAGAAGAAATATCTCGAAATATGTCCGTCAGACCCCTTCCCTTGAGATAAATCTGCAAATATCTCGGAAACGAAGCGAGCTATGGCAAAATGTTAAGAGACCTTTTTTGTAGAGAATTATGTTTCCCACAATTTACGTTCTATGATATTTTTTGATCAGAAGCGTAGTTTTCGAGATATATCGAGATATTTAAAAGATCCGAAGCCGCACCAACATAATAGAGATACAGAAACACCGTGGCCCCTTTCTTCGAGATAACTCTGCACTATTGCGAGCTGCAAATGCCACTTCCAGCTTAGCTGTGCAGAAGAAGACCAACAAGAAGAGGAAATATCTCGAAATATGTCCGTCAGGCCCCTTCCCTCGAGATAAATCTGCAAATATCTCGGAAACGAAGCGAGCTATGGCAAAATGTTAAGACCTTTTTTGTAGAGAATTAAGTTTCCTACTTTTTATGTTCTATGATATTTTTTGATCGGATGCGTAGTTCTCGAGATATATCAAGATATTTAAAAGTTCCGAAGCCGCACCAACATAATAGAGATACAGAAACACCGTGGCCCCTTTCTTTGAGATAACTCTGCACTATTGCGAGCTGCAAATGCCACTTCCAGCTTAGCTGTGCAGAAGAAGAACAACAAGAAGAAGAAATATCTCGAAATATGTCCGTCAGACCCCTTCCCTTGAGATAAATCTGCAAATATCTCGGAAACGAAGCGAGCTATGGCAGAATGTTAAGAGACCTTTTTTGTAGAGAATTATGTTTCCCACAATTTACGTTCTATGATATTTTTTGATCAGAAGCGTAGTTTTCGAGATATATCGAGATATTTAAAAGATCCGAAGCCGCACCAACATAATAGAGATACAGAAACACCGTGGCCCCTTTCTTCGAGATAACTCTGCACTATTGCGAGCTGCAAATGCCACTTCCAGCTTAGCTGTGCAGAAGAAGACCAACAAGAAGAGGAAATATCTCGAAATATGTCCGTCAGGCCCCTTCCCTTGAGATATATCTGCAAATATCTCGGAAACGAAACGAGCTATGGCAAAATGTTAAGAGACCTTTTTTGTAGAGAATTATGTTTCCTACAATCTATGTTCTATCATATTTTTTGATCAGAAGCGTAGTTTTCGAGATATATCGAGATATTTAAAAGATCCGAAGCTGCACCAACATAATAGAGATACAGAAACACCGTGGCCCCTTTCTTTGAGATAACTCTGCACTAGTGCGAGCCGCAAATGCCGCTTCCAGCTTAGCTGTGCAGAAGAAGAACAACAAAAAGAAGAAATATCTCGAAATATGTCCGTCAGGCCCCTTCCCTTGAGATAAATCTGCAAATATCTCGGAAACGAAGCGAGCTATGGCAAAATGTTAAGAGACCTCTTTTGTAGAGAATTAAGTTTCCTACTTTTTATGTTCTATGATATTTTTCGATCAGATGCGTAGTTCTCGAGATATATCAAGATATTTAAAAGTTCCGAAGCCGCACCAACATAATAGAGATACAGACACACCGTGGCCCCTTTCTTTGAGATAACTCTGCACTATTGCGAGCTGCAAATGCCACTTCCAGCTTAGCTGTGCAGAAGAAGAACAACAAGAAGAAGAAATATCTCGAAATATGTCCGTCAGGCCCCTTCCCTTGAGATAAATCTGCAAATATCTCGGAAACGAAGCGAGCTATGGCAAAATGTTAAGAGACCTGTTTTGTAGAGAATTAAGTTTCCTACTTTTTATGTTCTATGATATTTTTCGATCAGATGCGTAGTTCTCGAGATATATCAGGATATTTAAAAGTTCCGAAGCCGCACCAACATAATAGAGATACAGAAACACCGTGGCCCCTTTCTTTGAGATAACTCTGCACTATTGCGAGCTGCAAATGCCACTTCCAGCTTAGCTGTGCAGAAGAAGAACAACAAGAAGAAGAAATATCTCGAAATATGTCCGTCAGACCCCTTCCCTTGAGATAAATCTGCAAATATCTCGGAAACGAAGCGAGCTACGGCAAAATGTTAAGAGACCTTTTTTGTAGAAAATTAGGTTTCCTACTTTTTATGTTCTATGATATTTTTTGATCAGATGCGTAGTTCTCGAGATATATCAAGATATTTAAAAGTTCCGAAGCCGCACCAACATAATAGAGATACAGAAACACCGTGGCCCCTTTCTTTGCGATAACTCTGCACTATTGCGAGCTGCAAATGCCACTTCCAGCTTAGCTGTGCAGAAGAAGAACAACAAGAAGAAGAAATATCTCGAAATATGTCCGTCAGGCCCCTTCCCTTGAGATAAATCTGCAAATATCTCGGAAACGAAGCGAGCTATGCCAAAATCTTAAGAGACCTTATTTGTAGAGAATTAAGTTTCCTACTTTTTATGTTCTATGATATTTTTTGATGAGATGCGTAGTTCTCGAGATATACCGAGATATTTAAAAGTTCCGAAGCCGCACCAACATAATAGAGATACAGAAACACCGTGGCCCCTTTCTTTGAGATAACTGTGCACTATTGCGAGCTGCAAATGCCACTTCCAGCTTAGCAGTGCAGAAGAAGAACAACAAGAAGAAGAAATATCTCGAAATATGTCCGTCAGGCCCCTTCCCTTGAGATAAATCTGCAAATATCTCGGAAACGAAGTGAGCTATGGCAAAATGTTAAGAGACCTTTTTTGTATGGAATTATGTTTCCTACTTTTTATGTTCTATGATATTTTTCGATCAGACGCGTAGTTCTCGAGATATATCAAGATATTTAAAAGTTCCGAAGCCGCACCAACATAATAGAGATACAGAAACACCGTGGCCCCTTTCTTTGAGATAACTCTGCACTAGTGCGAGCCGCAAATGCCACTTCCAGCTTAGCTGTGCAGAAGAAGAACAACAAGAAGAAGAAATATCTCGAAATATGTCCGTCATGCCACTTCCCTTGAGATAAATCTGCAAATATCTCGGAAACGAAGCGAGCTATGGCAAAATGTTAAGAGACCTTTTTTGTATGGAATTATGTTTCCTACTTTTTATGTTCTATGATATTTTTTGATCAGATGCGTAGTTCTCGAGATATATCAAGATATTTAAAAGTTCCGAAGCCGCACCAACATAATAGAGATACAGAAACACCGTGGCCCCTTTCTTTGAGATAACTCTGCACTAGTGCGAGCCGCAAATGCCACTTCCAGCTTAGCTGTGCAGAAGAAGAACAACAAGAAGAAGAAATATCTCGAAATATGTCCGTCAGGCCACTTCCCTTGAGATAAATCTGCAAATATCTCGGAAACGAAGCGAGCTATGGCAAAATGTTAAGAGACCTTTTTTGTATGGAATTATGTTTCCTACTTTTTATGTTCTATGATATTTTTTGATCAGATGCGTAGTTCTCGAGATATATCAAGATATTTAAAAGTTCCGAAGCCGCACCAACATAATAGAGATACAGAAACACCGTGGCCCCTTTCTTTGAGATAACTCTGCACTATTGCGAGCTGCAAATGCCACTTCCAGCTTAGCTGTGCAGAAGAAGAACAACAAGAAGAAGAAATATCTCGAAATATGTCCGTCAGGCCCCTTCCCTTGAGATAAATCTGCAAATATCTCGGAAACGAAGCGAGCTATGCCAAAATGTTAAGAGACCTTATTTGTAGAGAATTAAGTTTCCTACTTTTTATGTTCTATGATATTTTTTGATGAGATGCGTAGTTCTCGAGATATATCGAGATACTTAAAAGTTCCGAAGCCGCACCAACATAATAGAGATACAGAAACACCGTGGCCCCTTTCTTTGAGATAACTGTGCACTATTGCGAGCTGCAAATGCCACTTCCAGCTTAGCTGTGCAGAAGAAGAACAACAAGAAGAAGAAATATCTCGAAATATGTCCGTCAGGCCCCTTCCCTTGAGATAAATCTGCAAATATCTCGGAAACGAAGCGAGCTATGGCAAAATGTTAAGAGACCTTTTTTGTAGAGAATTAAGTTTCCTACTTTTTATGTTCTATGATATTTTTTGATCGGATGCGTAGCTCTCGAGATATATCAAGATATTTAAAAGTTCCGAAGCCGCACCAACATAATAGAGATACAGAAACACCGTGGCCCCTTTCTTTGAGATAACTCTGCACTAGTGCGAGCCGCAAATGCCGCTTCCAGCTTAGCTGTGCAGAAGAAGAACAACAAGAAGAAGAAATATCTCGAAATATGTCCGTCAGGCCCCTTCCCTCGAGATAAATCTGCAAATATCTCGGAAACGAAGCGAGCTATGGCAAAATGTTAAGACCTTTTTTGTAGAGAATTAAGTTTCCTACTTTTTATGTTCTATGATATTTTTTGATCGGATGCGTAGTTCTCGAGATATATCAAGATATTTAAAAGTTCCGAAGCCGCACCAACATAATAGAGATACAGAAACACCGTGGCCCCTTTCTTTGAGATAACTCTGCACTATTGCGAGCTGCAAATGCCACTTCCAGCTTAGCTGTGCAGAAGAAGAACAACAAGAAGAAGAAATATCTCGAAATATGTCCGTCAGACCCCTTCCCTTGAGATAAATCTGCAAATATCTCGGAAACGAAGCGAGCTATGGCAGAATGTTAAGAGACCTTTTTTGTAGAGAATTATGTTTCCCACAATTTACGTTCTATGATATTTTTTGATCAGAAGCGTAGTTTTCGAGATATATCGAGATATTTAAAAGATCCGAAGCCGCACCAACATAATAGAGATACAGAAACACCGTGGCCCCTTTCTTCGAGATAACTCTGCACTATTGCGAGCTGCAAATGCCACTTCCAGCTTAGCTGTGCAGAAGAAGACCAACAAGAAGAGGAAATATCTCGAAATATGTCCGTCAGGCCCCTTCCCTTGAGATATATCTGCAAATATCTCGGAAACGAAACGAGCTATGGCAAAATGTTAAAAGACCTTTTTTGTAGAGAATTATGTTTCCTACAATCTATGTTCTATGATATTTTTTGATCAGAAGCGTAGTTTTCGAGATATATCGAGATATTTAAAAGATCCGAAGCTGCACCAACATAATAGAGATACAGAAACACCGTGGCCCCTTTCTTTGAGATAACTCTGCACTAGTGCGAGCCGCAAATGCCGCTTCCAGCTTAGCTGTGCAGAAGAAGAACAACAAAAAGAAGAAATATCTCGAAATATGTCCGTCAGGCCCCTTCCCTTGAGATAAATCTGCAAATATCTCGGAAACGAAGCGAGCTATGGCAAAATGTTAAGAGACCTCTTTTGTAGAGAATTAAGTTTCCTACTTTTTATGTTCTATGATATTTTTCGATCAGATGCGTAGTTCTCGAGATATATCAAGATATTTAAAAGTTCCGAAGCCGCACCAACATAATAGAGATACAGACACACCGTGGCCCCTTTCTTTGAGATAACTCTGCACTATTGCGAGCTGCAAATGCCACTTCCAGCTTAGCTGTGCAGAAGAAGAACAACAAGAAGAAGAAATATCTCGAAATATGTCCGTCAGGCCCCTTCCCTTGAGATAAATCTGCAAATATCTCGGAAACGAAGCGAGCTATGGCAAAATGTTAAGAGACCTGTTTTGTAGAGAATTAAGTTTCCTACTTTTTATGTTCTATGATATTTTTCGATCAGATGCGTAGTTCTCGAGATATATCAGGATATTTAAAAGTTCCGAAGCCGCACCAACATAATAGAGATACAGAAACACCGTGGCCCCTTTCTTTGAGATAACTCTGCACTATTGCGAGCTGCAAATGCCACTTCCAGCTTAGCTGTGCAGAAGAAGAACAACAAGAAGAAGAAATATCTCGAAATATGTCCGTCAGACCACTTCCCTTGAGATAAATCTGCAAATATCTCGGAAACGAAGCGAGCTACGGCAAAATGTTAAGAGACCTTTTTTGTAGAAAATTAGGTTTCCTACTTTTTATGTTCTATGATATTTTTTGATCAGATGCGTAGTTCTCGAGATATATCAAGATATTTAAAAGTTCCGAAGCCGCACCAACATAATAGAGATACAGAAACACCGTGGCCCCTTTCTTTGCGATAACTCTGCACTATTGCGAGCTGCAAATGCCACTTCCAGCTTAGCTGTGCAGAAGAAGAACAACAAGAAGAAGAAATATCTCGAAATATGTCCGTCAGGCCCCTTCCCTTGAGATAAATCTGCAAATATCTCGGAAACGAAGCGAGCTATGCCAAAATGTTAAGAGACCTTATTTGTAGAGAATTAAGTTTCCTACTTTTTATGTTCTATGATATTTTTTGATGAGATGCGTAGTTCTCGAGATATACCGAGATATTTAAAAGTTCCGAAGCCGCACCAACATAATAGAGATACAGAAACACCGTGGCCCCTTTCTTTGAGATAACTGTGCACTATTGCGAGCTGCAAATGCCACTTCCAGCTTAGCAGTGCAGAAGAAGAACAACAAGAAGAAGAAATATCTCGAAATATGTCCGTCAGGCCCCTTCCCTTGAGATAAATCTGCAAATATCTCGGAAACGAAGCGAGCTATGGCAAAATGTTAAGAGACCTTTTTTGTATGGAATTATGTTTCCTACTTTTTATGTTCTATGATATTTTTTGATCAGATGCGTAGTTCTCGAGATATATCAAGATATTTAAAAGTTCCGAAGCCGCACCAACATAATAGAGATACAGAAACACCGTGGCCCCTTTCTTTGAGATAACTCTGCACTAGTGCGAGCCGCAAATGCCACTTCCAGCTTAGCTGTGCAGAAGAAGAACAACAAGAAGAAGAAATATCTCGAAATATGTCCGTCAGGCCACTTCCCTTGAGATAAATCTGCAAATATCTCGGAAACGAAGCGAGCTATGGCAAAATGTTAAAAGACCTTTTTTGTATGGAATTATGTTTCCTACTTTTTATGTTCTATGATATTTTTTGATCAGATGCGTAGTTCTCGAGATATATCAAGATATTTAAAAGTTCCGAAGCCGCACCAACATAATAGAGATACAGAAACACCGTGGCCCCTTTCTTTGAGATAACTCTGCACTATTGCGAGCTGCAAATGCCACTTCCAGCTTAGCGTGCAGAAGAAGAACAACAAGAAGAAGAAATATCTCGAAATGTGTCCGTCAGGCCCCTACCCTTGAGATAAATCTGCAAATATCTCGGAAACGAAGAGAGCTATGGCAAAATGTTAAGAGACCTTTTTTGTAGAGAATTAAGTTTCCTACTTTTTATGTTCTATGATATTTTCTGATCAGACGCGTAGTTCTCGAGATATATCAAGATATTTAAAAGTTCCGAAGCCGCACCAACATAATAGAGATACAGAAACACCGTGGCCCCTTTCTTTGAGATAACTCTGTACTATTGCGAGCTGGAAATGCCACTTCCAGTTTAGCTGTGCAGAAGAAGAACAACAAGAAGAAGAAATATCTCGAAATATGTCCGTTAGGCCCCTTCCCTTGAGATAAATCTGCAAATATCTCGGAAACGAAGCGAGCTATGGCAAAATGTTAAGAGACCTTTTTTGTAGCGAATTAAGTTTCCTTCTTTTCATGTTCTATGATATTTTTTGATCAGATGCGTAGTTCGCGAGATATATCAAGATATTTAAAAGTTCCGAAGCCGCACCAACATAATAGAGATACAGAAACACCGTGGCCCCTTTCTTTGAGATAACTCTGCACTATTGCGAGCTGTAAATGCCACTTCCAGCTTAGCTGTGCAGAAGAAGAACAACAAGAAGAAGACATACCTCGAAATATGTCCGTCAGGCCCCTTCCCTTGAGATATATCTGCAAATATCTCGGAAACGAAGCGAGCTATGGCAAAATGTTAAGAGACCTTTTTTGTAGAGAATTATGTTTCCTACAATTTATGTTCTATGATATTTTTTGATCTGATGCGTAGTTCTCGAGATATATCAAGATATTTAAAAGTTCCGAAGCCGCACCAACATAATAGAGATACAGAAACACCGTGGCCCCTTTCTTTGAGATAACTCTGCACTATTGCGAGCTGTAAATGCCACTTCCAGCTTAGCTGTGCAGAAGAAGAACAACAAGAAGAAGAAATATCTCGAAATATGTCCGCCAGGCCCCTTCCCTTGAGATAAATCTGCAAATATCTCGGAAACGAAGCGAGCTATGGCCAATTGTTAAGAGACCTTTTTTGTAGAGAATTAAGTTTCCTACTTTTTATGTTCTATGATATTTTTTGATCAGATGCGTAGTTCTCGAGATATATCAAGATATTTAAAAGTTCCGAAGCCGCACCAACATAATAGAGATACAGAAACACCCTGGCCCCTTTCTTTGAGATAACTCTGCACTATTGCGAGCTGCAAATGCCACTTCCAGCTTAGCTGTGCAGAAGAAGAACATCAAGAAGAAGAAATATCTCGAAATATGTCCGTCAGGCCCCTTCCCTTGAGATAAATCTGCAAATATCTCGGAAACGAAGAGAGCTATGGCAAAATGTTAAGAGACCTTTTTTGTAGAGAATTAAGTTTCCTACTTTTTATGTTCTATAATATTTTTTGATCTGATGCGTAGTTCTCGAGATATATCAAGATATTTAAAAGTTCCGAAGCCGCACCAACATATTAGAGATACAGAAACACCGTGGCCCCTTTCTTTGAGATAACTCTGCACTATTGCGAGCTGTAAATGCCACTTCCAGCTTAGCCCTGCAGAAGAAGAACAACAAGAAGAAGAAATATCTCGAAATATGTCCGTCAGGCCCCTTCCCTTGAGATATATCTGCAAATATCTCGGAAACGAAGCGAGCTATGGCAAAATGTTAAGAGACCTTTTTTGTAGAGAATTATGTTTCCTACAATTTATGTTCTATGATATTTTTTGATTAGATGCGTAGTTCACGAGATATATCAAGATATTTAAAAGTTCCGAAGCCGCACCAACATAATAGAGATACAGAAACACCGTGGCCCCTTTCTTTCAGATAACTATGCACTATTGCGAGCTGCAAATGCCACTTCCAGCTTAGCTGTGCAGAAGAAGAACAACAAGAAGGAGAAATATCTCGAAATATGTCCGTCAGGCCAGTTCCTTTGAGCTGAATCTGCAAATATCTCGGAAACGACGCGAGCTATGGCAAAATGTTAAGAGACCTATTTTGTAGGGAATTAAGTTTCCTACTTTTTATGTTCTATAATATTTTTTGATTAGATGCGTAGTTCTCGAGATATATCAAGATATTTAAAAGTTCCGAAGCCGCACCAACATAATAGAGATACAGAAACACCGTGGCCCCTTTCTTTCAGATAACTATGCACTATTGCGAGCTGCAAATGCCACTTCCAGCTTAGCTGTGCAGAAGAACAACAAGAAGAAGCAATATCTCGAAATATGTCCGTCAGGCCCCTTACCTTGAGATAAATCTGCAAATATCTCGGAAACGAAGAGAGCTATGGCAAAATGTTAAGAGACCTTTTTTGTAGAGAATTAAGTTTCCTACTTTTTATGTTCTATGATATTTTTTGATCTGATGCGTAGTTCTCGAGATATATCAAGATATTTAAAAGTTCCGAAGCCGCACCAACATAATAGAGATACAGAAACACCGTGGCCCCTTTCGTTGAGATAACTCTGCACTAGTGCGAGCCGCAAATGCCACTTCCAGCTTAGCTGTGCAGAAGAAGAAATATCTCGAAATATGTCCGTCAGGCCCCTTCCCTTGAGATAAATCTGCAAATATCTCGGAAACGAAGCGAGCTATCGCAAAATGTTAAGAGACCTTTTTTATAGGGAATTAAGTTTCCTACTTTTTATGTTCTATGATATTTTTTGATCAGATGCGTAGTTCTCGAGATATATCAAGATATTTAAAAGTTCCGAAGCCGCACCAACATAATAGAGATACAGAAACACCGTGGCCCCTTTCTTTGAGAGAACTCTGCACTATTGCGAGCTGCAAATGCCACTTCCAGCTTAGCTGTGCAGAAGAAGAACAACAAGAAGAAGAAATATCTGGAAATATGTCCGTCAGGCCCCTTCCCTTGAGATAAATCTGCAAATATCTCGGAAACGAAGCGAGCTATGGCAAAATGCTAAGAGACCTTTTTTGTAGGGAATTATGTTTCCTACAATTTATGTTCTATGATATTTTTTGATTAGATGCGTAGTTCTCGAGGTATATCAAGATATTTAAAAGTTCCGAAGCCGCACCAACATAATAGAGATACAGAAACACCGTGGCCCCTTTCTTTCAGATAACTATGCACTATTGCGAGCTGCAAATGCCACTTCCAGCTTAGCTGTGCAGAAGAACAACAAGAAGAAGAAATATCTCGAAATATGTCCGTCAGGCCCCTTCCCTTGAGATAAATCTGCAAATATCTCGGAAACGAAGAGAGCTATGGCAAAATGTTAAGAGACCTTTTTTGTAGAGAATTAAGTTTCCTACAATTTATGTTCTATGATATTTTTTGATCAGAAGCGTAGTTTTCGAGATATATCGAGATATTTAAAAGTTCCGAAGCCGCACCAACATAATAGAGATACAGAAACACCGTGGCCCCTTTCTTTGAGATAACTCTGCACTAGTGCGAGCCGCAAATGCCACTTCCAGCTTAGCTGTGCAGAAGAAGAACAACAAGAAGAAGAAATATCTCGAAATATGTCCGTCAGGCCCCTTCCTTTGAGATAAATCTGCAAATATCTCGGAAACGAAGCGAGCTATGGCAAAATGTTAAGAGACCTTTTTTGTAGAGAATTAAGTTTCCTACTTTTTATGTTCTATGATATTTTTTGATCAGATGCGTAGTTCTCGAGATATATCAAGATATTTAAAAGTTCCGAAGCCGCACCAACATAATAGAGATACAGAAACACCGTGGCCCCTTTCTTTGAGATAACTCTGCACTATTGCGAGCTGTAAATGCCACTTCCAGCTTAGCTGTGCAGAAGAAGAACAACAACAAGAAGAAATATCTCGAAATATGTCCGTCAGGCCAGTTCCTTTGAGCTGAATCTGCAAATATCTCGGAAACGAAGCGAGCTATGGCAAAATGTTAAGAGACGTTTTTTATAGAGAATTATGTTTCCTACAATTTATGTTCTATGATATTTTTTGATCAGAAGCGTAGTTTTCGAGATATATCGAGATATTTAAAAGTTCCGAAGCCGCACCAACATAATAGGGATACAGAAACACCGTGGCCCCTTTCTTTGAGATAACTCTGCACTAGTGCGAGCCGCAAATGCCACTTCCAGCTTAGCTGTGCAGAAGAAGAACAACAAGAAGAAGAAATATCTCGAAATATGTCGGTCAGGCCCCTTCCCTTGAGATATATCTGCAAATATCTCGGAAACGAAGCGAGGTATGGCAAAATGTTAAGAGACCTTTTTTGTAGAGAATTATGCTTCCTACAATTTATGTTCTATGATATTTTTTGTTCAGAAGCGTAGTTTTCGAGATACATCGAGATATTTAAAAGTTCCGAAGCCGCACCAACATAATAGAGATACAGAAACACCGTGGCCCCTTTCTTTGAGATAACTCTGCACTAGTGCGAGCCGCAAATGCCAGTTCCAGCTTAGCTGTGCAGAGGAAGAACAACAAGAAGAAGAAATATCTCAAAATATGTCCGTCAGGCCAGTTCCTTTGAGCTGAATCTGCAAATATCTCGAAAACGAAGTGAGCTATGGCAAAATGTTAAGAGACGTTTTTTATAGAGAATTATGTTTCCTACAATTTATGTTCTATGATATTTTTTGATCAGAAGCGTAGTTTTCGAGATATATTCGAGATATTTAAAAGTTCCGAAGCCGCACCAACATAATAGGGATACAGAAACACCGTGGCCCCTTTCTTTGAGATAACTCTGCACTAGTGCGAGCCGCAAATGCCACTTCCAGCTTAGCTGTGCAGAAGAAGAACAACAAGAAGAAGAAATATCTCGAAATATGTCCGTCAGGCCCCTTCCCTTGAGATAAATCTGCAAATATCTCGGAAACGAAGCGAGCTATGGCGAAATGTTAAGAGACCTTTTTTGTAGAGAATTAAGTTTCCTACTTTTTATGTTCTATGATATTTTTTGATCAGATGCGTAGTTCTCGAGATATATCAAGATATTTAAAAGTTCCGAAGCCGCACCAACATAATAGAGATACAGAAACACCGTGGCCCCTTTCTTTGAGATAACTCTGCACTATTGCGAGCTGCAAATGCCACTTCCAGCTTAGCTGTGCAGAGGAAGAACAACAAGAAGAAGAAATATCTCGAAATATGTCCGTCCAGCCAGTTCCTTTGACCTGAATCTGCAAATATCTCGGAAACGAAGCGAGCTATGGCAAAATGTTAAGAGACGTTTTTTGTAGAGAATTATGTTTCCTACAATTTATGTTCTATGATATTTTTTGATCAGAAGCGTAGTTTTCGAGATATATCGAGGTATTTAAAAGTTCCGAAGCCGCACCAACATAATAGGGATACAGAAACACCGTGGCCCCTTTCTTTGAGATAACTCTGCACGATTGCGAGCTGTAAATGCCACTTCCAGCTTAGCTGTGCAGAAGAAGGACAACAAGAAGAAGAAATATCTCGAAATATGTCCGTCAGGCCCCTTCCCTTGAGATAAATCTGCAAATATCTCGGAAACGAAGCGAGCTATGGCAAAATGTTAAGAGACCTTATTTGCAGAGAATTAAGTTTCCTACTTTTTATGTTCTATGATATTTTTTGATCAGATGCGTAGTTCTCGAGATATATCAAGATATTTAAAAGTTCCGAAACCGCACCAACATAATAGAGATACAGAAACACGGTGGCCCCTTTCTTTGAGATAACTCTGCACTAGTGCGAGCCGCAAATGCCACTTCCAGCTTAGCTGTGCAGAAGAAGAACAACAAGAAGAAGAAATATCTCGAAATATGTCCGTCAGGCCCCTTCCCTTGAGATAAATCTGCAAATATCTCGGAAACGAAGCGAGCTATGGCAAAATGTTAAGAGACCTTTTTTGTAGAGAATTAAGTTTCCTACTTTTTATCTTCTATGATATTTTTTGATCAGATGCGTAGTTCTCGAGATATATTAAGATATTTAAAAGTTCCGAAGCCGCACCAACATAATAGAGATACAGAAACACCGTGGCCCCTTTCTTTGAGATAACTCTGCACTATTGCGAGCTGTAAATGCCACTTCCAGCTTAGCTGTGCAGAAGAAGAACAACAAGAAGAAGAAATATCTCGAAATATGTCCGTCAGGCCCCTTCCCTTGAGATATATCTGCAAATATCTCGGAAACGAAGCGAGCTATGGCAAAATGTTAAGAGACCTTTTTTGTAGAGAATTAAGTTTCCTACTTTTTATGTTCTATGATATTTTTTGATCAGATGCGTAGTTCTCGAGATATATCAAGATATTTAAAAGTTCCGAAGCCGCACCAACATAATAGAGATACAGAAACACCGTGGCCCCTTTCTTTGAGATAACTCTGCACTATTGCGAGCTGCAAATGCCACTTCCAGCTTAGCTGTGCAGAGGAAGAACAACAAGAAGAAGAAATATCTCGAAATATGTCCGTCAGGCCAGTTCCTTTGAGCTGAATCTGCAAATATCTCGGAAACGAAGCGAGCTATGGCAAAATGTTAAGAGACGTTTTTTATAGAGAATTATGTTTCCTACAATTTATGTTCTATGATATTTTTTGATCAGAAGCGTAGTTTTCGAGATATATCGAGATATTTAAAAGTTCCGAAGCCGCACCAACATAATAGGGATACAGAAACACCGTGGCCCCTTTCTTTGAGATAACTCTGCACTATTGCGTGCCGCAAATGCCACTTCCAGCTTAGCTGTGCAGAAGAAGAACAACAAGAAGAAGAAATATCTCGAAATATGTCCGTCAGGCCCCTTCCCTTGAGATATATCTGCAAATATCTCGGAAACGAAGCGAGCTATGGCAAAATCTTAAGAGACCTTTTTTGTAGAGAATTAAGTTTCCTACTTTTTATGTTCTATGATATTTTTTGATCAGATGCGTAGTTCTCGAGATATATCAAGATATTTAAAAGTTCCGAAGCCGCACCAACATAATAGAGATACAGAAACACCGTGGCCCCTTTCTTTGAGATAACTCTGCACTATTGCGAGCTGCAAATGCCACTTCCAGCTTAGCTGTGCAGAGGAAGAACAACAAGAAGAAGAAATATCTCGAAATATGTCCGTCAGGCCAGTTCCTTTGAGCTGAATCTGCAAATATCTCGGAAATGAAGCGAGCTATCGCAAAATGTTAAGAGACGTTTTTTATAGAGAATTATGTTTCCTACAATTTATGTTCTATGATATTTTTTGATCAGAAGCGTAGTTTTCGAGATATATCGAGATATTTAAAAGTTCCGAAGCCGCACCAACATAATAGGGATACAGAAACACCGTGGCCCCTTTCTTTGAGATAACTCTGCACTAGTGCGAGCCGCAAATGCCACTTCCAGCTTAGCTGTGCAGAAGAAGAACAACAAGAAGAAGAAATATCTCGAAATATGTCGGTCAGGCCCCTTCCCTTGAGATATATCTGCAAATATCTCGGAAACGAAGCGAGCTATGGCAAAATGTTAAGAGACCTTTTTTGTAGAGAATTATGCTTCCTACAATTTACGTTCTATGATATTTTTTGATCAGAAGCGTAGTTTTCGAGATACATCGAGATATTTAAAAGTTCCGAAGCCGCACCAACATAATAGAGATACAGAAACACCGTGGCCCCTTTCTTTGAGATAACTCTGCACTAGTGCGAGCCGCAAATGCCAGTTCCAGCTTAGCTGTGCAGAAGAAGAACAACAAGAAGAAGAAATATCTCGAAATATGTCCGTCAGGCCCCTTCCCTTGAGATAAATCTGCAAATATCTCGGAAATGAAGCGAGCTATGGCAAAATGTTAAGAGACCTTTTTTGTAGAGAATTAAGTTTCCTACTTTTTATGTTGTATGATATTTTTTGATCAGATGCGTAGTTCTCGAGATATATCAAGATATTTAAAAGTTCCGAAGCCGCACCAACATAATAGAGATACAGAAACACCGTGGCCCCTTTCTTTGAGATAACTCTGCACTATTGCGAGCTGCAAATGCCACTTCCAGCTTAGCTGTGCAGAGGAAGAACAACAAGAAGAAGAAATATCTCGAACTATGTCCGTCAGGCCAGTTCCTTTGAGCTGAATCTGCAAATATCTCGGAAACGAAGCGAGCTATGGCAAAATGTTAAGAGACGTTTTTTGTAGAGAATTATGTTCCCTACAATTTATGTTCTATGATATTTTTTGATCAGAAGCGTAGTTTTCGAGATATATCGAGGTATTTAAAAGTTCCGAAGCCGCACCAACATAATAGGGATACAGAAACACCGTGGCCCCTTTCTTTGAGATAACTCTGCACTAGTGCGAGCCGCAAATGCCACTTCCAGCTTAGCTGTGCGGAAGAAGAACAACAAGAAGAAGAAATATCTCGAAATATGTCCGTCAGGCCCCTTCCCTTGAGATAAATCTGCAAATATCTCGGAAACGAAGCGAGCTATGGCGAAATGTTAAGAGACCTTTTTTGTAGAGAATTAAGTTTCCTACTTTTCATGCTCTATGATATTTTTTGATCAGATGCGTAGTTCTCGAGATATATCAAGATATTTAAAAGTTCCGAAGGCGCACCAACATAATAGAGATACAGAAACACCGTGGCCCCTTTCTTTGAGATAACTCTGCACGATTGCGAGCTGTAAATGCCACTTCCAGCTTAGCTGTGCAGAAGAAGGACAACAAGAAGAAGAAATATCTCGAAATATGTCCGTCAGGCCCCTTCCCTTGAGATAAATCTGCAAATATCTCGGAAACGAAGCGAGCTATGGCAAAATGTTAAGAGACCTTATTTGCAGAGAATTATGCTTCCTACAATTTATGTTCTATGATATTTTTTGATCAGAAGCGTAGTTTTCGAGATACATCGAGATATTTAAAAGTTCCGAAGCCGCACCAACATAATAGAGATACAGAAACAACGTGGCCCCTTTCTTTGAGATAACTCTGCACTAGTGCGAGCCGCAAATGCCACTTCCAGCTTAGCTGTGCAGAAGAAGAACAACAAGAAGAAGAAATATCTCGAAATATGTCCGTCAGGCCCCTTCCCTTGAGATAAATCTGCAAATATCTCGGAAACAAAGCGAGCTATGGCGAAATGTTAAGAGACCTTTTTTGTAGAGAATTAAGTTTCCTACTTTTCACCTTCTATGATATTTTTTGATCAGATGCGTAGTTCTCGAGATATATCAAGATATTTAAAAGTTCCGAAGCCGCACCAACATAATAGAGATACAGAAACACCGTGGCCCCTTTCTTTGAGATAACTCTGCACTATTGCGAGCTGCAAATGCCACTTCCAGCTTAGCTGTGCAGAGGAAGAACAACAAGAAGAAGAAATATCTCGAAATATGTCCGTCAGGCCAGTTCCTTTGAGCTGAATCTGCAAATATCTCGGAAACGAAGCGAGCTATGGCAAAATGTTAAGAGACGTTTTTTGTAGAGAATTATGTTTCCTACAATTTATGTTCTATGATATTTTTTGATCAGAAGCGTAGTTTTCGAGATATATCGAGATATTTAAAAGTTCCGAAGCCGCACCAACATAATAGGGATACAGAAACACCGTGGCCCCTTTCTTTGAGATAACTCTGCACTAGTGCGAGCCGCAAATGCCACTTCCAGCTTAGCTGTGCAGAAGAAGAACAACAAGAAGAAGAAATATCTCGAAATATGTCCGTCAGGCCCCTTCCCTTGAGATAAATCTGCAAATATCTCGGAAACGAAGCGAGCTATGGCAAAATGATAAGAGACCTTTTTTGTAGAGAATTAAGTTTCCTACTTTTTATGTTCTATGATATTTTTTGATCAGATGCGTAGTTCTCGAGATATATCAAGATATTTAAAAGTTCCGAAGCCGCACCAACATAATAAGAGATACAGAAACACCGTGGCCCCTTTCTTTGAGATAACTCTGCACGATTGCGAGCTGTAAATGCCACTTCCAGCTTAGCTGTGCAGAAGAAGAACAACAAGAAGAAGAAATATCTCGAAATATGTCCGTTAGGCCCCTTCCCTTGAGATAAATCTGCAAATATCTCGGAAACGAAGCGAGCTATGGCGAAATGTTAAGAGACCTTTTTCGTAGAGAATTAAGTTTCCTACTTTTTATGTTCTATGATATTTTTTGATCAGATGCGTAGTTCTCGAGATATATCAAGATATTTAAAAGTTCCGAAGCCGCACCAACATAATAGAGATACAGAAACACCGTGGCCCCTTTCTTTGAGATAACTCTGCACTATTGCGAGCTGCAAATGCCACTTCCAGCTTAGCTGTGCAGAGGAAGAACAACAAGAAGAAGAAATATCTCGAAATATGTCCGTCAGGCCAGTTCCTTTGAGCTGAATCTGCAAATATCTCGGAAACGAAGCGAGCTATGGCAAAATGTTAAGAGACGTTTTTTGTAGAGAATTATGTTTCCTACAATTTATGTTCTATGATATTTTTTGATCAGAAGCGTAGTTTTCGAGATATATCGAGATATTTAAAAGTTCCGAAGCCGCACCAACATAATAGGGATACAGAAACACCGCGGCCCCTTTCTTTGAGATAACACTGCACTAGTGCGAGCCGCAAATGCCACTTCCAGCTTAGATGTGCAGAAGAAGAACAACAAGAAGAAGAAATATCTCGAAATATGTCCGTCAGGCCCCTTCCCTTGAGATAAATCTGCAAATATCTCGGAAACGAAGCGAGCTATGGCAAAATCTTAAGAGACCTTTTTTGTAGAGAATTAAGTTTCCTACTTTTTATGTTCTATGATATTTTTTGATCAGATGCGTAGTTCTCGGGATATATCAAGATATTTAAAAGTTCCGAAGCCGCACCAACATAATAGAGATACAGAAACACCGTGGCCCCTTTCTTTGAGATAACTCTGCACTATTGCGAGCTGTAAATGCCACTTCCAGCTTAGCTGTGCACAAGAAGAACAACAAGAAGAAGAAATATCTCGAAATATGTCCGTCAGGCCCCTTCCCTTGAGATATATCTGCAAATATCTCGGAAACGAAGCTAGCTATGGCAAAATGTTATGAGACCTTTTTTGTAGACAATTCTGTTTCCTACAATTTATGTTCTATGATATTTTTTGATCAGAAGCGTAGTTTTCGAGATATATCGAGATATTTAAAAGTTCCGAAGCCGCACCAACATAATAGAGATACAGAAACACCGTGGCCCCTTTGTTTGAGATAACTCTGCACTAGTGCGAGCCGCAAATGCCACTTCCAGCTTAGCTGTGCAGAAGAAGAACAACAAGAAGAAGAAATATCTCGAAATATGTCCGTCAGGCCCCTTCCCTTGAGATAAATCTGCAAATATCTCGGAAACGAAGCGAGCTATGGCAAAATATTAAGAGACCTTTTTTGTAGAGAATTAAGTTTCCTACTTTTTATGTTCTATGATATTTTTTGATCAGATGCGTAGTTCTCGAGATATATCAAGATATTTAAAAGTTCCGAAGCCGCACCAACATAATAGAGATACAGAAACACCGTGGCCCCTTTCTTTGAGATAACTCTGCACTATTGCGAGCTGCAAATGCCACTTCCAGCTTAGCTGTGCAGAGGAAGAACAACAAGAAGAAGAAATATCTCGAAATATGTCCGTCAGGCCAGTTCCTTTGAGCTGAATCTGCAAATATCTCGGAAATGAAGCGAGCTATCGCAAAATGTTAAGAGACGTTTTTTATAGAGAATTATGTTTCCTACAATTTATGTTCTATGATATTTTTTGATCAGAAGCGTAGTTTTCGAGATATATCGAGATATTTAAAAGTTCCGAAGCCGCACCAACATAATAGGGATACAGAAACACCGTGGCCCCTTTCTTTGAGATAACTCTGCACTAGTGCGAGCCGCAAATGCCACTTCCAGCTTAGCTGTGCAGAAGAAGAACAACAAGAAGAAGAAATATCTCGAAATATGTCGGTCAGGCCCCTTCCCTTGAGATATATCTGCAAATATCTCGGAAACGAAGCGAGCTATGGCAAAATGTTAAGAGACCTTTTTTGTAGAGAATTATGCTTCCTACAATTTATGTTCTATGATATTTTTTGATCAGATGCGTAGTTCTCGAGATATATCAAGATATTTAAAAGTTCCGAAGCCGCACCAACATAATAAGAGATACAGAAACACCGTGGCCCCTTTCTTTGAGATAACTCTGCACGATTGCGAGCTGTAAATGCCACTTCCAGCTTAGCTGTGCAGAAGAAGAACAACAAGAAGAAGAAATATCTCGAAATATGTCCGTTAGGCCCCTTCCCTTGAGATAAATCTGCAAATATCTCGGAAACGAAGCGAGCTATGGCGAAATGTTAAGAGACCTTTTTCGTAGAGAATTAAGTTTCCTACTTTTTATGTTCTATGATATTTTTTGATCAGATGCGTAGTTCTCGAGATATATCAAGATATTTAAAAGTTCCGAAGCCGCACCAACATAATAGAGATACAGAAACACCGTGGCCCCTTTCTTTGAGATAACTCTGCACTATTGCGAGCTGCAAATGCCACTTCCAGCTTAGCTGTGCAGAGGAAGAACAACAAGAAGAAGAAATATCTCGAAATATGTCCGTCAGGCCAGTTCCTTTGAGCTGAATCTGCAAATATCTCGGAAACGAAGCGAGCTATGGCAAAATGTTAAGAGACGTTTTTTGTAGAGAATTATGTTTCCTACAATTTATGTTCTATGATATTTTTTGATCAGAAGCGTAGTTTTCGAGATATATCGAGATATTTAAAAGTTCCGAAGCCGCACCAACATAATAGGGATACAGAAACACCGCGGCCCCTTTCTTTGAGATAACTCTGCACTAGTGCGAGCCGCGAATGCCACTTCCAGCTTAGATGTGCAGAAGAAGAACAACAAGAAGAAGAAATATCTCGAAATATGTACGTCAGGCCCCTTCCCTTGAGATAAATCTGCAAATATCTCGGAAACGAAGCGAGCTATGGCAAAATCTTAAGAGACCTTTTTTGTAGAGAATTAAGTTTCCTACTTTTTATGTTCTATGATATTTTTTGATCAGATGCGTAGTTCTCGGGATATATCAAGATATTTAAAAGTTCCGAAGCCGCACCAACATAATAGAGATACAGAAACACCGTGGCCCCTTTCTTTGAGATAACTCTGCACTATTGCGAGCTGTAAATGCCACTTCCAGCTTAGCTGTGCACAAGAAGAACAACAAGAAGAAGAAATATCTCGAAATATGTCCGTCAGGCCCCTTCCCTTGAGATATATCTGCAAATATCTCGGAAACGAAGCGAGCTATGGCAAAATGTTAAGAGACCTTTTTTGTAGACAATTCTGTTTCCTACAATTTATGTTCTATGATATTTTTTGATCAGAAGCGTAGTTTTCGAGATATATCGAGATATTTAAAAGTTCCGAAGCCGCACCAACATAATAGAGATACAGAAACACCGTGGCCCCTTTGTTTGAGATAACTCTGCACTAGTGCGAGCCGCAAATGCCACTTCCAGCTTAGCTGTGCAGAAGAAGAACAACAAGAAGAAGAAATATCTCGAAATATGTCCGTCAGGCCCCTTCCCTTGAGATAAATCTGCAAATATCTCGGAAACGAAGCGAGCTATGGCAAAATCTTAAGAGACCTTTTTTGTAGAGAATTAAGTTTCCTACTTTTTATGTTCTATGATATTTTTTGATCAGATGCGTAGTTCTCGAGATATATCAAGATATTTAAAAGTTCCGAAGCCGCACCAACATAATAGAGATACAGAAACACCGTGGCCCCTTTCTTTGAGATAACTCTGCACTATTGCGAGCTGCAAATGCCACTTCCAGCTTAGCTGTGCAGAGGAAGAACAACAAGAAGAAGAAATATCTCGAAATATGTCCGTCAGGCCAGTTCCTTTGAGCTGAATCTGCAAATATCTCGGAAATGAAGCGAGCTATCGCAAAATGTTAAGAGACGTTTTTTATAGAGAATTATGTTTCCTACAATTTATGTTCTATGATATTTTTTGATCAGAAGCGTAGTTTTCGAGATATATCGAGATATTTAAAAGTTCCGAAGCCGCACCAACATAATAGGGATACAGAAACACCGTGGCCCCTTTCTTTGAGATAACTCTGCACTAGTGCGAGCCGCAAATGCCACTTCCAGCTTAGCTGTGCAGAAGAAGAACAACAAGAAGAAGAAATATCTCGAAATATGTCGGTCAGGCCCCTTCCCTTGAGATATATCTGCAAATATCTCGGAAACGAAGCGAGCTATGGCAAAATGTTAAGAGACCTTTTTTGTAGAGAATTATGCTTCCTACAATTTATGTTCTATGATATTTTTTGATCAGAAGCGTAGTTTTCGAGATACATCGAGATATTTAAAAGTTCCGAAGCCGCACCAACATAATAGAGATACAGAAACACCGTGGCCCCTTTCTTTGAGATAACTCTGCACTAGTGCGAGCCGCAAATGCCAGTTCCAGCTTAGCTGTGCAGAAGAAGAACAACAAGAAGAAGAAATATCTCGAAATATGTCCGTCAGGCCCCTTCCCTTGAGATAAATCTGCAAATATCTCGGAAACGAAGCGAGCTATGGCAAAATGTTAAGAGACCTTTTTTGTAGAGAATTAAGTTTCCTACTTTTTATGTTGTATGATATTTTTTGATCAGATGCGTAGTTCTCGAGATATATCAAGATATTTAAAAGTTCCGAAGCCGCACCAACATAATAGAGATACAGAAACACCGTGGCCCCTTTCTTTGAGATAACTCTGCACTATTGCGAGCTGCAAATGCCACTTCCAGCTTAGCTGTGCAGAGGAAGAACAACAAGAAGAAGAAATATCTCGAAATATGTCCGTCAGGCCAGTTCCTTTGAGCTGAATCTGCAAATATCTCGGAAACGAAGCGAGCTATGGCAAAATGTTAAGAGACGTTTTTTGTAGAGAATTATGTTCCCTACAATTTATGTTCTATGATATTTTTTGATCAGAAGCGCAGTTTTCGAGATATATCGAGGTATTTAAAAGTTCCGAAGCCGCACCAACATAATAGGGATACAGAAACACCGTGGCCCCTTTCTTTGAGATAACTCTGCACTAGTGCGAGCCGCAAATGCCACTTCCAGCTTAGCTGTGCGGAAGAAGAACAACAAGAAGAAGAAATATCTCGAAATATGTCCGTCAGGCCCCTTCCCTTGAGATAAATCTGCAAATATCTCGGAAACGATGCGAGCTATGGCGAAATGTTAAGAGACCTTTTTTGTAGAGAATTAAGTTTCCTACTTTTCATGCTCTATGATATTTTTTGATCAGATGCGTAGTTCTCGAGATATATCAAGATATTTAAAAGTTCCGAAGCCGCACCAACATAATAGAGATACAGAAACACCGTGGCCCCTTTCTTTGAGATAACTCTGCACGATTGCGAGCTGTAAATGCCACGTCCAGCTTAGCTGTGCAGAAGAAGGACAACAAGAAGAAGAAATATCTCGAAATATGTCCGTCAGGCCCCTTCCCTTGAGATAAATCTGCAAATATCTCGGAAACGAAGCGAGCTATGGCAAAATGTTAAGAGACCTTATTTGCAGAGAATTATGCTTCCTACAATTTATGTTCTATGATATTTTTTGATCAGAAGCGTAGTTTTCGAGATACATCGAGATATTTAAAAGTTCCGAAGCCGCACCAACATAATAGAGATACAGAAACACCGTGGCCCCTTTCTTTGAGATAACTCTGCACTAGTGCGAGCCGCAAATGCCACTTCCAGCTTAGCTGTGCAGAAGAAGAACAACAAGAAGAAGAAATATCTCGAAATATGTCCGTCAGGCCCCTTCCCTTGAGATAAATCTGCAAATATCTCGGAAACAAAGCGAGCTATGGCGAAATGTTAAGAGACCTTTTTTGTAGAGAATTAAGTTTCCTACTTTTCATCTTCTATGATATTTTTTGATCAGATGCGTAGTTCTCGAGATATATCAAGATATTTAAAAGTTCCGAAGCCGCACCAACATAATAGAGATACAGAAACACCGTGGCCCCTTTCTTTGAGATAACTCTGCACTATTGCGAGCTGCAAATGCCACTTCCAGCTTAGCTGTGCAGAGGAAGAACAACAAGAAGAAGAAACATCTCGAAATATGTCCGTCAGGCCAGTTCCTTTGAGCTGAATCTGCAAATATCTCGGAAACGAAGCGAGCTATGGCAAAATGTTAAGAGACGTTTTTTATAGAGAATTATGTTTCCTACAATTTATGTTCTATGATATTTTTTGATCAGAAGCGTAGTTTTCGAGATATATCGAGATATTTAAAAGTTCCGAAGCCGCACCAACATAATAGGGATACAGAAACACCGTGGCCCCTTTCTTTGAGATAACTCTGCACTAGTGCGAGCCGCAAATGCCACTTCCAGCTTAGCTGTGCAGAAGAAAAACAACAAGAAGAAGAAATATCTCGAAATATGTCCGTCAGGCCCCTTCCCTTGAGATATATCTGCAAATATCTCGGAAACGAAGCGAGCTATGGCAAAATCTTAAGAGACCTTTTTTGTAGAGAATTAAGTTTCCTACTTTTTATGTTCTATGATATTTTTTGATCAGATGCGTAGTTCTCGAGATATATCAAGATATTTAAAAGTTCCGAAGCCGCACCAACATAATAGAGATACAGAAACACCGTGGCCCCTTTCTTTGAGATAACTCTGCACTATTGCGAGCTGTAAATGCCACTTCCAGCTTAGCTGTGCACAAGAGGAACAACAAGAAGAAGAAATATCTCGAAATATGTCCGTCAGGCCCCTTCCCTTGAGATATATCTGCAAATATCTCGGAAACGAAGCGAGCTATGGCAAAATGTTAAGAGACCTTTTTTGTAGACAATTCTGTTTCCTACAATTTATGTTCTATGATATTTTTTGATCAGAAGCGTAGTTTTCGAGATATATCGAGATATTTAAAAGTTCCGAAGCCGCACCAACATAATAGAGATACAGAAACACCGTGGCCCCTTTGTTTGAGATAACTCTGCACTAGTGCGAGCCGCAAATGCCACTTCCAGCTTAGCTGTGCACAAGAGGAACAACAAGAAGAAGAAATATCTCGAAATATGTCCGTCAGGCCCCTTCCCTTGAGATATATCTGCAAATATCTCGGAAACGAAGCGAGCTATGGCAAAATGTTAAGAGACCTTTTTTGTAGACAATTCTGTTTCCTACAATTTATGTTCTATGATATTTTTTGATCAGAAGCGTAGTTTTCGAGATATATCGAGATATTTAAAAGTTCCGAAGCCGCACCAACATAATAGAGATACAGAAACACCGTGGCCCCTTTGTTTGAGATAACTCTGCACTAGTGCGAGCCGCAAATGCCACTTCCAGCTTAGCTGTGCAGAAGAAGAACAACAAGAAGAAGAAATATCTCGAAATATGTCCGTCAGGCCCCTTCCCTTGAGATAAATCTGCAAATATCTCGGAAACGAAGCGAGCTATGGCAAAATCTTAAGAGACCTTTTTTGTAGAGAATTAAGTTTCCTACTTTTTATGTTCTATGATATTTTTTGATCAGATGCGTAGTTCTCGAGATATATCAAGATATTTAAAAGTTCCGAAGCCGCACCAACATAATAGAGATACAGAAACACCGTGGCCCCTTTCTTTGAGATAACTCTGCACTATTGCGAGCTGCAAATGCCACTTCCAGCTTAGCTGTGCAGAGGAAGAACAACAAGAAGAAGAAATATCTCGAAATATGTCCGTCAGGCCAGTTCCTTTGAGCTGAATCTGCAAATATCTCGGAAACGAAGCGAGCTATGGCAAAATGTTAAGAGACGTTTTTTGTAGAGAATTATGTTTCCTACAATTTATGTTCTATGATATTTTTTGATCAGAAGCGTAGTTTTCGAGATATATCGAGATATTTAAAAGTTCCGAAGCCGCACCAACATAATAGGGATACAGAAACACCGTGGCCCCTTTCTTTGAGATAACTCTGCACTAGTGCGAGCCGCAAATGCCACTTCCAGCTTAGCTGTGCAGAAGAAGAACAACAAGAAGAAGAAATATCTCGAAATATGTCCGTCAGGCCCCTTCCCTTGAGATAAATCTGCAAATATCTCGGAAACGAAGCGAGCTATGGCAAAATGTTAAGAGACCTTTTTTGTAGAGAATTAAGTTTCCTACTTTTTATGTTCTATGATATTTTTTGATGAGATGCGTCGATCTCGAGATATATCAAGATATTTAAAAGTTCCGAAGCCGCACCAACATAATAGAGATACAGAAACACCGTGGCCCCTTTCTTTGAGACAACTCTGCACTATTGCGAGCTGCAAATGCCACTTCCAGCTTAGCTGTGCAGAGGAAGAACAACAAGAAGAAGAAATATCTCGAAATATGTCCGTCAGGCCAGTTCCTTTGAGCTGAATCTGCAAATATCTCGGAAACGAAGCGAGCTATGGCAAAATGTTAAGAGACGTTTTTTGTAGAGAATTATGTTTCCTACAATTTATGTTCTATGATATTTTTTGATCAGAAGCGTAGTTTTCAAGATATGTCGAGATATTTCAAAGTTCCGAAGCCGCACCAACATAATAGGGATACAGAAACACCGTGGCCCCTTTCTTTGAGATAACTCTGCACTAGTGCGAGCCGCAAATGCCACTTCCAGCTTAGCTGTGCAGAAGAAGAACAACAAGAAGAAGAAATATCTCGAAATATGTCCGTCAGGCCCCTTCCCTTGAGATAAATCTGCAAATATCTCGGAAACGAAGCGAGCTATGGCAAAATCTTAAGAGACCTTTTTTGTAGAGAATTAAGTTTCCTACTTTTTATGTTCTATGATATTTTTTGATCAGATGCGTAGTTCTCGAGATATATCAAGATATTTAAAAGTTCCGAAGCCGCACCAACATAATAGAGATACAGAAACACCGTGGCCCCTTTCTTGGAGATAACTCTGCACTAGTGCGAGCCGCAAATGCCACTTCCAGCTTAGCTGTGCTGAAGAAGAACAACAAGAAGAAGAAATATCTCGAAATATGTCCGTCAGGCCCCTTCCCTTGAGATAAATCTGCAGATATCTCGGAAACGAAGCGAGCTATGGCAAAATCTTAAGACACCTTTTTTGTAGAGAATTAAGTTTCCTACTTTTTATGTTCTATGATATTTTTTGATCAGATGCGTAGTTCTCGAGATATATCAAGATATTTAAAAGTTCCGAAGCCGCACCAACATAATAGAGATACAGAAACACCGTGGCCCCTTTCTTTGAGATAACTCTGCACTATTGCGAGCTGTAAATGCCACTTCCAGCTTAGCTGTGCAGAAGAAGAACAACAAGAAGAAGAAATATTTCGAAATATGTCCGTCAGGCCAGTTCCTTTGAGCTGAATCTGCAAATATCTCGGAAACGAAGCGAGCTATGGCAAAATGTTAAGAGACGTTTTTTGTAGAGAATTATGTTTCCTACAATTCATGTTCTATGATATTTTTTGATCAGAAGCGTAGTTTTCGAGATATATCGAGATATTTAAAAGTTCCGAAGCCGCACCAACATAATAGGGATACAGAAACACCGTGGCCATTTCTTTGAGATAACTCTGCACTAGTGCGAGCCGCAAATGCCACTTCCAGCTTAGCTGTGCAGAAGAAGAACAACAAGAAGAAGAAATATCTCGAAATATGTCCGTCAGGCCCCTTCCCTTGAGATAAATCTGCAAATATCTCGGAAACGAAGCGAGCTATGGCAAAATGTTAAGAGACCTTTTTTGTAGAGAATTAAGTTTCCTACTTTTTATGTTCTATGATATTTTTTGATCAGATGCGTATGTCTCGAGATATATCAAGATATTTAAAAGTTCCGAAGCCGCACCAACATAATAGAGATACAGAAACACCGTGGCCCCTTTCTTTGAGATAACTCTGCACTATTGCGAGCTGTAAATGCCACTTCCAGCTTAGCTGTGCAGAAGAAGAACAACAAGACGAAGAAATATCTCGAAATATGTCCGTCAGGCCCCTTCCCTTGTGATATATCTGCAAATATCTCGGAAACGAAGCGAGCTATGGCAAAATGTTAAGAGACCTTTTTTGTAGAGAATTCTGTTTCCTACAATTTATGTTCTATGATATTTTTTGATCAGAAGCGTAGTTTTCGAGATATATCGAGATATTTAAAAGTTCCGAAGCTGCACCAACATAATAGAGATACAGAAACACCGTGGCCCCTTTCTTTGAGATAACTCTGCACTAGTGCGAGCCGCAAATGCCACTTCCAGCTTAGCTGTGCAGAAGAAGAACAACAAGAAGAAGAAATATCTCGAAATATGTCCGTCAGGCCCCTTCCCTTGAGATAAATCTGCAAATATCTCGGAAACGAAGCGAGCTATGGCAAAATCTTAAGAGACCTTTTTTGTAGAGAATTAAGTTTCCTACTTTCTATGTTCTATGATATTTTTTGATCAGATGCGTAGTTCTCGAGATATATCAAGATATTTAAAAGTTCCGAAGCCGCACCAACATAATAGAGATACAGAAACACCGTGGCCCCTTTCTTTGAGATAACTCTGCACTATTGCGAGCTGCAAATGTCACTTCCAGCTTAGCTGTGCAGAGGAAGAACAACAAGAAGAAGAAATATCTCGAAATATGTCCGTCAGGCCAGTTCCTTTGAGCTGAATCTGCAAATATCTCGGAAACGAAGCGAGCTATGGCAAAATCTTAGAGACGTTTTTTGTAGAGAATTATGTTTCCTACAATTTATGTTCTATGATATTTTTTGATCAGAAGCGTAGTTTTCGAGATATATCGAGATATTTAAAAGTTCCGAAGCCGCACCAACATAATAGAGATACAGAAACACCGTGGCCCCTTTCTTTGAGATAACTCTGCACTAGTGCGAGCCGCAAATGCCACTTCCAGCTTAGCTGTGCAGAAGAAGAACAACAAGAAGAAGAAATATCTCGAAATATGTCCGACAGGCCCCTTCCCTTGAGATAAATCTGCAAATATCTCGGAAAAGAAGCGAGCTATGGCAAAACGTTAAGAGACCTTTTTTGTAGAGAATTAAGTTTCCTACTTTTTATGTTCTATGATATTTTTTGATGAGATGCGTAGTTCTCGAGATATATCAAGATATTTAAAAGTTCCGAAGCCGCACCAACATAATAGAGATACAGAAACACCGTGGCCCCTTTCTTTGAGATAACTCTGCACTATTGCGAAATGCAAATGCCACTTCCAGCTTAGCTGTGCAGAGGAAGAACAACAAGAAGAAGAAATATCCCGAAATATGTCCGTCACGCCAGTTCCTTTGAGCTGAATCTGCAAATATCTCGGAAACGAAGCGAGCTATGGCAAAATGTTAAGAGACGTTTTTTGTAGAGAATTATGTTTCCTACAATTTATGTTCTATGATATTTTTTGATCAGAAGCGTAGTTTTCGAGATATATCGAGATATTTAAAAGTTCCGAAGCCGCACCAACATAATAGGGATACAAAAACACCGTGGCCCCTTTCTTTGAGATAACTCTGCACTATTGCGAGCTGCAAATGTCACTTCCAGCTTAGCTGTGCAGAGGAAGAACAACAAGAAGAAGAAATATCTCGAAATATGTCCGTCAGGCCAGTTCCTTTGAGCTGAATCTGCAAATATCTCGGAAACGAAGCGAGCTATGGCAAAATGTTAAGAGACGTTTTTTGTAGAGAATTATGTTTCCTACAATTTATGTTCTATGATATTTTTTGATCAGAAGCGTAGTTTTCGAGATATATCGAGATATTTAAAAGTTCCGAAGCCGCACCAACATAATAGAGATACAGAAACACCGTGGCCCCTTTCTTTGAGATAACTCTGCACTAGTGCGAGCCGCAAATGCCACTTCCAGCTTAGCTGTGCAGAAGAAGAACAACAAGAAGAAGAAATATCTCGAAATATGTCCGACAGGCCCCTTCCCTTGAGATAAATCTGCAAATATCTCGGAAACGAAGCGAGCTATGGCGAAATGTTAAGAGACCTTTTCTGTAGAGAATTAAGTTTCCTACCTTTTATCTTCTATGATATTTTTTGATCAGGTGCGTAGTTCTCGAGATATATCAAGATATTTAAAAGTTCCGAAGCCGCACCAACATAATAGAGATACAGAAACACCGTGGCCCCTTTCTTTGAGATAACTCTGCACTATTGCGAGCTGTAAATGCCACTTCCAGCTTAGCTGTGCAGAAGAAGAACAACAAGAAGAAGAA
This sequence comes from Osmia lignaria lignaria, assembly GCF_051020975.1. Classification (NCBI taxonomy): domain Eukaryota; kingdom Metazoa; phylum Arthropoda; class Insecta; order Hymenoptera; family Megachilidae; genus Osmia; species Osmia lignaria. Next base: position 6,774,129 of record NW_027478167.1, on the reverse strand, counting down.
ATATCTCGAAATATGTCCGTCAGGCCCCTTCCCTTGAGATATATCTGCAAATATCTCGGAAACGAAGCGAACTATGGCAAAATGTTAAGAGACGTTTTTTGTAGAGAATTATGTTTCCTACAATTTATGTTCTATGATATTTTTTGATCAGAAGCGTAGTTTTCGAGATATATCGAGATACTTAAAAGTTCCGAAGCCGCACCAACATAATAGAGATACAGAAACACCGTGGCCCCTTTCTTTGAGATAACTGTGCACTAGTGCGAGCCGCAAATGCCACTTCCAGCTTAGCTGTGCAGAAGAAGAACAACAAGAAGAAGAAATATCTCGAAATATGTCCGTCAGGCCCCTTCCCTTGAGATAAATCTGCAAATATCTCGGAAACGAAGCGAGCTATGGCAAAATGTTAGGAGACCTTTTTTGTAGAGAATTAAGTTTCCTACTTTTTATGTTCTATGATATTTTTTGATCAGACGCGTAGTTCTCGAGATATATCAAGATATTTAAAAGTTCCGAAGCCGCACCAACATAATAGAGATACAGAAACACCGTGGCCCCTTTCTTTGAGATAACTCTGCACTATTGCGAGCTGCAAATGCCACTTCCAGCTTAGCTGTGCAGAGGAAGAACAACAAGAAGAAGAAGTATCTCGAAATATGTCCGTCAGGCCCGTTCCTTTGAGCTGAATTTGCAAATATCTCGGAAACGAAGCGAGCTATGGCAAAATGTTAAGAGACGTTTTTTGTAGAGAATTAAGTTTCCTACTTTTTATGTTCTATGATATTTTTCGATCAGAGGCGTAGTTCTCGAGATATATCAAGATATTGAAAAGTTCCGAAGCCGCACCAACATAATAGAGATACAGAAACACCGTGGCCCCTTTCTTTGAGATAACTCTGCACTAGCACGAGCCGCAAATGCCACTTACAGCTTAGCTGTGCAGAAGAAGAACAACGAGAACAAGAAATATCTCGAAATATGTCCGTCAGGCCCCTTCCCTTGAGATAAATCTGCAAATATCTCGGAAACGAAGCGAGCTATGGCAAAATGTTAAGAGATCTTTTTTGTAGAGAATTAAGTTTCCTACTTTTTATGTTCTATGATATTTTTTGATCAGATGCGTAGTTCTCGAGATATATCAAGATATTTAAAAGTTCCGAAGCCGCACCAACATAATAGAGATACAGAAACACCGTGGCCCCTTTCGTTGAGATAACTCTGCACTAGCGCGAGCCGCAAATGCCACTTCCAGCTTAGCTGTGCAGAAGAAGAACAACAAGAAGAAGAAATATCTCGAAATATGTCCGACAGGCCCCTTCCCTTGAGATAAATCTGCAAATATCTCGGAAACGAAGCGAGCTATGGCAAAATGTTAAGAGACCTTTTTTGTAGAGAATAATGTTTCCTACAATTTACGTTCTATGATATTTTTTGATCAGAAGCGTAGTTTTCGAGATATATCGAGATATTTAAAAGTTCCGAAGCCGCACCAACATAATAGAGATACAGAAACACCGTGGCCCCTTTCTTTGAGATAACTCTGCACTATTGCGACCTGCAAATGCCACTTCCAGCTCAGCTGTGCAGAAGAAGAACAACAAGAAGAAGAAATATCTCGAAATATGTCCGTCAGGCCCCTTCCCTTGAGATAAATCTGCAAATATCTCGGAAACGAAGCGAGCTATGGCAAAATGTTAAGAGACCGTTTTTGTAGAGAATTAAGTTTCCTACTTTTTATGTTGTATGATATTTTTTGATCAGATGCGTGGTTCTCGAGATATATCAAGATATTTAAAAGTTCCGAAGCCGCACCAACATAATAGAGATACAGAAACACCGTGGCCCCTTTCTTTGAGATAACTCTGCACTGTTGCGCGCTGCAAATGCCACTTCCAGCTTAGCTGTGCAGAAGAAGAACAACAAGAAGAAGAAATATCTCGAAATATGTCCGTCAGGCCCCTTCCCTTGAGATAAATCTGCAAATATCTCGGAAACGAAGCGAGCTATGGCAAAATGTTAAGAGACCTTTTTTGTCGAGAATTAAGTTTCCTACTTTTTATGTTCTATGATATTTTTCGATCAGAGGCGTAGTTCTCGAGATATATCAAGATATTGAAAAGTTCCGAAGCCGCACCAACATAATAGAGATACAGAAACACCGTGGCCCCTTTCTTTGAGATAACTCTGCACTATTGCGAGCTGCAAATGCCACTTCTAGCTTAGCTGTGCAGAGGAAGAACAACAAGAAGAAGAAATATCTCGAAATATGTCCGTCAGGCCAGTTCCTTTGAGCTGAATCTGCAAATATCTCGGAAACGAAGCGAGCTATGGCAAAATGTTAAGAGACGTTTTTTGTAGAGAATTATGTTTCCTACAATTTATGTTCTATGATATTTTTTGATCAGAAGCGTAGTTTTCGAGATATATCGAGATACTTAAAAGTTCCGAAGCCGCACCAACATAATAGAGATACAGAAACACCGTGGCCCCTTTCTTTGAGATAACTCTGCACGATTGCGAGCTGGAAATGCCACTTCCAGTTTAGCTGTGCAGAAGAAGAACAAGAAGAAGAAGAAATATCTCGAAATATGTCCGTCAGGCCAGTTCCTTTGAGATAAATCTGCAAATATCTCGGAAACGAAGCGAGCTATGGCAAAATGTTAGGAGACCTTTTTTGTAGAGAATTATGTTTCCTACTTTTTATGTTCTATGATATTTTTTGATCAGACGCGTAGTTCTCGAGATATATCAAGATATTTAAAAGTTCCGAAGCCGCACCAACATAATAGAGATACAGAAACACCGTGGCCCCTTTCTTTGAGATATCTCTGCACTATTGCGAGCTGCAAATGCCACTTCCAGCTTAGCTGTGCAGAAGAAGAACAACAAGAAGAAGAAATATCTCGAAATATGTCCGTGAGGCCCCTTGCCTTGAGATAAATCTGCAAATATCTCGGAAACGAAGCGAGCTATGGCAAAATGTTAAGAGAGCTTTTTTGTAGAGAATTAAGTTTCCTACTTTTTATGTTCTATGATATTTTTTGATCAGATGCGTAGTTCTCGAGATATATTAAGATATTTAAAAGTTCCGAAGCCGCAACAACATAATAGAGATACAGAAACACCGTGGCCCCTTTCTTTGAGATAACTCTGCACTATTGCGAGCTGCAAATGCCACTTCCAGCTTAGCTGTGCAGAAGAAGAACAACAAGAAGAAGAAGTATCTCGAAATATGTCCGTCAGGCCCCTTCCCTTGAGATAAATCTAGAAATATCTCGGAAACGAAGCGAGCTATGGCAAAATGTTAAGAGATCTTTTTTGTAGAGAATTAAGTTTCCTACTTTTTATGTTCTATGATATTTTTTGATCAGATGCGTAGTTCTCGAGATATATCAAGATATTTAAAAGTTCCGAAGCCGCACCAACATAATAGAGGTACAGAAACACCGTGGCCCCTTTCTTTGAGATAACTCTGCACTAGCGCGAGCCGCAAATGCCACTTACAGCTTAGCTGTGCAGAAGAAGAACAACGAGAACAAGAAATATCTCGAAATATGTCCGTCAGGCCCCTTCCCTTGAGATAAATCTGCAAATATCTCGGAAACGAAGCGAGCTATGGCAAAATGTTAAGAGACCTTTTTTGTAGAGAATTATGTTTCCTACTTTTTATGTTCTATGATATTTTTTGATCAGACGCGTAGTTCTCGAGATATATCAAGATATTTAAAAGTTCCGAAGCCGCACCAACATAATAGAGATACAGAAACACCGTGGCTCCTTTCTTTGAGATAACTCTGCACTATTGCGACCTGGAAATGCCACTTCCAGTTTAGCTGTGCAGAAGAAGAACAACAAGAAGAAGAAATATCTCGAAATATGTCCGTTAGGCCCCTTCCCTTGAGATAAATCTGCAAATATCTCGGAAACGAAGCGAGCTATGGCAAAATGTTAAGAGGCCTTTTTTGTAGAGAATTAAGTTTCCTACTTTTTATCATCTCTGATATTTTCTGATCAGATGCGTAGTTCTCGAGATATATCAAGATATTTAAAAGTTCCGAAGCCGCACCAAGATAATAGAGATACAGAAACACCGTGGCCCCTTTCTTTGAGATAACTCTGCACTATTGCGAGCTGCAAATGCCACTTCCAGCTTAGCTGTGCAGAGGAAGAACAACAAGAAGAAGAAATATCTCGAAATATGTCCGTCAGGCCAGTTCCTTTGAGCTGAATCTGCAAATATCTCGGAAACGAAGCGAGCTATGGCAAAATGTTAAGAGACCTTTTTTGTAGAGAATTATGTTTCCTACAATTTATGTTCTATGATATTTTTTGATCAGAAGCGTAGTTTTCGAGATATATCGAGATATTTAAAAGTTCCGAAGCCGCACCAACATAATAGAGATACAGAAACACCGTGGCCCCTTTCTTTGAGATAACTCTGCACTAGTGCGAGCCGCAAATGCCACTTCCAGCTTAGCTGTGCAGAAGAAGAACAACAAGAAGAAGAAATATCTCGAAATATGTCCGTCAGGCCCCTTACCTTGAGATAAATCTGCAAATATCTCGGAAACGAAGCGAGCTATGGCAAAATGTTAAGAGACCTTTTTTGTAGAGAATTAAGTTTCCTACTTTTTATCATCTCTGATATTTTCTGATCAGATGCGTAGTTCTCGAGATATATCAAGATATTTAAAAGTTCCGAAGCCGCACCAACATAATAGAGATACAGAAACACCGTGGCCCCTCTCTTTGAGATAACTCTGCACAATTGCGAGCTGCAAATGCCACTTCCAGCTTAGCTGTGCAGAAGAGGAACAACAAGAAGAAGAAATATCTCGAAATATGTCCGTCAGGCCCCTTCCCTTGAGATAAATCTGCAAATATCTCGGAAACGAAGCGAGCTATGGCAAAATGTTAAGAGACCTTTTTTGTAGAGAATTATGTTTCCTACTTTTTATGCTCTATGATATTTTTTGATCAGACGCGTAGTTCTCGAGATATATCAAGATATTTAAAAGTTCCGAAGCCGCACCAACATAATAGAGATACAGAAACACCGTGGCTCCTTTCTTTGAGATAACTCTGCACTATTGCGAGCTGCAAATGCCACTTCCAGCTTAGCTGTGCAGAAGAGGAACAACAAGAAGAAGAAATATCTCGGAATATGTCCGTCAGGCCCCTTCCCTTGAGATAAATCTGCAAATATCTCGGAAACGATGCCAGGTATGGGAAAATGTTAAGAGACCTTTTTTGTAGAGAATTATGTTTCCTACTTTTTATGTTCTATGATATTTTTTGATCAGACGCGTAGTTCTCGAGATATATCAAGATATTTAAAAGTTCCGAAGCCGCACCAACATAATAGAGATACAGAAACACCGTGGCTCCTTTCTTTGAGATAACTCTGCACTATTGCGACCTGGAAATGCCACTTCCAGTTTAGCTGTGCAGAAGAAGAACAACAAGAAGAAGAAATATCTCGAAATATGTCCGTTAGGCCCCTTCCCTTGAGATAAATCTGCAAATATCTCGGAAACGAAGCGAGCTATGGCAAAATGTTAAGAGACCTTTTTTGTAGAGAATTAAGTTTCCTACGTTTTATGTTCTATGATATTTTTTGATCAGATGCGTAGTTCTCGAGATATATCAAGATATTTAAAAGTTCCGAAGCCGCACCAACATAATAGAGATACAGAAACACCGTGGCCCCTTTCTTTGAGATAACTCTGCACTATTGCGAGCTGCAAATGCCACTTCCAGCTTAGCTGTGCAGAAGAAGAACAACAAGAAGAAGAAATATCTCGAAATATGTCCGTCAGGCCCCTTCCCTTGAGATAAATCTGCAAATATCTCGGAAACGAAGCGAGCTATTGCAAAATGTTAAGAGACCTTTTTTGTAGAGAATTGAGTTTCCTACTTTTTATGTTCTATGATATTTTTTGATCAGATGCGTAGTTCTCGAGATATATCAAGATATTTAAAAGTTCTGAAGCTGCACCAACATAATAGAGATACAGAAACACCGTGGCCCCTTTCTTTGAGATAACTCTGCACTAGTGCGAGCCGCAAATGCCACTTCCAGCTTAGCTGTGCAGAAGAAGAACAACAAGGAGAAGAAATATCTGGAAATATGTCCGTTAGGCCCCTTCCCTTGAGATAAATCTGCAAATATCTCGGAAACGAAGCGAGCTATGGCAAAATGTTGAGAGACCTTTTTTGTAGAGAATTAAGTTTCCTACTATTTATGTTCTATGATATTTTTGGATCAGAAGCGTAGTTCTCGAGATATATCAAGATATTTAAAAGTTCCGAAGCCGCACCAACATAATAGGGATACAGAAACACCGTGGCCCCGTTCTTTGAGATAACTCTGCACTAGTGCGAGCCGCAAATGCCACTTCCAGCTTAGCTGTGCAGAAGAAGAACAACAAGAAGAAGAAATATCTCGAAATATGTCCGTCAGGCCCCTTCCCTTGAGATAAATATGCAAATATCTCGGAAACGAAGCGAGCTATGGCAAAATGTTAAGCGACCTTTTTTGTAGAGAATTAAGTTTCCTACTTTTTATGTTCTATGATATTTTTTGATCAGATGCGTAGTTCTCGAGATATATCAAGATATTTAAAAGTTCCGAAGCCGCACCAACATAATAGAGATACAGAAACACCGTGGCCCCTTTCTTTGAGATAACTCTGCACTATTGCGAGCTGCAAATGCCACTTTCAGCTTAGCTGTACAGACGAAGAACAACAAGAAGAAGAAATATCTCGAAATATGTCCGTCAGGCCCCTTCCCTTGAGATAAATCTGCAAATATCTCGGAAACGAAGAGAGCTATGGCAAAATGTTAAGAGACCTTTTTTGTAGAGAATTAGGTTTCCTACTTTTTATGTTCTATGATATTTTTTGATCAGATGCGTAGTTCTCGAGATATATCAAGGTATTTAAAAGTTCCGAAGCCGCACCAACATAATAGAGATACAGAAACACCGTGGCCCCTTTCTTTGAGATAACTCTGCACTATTGCGAGCTGCAAATGCCACTTCCAGCTTAGCTGTGCAGTGGAAGAACAACAAGAAGAAGAAATATCTCGAAATATGTCCGTCAGGCCAGTTCCTTTGAGCTGAATCTGCAAATATCTCGGAAACGAAGCGAGCTATGGCAAAATGTTAAGAGACGTTTTTTGTAGAGAATTATGTTTCCTACAATTTATGTTCTATGATATTTTTTGATCAGAAGCGTAGTTCTTGAGATATATCAAGATATTTAAAAGTTCCGAAGCCGCACCAACATAATAGGGATACAGAAACACCGTGGCCCCGTTCTTTGAGATAACTCTGCACTAGTGCGAGCCGCAAATGCCACTTCCAGCTTAGCTGTGCAGAAGAAGAACAACAAGAAGAAGAAATATCTCGAAATATGTCCGTCAGGCCCCTTCCCTTGAGATAAATATGCAAATATCTCGGAAACGAAGCGAGCTATGGCAAAATGTTAAGCGACCTTTTTTGTAGAGAATTAAGTTTCCTACTTTTTATGTTCTATGATATTTTTTGATCAGATGCGTAGTTCTCGAGATATATCAAGATATTTAAAAGTTCCGAAGCCGCACCAACATAATAGAGATACAGAAACACCGTGGCCCCTTTCTTTGAGATAACTCTGCACTATTGCGAGCTGCAAATGCCACTTTCAGCTTAGCTGTACAGAAGAAGAAATATCTCGAAATATGTCCGTCAGGCCCCTTCCCTTGAGATAAATCTGCAAATATCTCGGAAACGAAGAGAGCTATGGCAAAATGTTAAGAGACCTTTTTTGTAGAGAATTAGGTTTCCTACTTTTTATGTTCTATGATATTTTTTGATCAGATGCGTAGTTCTCGAGATATATCAAGATATTTAAAAGTTCCGAAGCCGCACCAACATAATAGAGATACAGAAACACCGTGGCCCCTTTCTTTGAGATAACTCTGCACTATTGCGAGCTGTAAATGCCACTTCCAGCTTAGCTGTGCAGAAGAAGAACAACAAGAAGAAGAAATATCTCGAAATATGTCCGTCAGGCCCCTTCCCTTGAGATATATCTGCAAATATCTCGGAAACGATGCGAGCTATGGCAAAATGTTAAGAGACCTTTTTTGTAGAGAATTATGTTTCCTACAATTTATGTTCTATGATATTTTTTCATCAGAAGCGTAGTTTTCGAGATATATCGAGATATTTAAAAGTTCCGAAGCCGCACCAACATAATAGAGATACAGAAATACTGTGGCCCCTTTCGTTGAGATAACTCTGCACTAGTGCGAGCCGCAAATGCCACTTCCAGCTTAGCTGTGCAGAAGAAGAACAACAAGAAGAAGAAATATCTCGAAATATGTCCGTCAGGCCCCTTCCCTTGAGATAAATCTGCAAATATCTCGGAAACGAAGCGAGCTATGGCAAAATGTTAAGAGACCTTTTTTGTAGAGAATTAAGTTTCCTACTTTTTATGTTCTATGATATTTTTTGATCAGATGCGTAGTTCTCGAGATATATCAAGATATTCAAAAGTTCCGAAGCCGCACCAACATAATAGAGATACAGAAACACCGTGGCCCCTTTCTTTGAGATAACTCTGCACTATTGCGAGCTGCAAATGCCACTTCCAGCTTAGCTGTGCAGTGGAAGAACAACAAGAAGATGAAATATCTCGAAATATGTCCGTCAGGCCAGTTCCTTTGAGCTGAATCTGCAAATATCTCGGAAACGAAGCGAGCTATGGCAAAATGTTAAGAGACGTTTTTTGTAGAGAATTATGTTTCCTACAATTTATGTTCTATGATATTTTTTGATCAGAAGCGTAGTTCTCGAGATATATCAAGATATTTAAAAATTCCGAAGCCGCACCAACATAATAGGGATACAGAAACACCGTGGCCCCGTTCTTTGAGATAACTCTGCACTAGTGCGAGCCGCAAATGCCACTTCCAGCTTAGCTGTGCAGAAGAAGAACAACAAGAAGAAGAAATATCTCGAGATATGTCCGTCAGGCCCCTTCCCTTGAGATAAATATGCAAATATCTCGGAAACGAAGCGAGCTATGGCAAAATGTTAAGCGACCTTTTTTATAGAGAATTAAGTTTCCTACTTTTTATGTTCTACGATATTTTTTGATCAGAAGCGTAGTTTTCGAGATATATCGAGATATTTAAAAGTTCCGAAGCCGCACCAACATAATAGGGATACAGAAACACCGTGGCCCCTTTCTTTGAGATAACTCTGCACTAGTGCGAGCCGCAAATGCCACTTCCAGCTTAGCTGTGCAGAGGAAGAACAACAAGAAGAAGAAATATCTCGAAATATGTCCGTCAGGCCAGTTCCTTTGAGCTGAATCTGCAAATATCACGGAAACGAAGCGAGCTATGGCAAAATGTTATGAGACGTTTTTTGTAGAGAATTATGTTTCCTACAATTTATGTTCTATGATATTTTTTGATCAGAAGCGTAGTTTTCGAGATATATCGAGATATTTAAAAGTTCCGAAGCCGCACCAACATAATAGGGATACAGAAACACCGTGGCCCCTTTCTTTGAGATAACTCTGCACTAGTGCGAGCCGCAAATGCCACTTCCAGCTTAGCTGTGCAGAAGAAGAACAACAAGAAGAAGAAATATCTCGAAATATGTCCGTCAGGCCCCTTCCCTTGAGATAAATCTGCAAATATCTCGGAAACGAAGCGAGCTATGGCAAAATGTTAAGAGACCTTTTTTGTAGAGAATTAAGTTTCCTACTTTTTATGTTCTATGATATTTTTTGATCAGATGCGTAGTTCTCGAGATATATCAAGATATTTAAAAGTTCCGAAACCGCACCAACATAATAGAGATACAGAAACACCGTGGCCCCTTTCTTTGAGATAACTCTGCACTATTGCGAGCTGCAAATGCCACTTCCAGCTTAGCTGTGCAGAGGAAGAACAACAAGAAGAAGAAATATCTCGAAATACGTCCGTCAGGCCCCTTCCCTTGAGATAAATCTGCAAATATCTCGGAAACGAAGCGAGCTATTGCAAAATGTTAAGAGACCTTTTTTGTAGAGAATTATGTTTCTTACAATTTATGTTCTATGATATTTTTTGATCAGAAGCGTAGTTTTCGAGATATATCGAGATATTTAAAAGTTCCGAAGACGCACCAACATAATAGAGATACAGAAACACCGTGGCCCCTTTCTTTGAGATAACTGTGCACTAGTGCGAGCCGCAAATGCCACTTCCAGCTTAGCTGTGCAGAAGAAGAACAACAAGAAGAAGAAATATCTCGAAATATGTCCGTCAGGCCCCTTCCCTTGAGATATATCTGCAAATATCTGGGAAACGAAGCGAGCTATGGCAAAATGTTAAGAGACCTTTTTTGTAGAGAATTATGTTTCCTACAATTTATGTTCTATGATATTTTTTGTTCAGAAGCGTAGTTTTCGAGATATATCGAGATATTTAAAAGTTCCGAAGCCGCACCAACATAATAGAGATACAGAAACACCGTGGCCCCTTTCGTTGAGATAACTCTGCACTATTGCGAGCTGCAAATGCCACTTTCAGCTTAGCTGTACAGAAGAAGAACAACAAGAAGAAGAAATATCTCGAAATATGTCCGTCAGGCCCCTTCCCTTGAGATAAATCTGCAAATATCTCGGAAACGAAGAGAGCTATGGCAAAATGTTAAGAGACCTTTTTTGTAGAGAATTAGGTTTCCTACTTTTTATGTTCTATGATATTTTTTGATCAGATGCGTAGTTCCCGAGATATATCAAGATATTTAAAAGTTCCGAAGCCGCACCAACATAATAGAGATACAGAAACACCGTGGCCCCTTTCTTTGAGATAACTCTGCACTATTGCGAGCTGTAAATGCCACTTCCAGCTTAGCTGTGCAGAAGAAGAACAACAAGAAGAAGAAATATCTCGAAATATGTCCGTCAGGCCCCTTCCCTTGAGATATATCTGCAAATATCTCGGAAACGAAGCGAGCTATGGCAAAATGTTAAGAGACGTTTTTTGTAGAGAATTATGTTTCCTACAATTTATGTTCTATGATATTTTTTGATCAGAAGCGTAGTTCTCGAGATATATCAAGATATTTAAAAGTTCCGAAGCCGCACCAACATAATAGGGATACAGAAACACCGTGGCCCCGTTCTTTGAGATAACTCTGCACTAGTGCGAGCCGCAAATGCCACTTCCAGCTTAGCTGTGCAGAAGAAGAACAACAAGAAGAAGAAATATCTCGAAATATGTCCGTCAGGCCCCTTCCCTTGAGATAAATATGCAAATATCTCGGAAACGAAGCGAGCTATGGCAAAATGTTAAGCGACCTTTTTTGTAGAGAATTAAGTTTCCTACTTTTTATGTTCTATGATATTTTTTGATCAGATGCGTAGTTCTCGAGATATATCAAGATATTTAAAAGTTCCGAAGCCGCACCAACATAATAGAGATACAGAAACACCGTGGCCCCTTTCTTTGAGATAACTCTGCACTATTGCGAGCTGCAAATGCCACTTTCAGCTTAGCTGTACAGAAGAAGAACAACAAGAAGAAGAAATATCTCGAAATATGTCCGTCAGGCCCCTTCCCTTGAGATAAATCTGCAAATATCTCGGAAACGAAGAGAGCTATGGCAAAATGTTAAGAGACCTTTTTTGTAGAGAATTAGGTTTCCTACTTTTTATGTTGTATGATATTTTTTGATCAGAAGCGTAGTTCTCGAGATATATCAAGATATTTAAAAGTTCCGAAGCCGCACCAACATAATAGGGATACAGAAACACCGTGGCCCCGTTCTTTGAGATAACTCTGCACTAGTGCGAGCCGCAAATGCCACTTCCAGCTTAGCTGTGCAGAAGAAGAACAACAAGAAGAAGAAATATCTCGAAATATGTCCGTCAGGCCCCTTCCCTTGAGATAAATATGCAAATATCTCGGAAACGAAGCGAGCTATGGCAAAATGTTAAGCGACCTTTTTTGTAGAGAATTAAGTTTCCTACTTTTTATGTTCTATGATATTTTTTGATCAGATGCGTAGTTCTCGAGATATATCAAGATATTTAAAAGTTCCGAAGCCGCACCAACATAATAGAGATACAGAAACACCGTGGCCCCTTTCTTTGAGATAACTCTGCACTATTGCGAGCTGCAAATGCCACTTTCAGCTTATCTGTACAGAAGAAGAACAACAAGAAGAAGAAATATCTCGAAATATGTCCGTCAGGCCCCTTCCCTTGAGATAAATCTGCAAATATCTCGGAAACGAAGAGAGCTATGGCAAAATGTTAAGAGACCTTTTTTGTAGAGAATTAGGTTTCCTACTTTTTATGTTCTATGATATTTTTTGATCAGATGCGTAGTTCTCGAGATATATCAAGATATTTAAAAGTTCCGAAGCCGCACCAACATAATAGAGATACAGAAACACCGTGGCCCCTTTCTTTGAGATAACTCTGCACTATTGCGAGCTGTAAATGCCACTTCCAGCTTAGCTGTGCAGAAGAAGAACAACAAGAAGAAGAAATATCTCGAAATATGTCCGTCAGGCCCCTTCCCTTGAGATAAATCTGCAAATATCTCGGAAACGAAGCGAGCTATGGCAAAATGTTAAGAGACCTTTTTTGTAGAGAATTAAGTTTCCTACTTTTTATGTTCTATGATATTTTTTGATCAGATGCGTAGTTCTCGAGATATATCAAGATATTCAAAAGTTCCGAAGCCGCACCAACATAATAGAGATACAGAAACACCGTGGCCCCTTTCTTTGAGATAACTCTGCACTATTGCGAGCTGCAAATGCCACTTCCAGCTTAGCTGTGCAGTGGAAGAACAACAAGAAGAAGAAATATCTCGAAATATGTCCGTCAGGCCAGTTCCTTTGAGCTGAATCTGCAAATATCTCGGAAACGAAGCGAGCTATGGCAAAATGTTAAGAGACGTTTTTTGTAGAGAATTATGTTTCCTACAATTTATGTTCTATGATATTTTTTGATCAGAAGCGTAGTTCTTGAGATATATCAAGATATTTAAAAGTTCCGAAGCCGCACCAACATAATAGGGATACAGAAACACCGTGGCCCCGTTCTTTGAGATAACTCTGCACTAGTGCGAGCCGCAAATGCCACTTCCAGCTTAGCTGTGCAGAAGAAGAACAACAAGAAGAAGAAATATCTCGAAATATGTCCGTCAGGCCCCTTCCCTTGAGATAAATATGCAAATATCTCGGAAACGAAGCGAGCTATGGCAAAATGTTAAGCGACCTTTTTTGTAGAGAATTAAGTTTCCTACTTTTTATGTTCTATGATATTTTTTGATCAGATGCGTAGTTCTCGAGATATATCAAGATATTTAAAAGTTCCGAAGCCGCACCAACATAATAGAGATACAGAAACACCGTGGCCCCTTTCTTTGAGATAACTCTGCACTATTGCGAGCTGCAAATGCCACTTTCAGCTTAGCTGTACAGAAGAAGAAATATCTCGAAATATGTCCGTCAGGCCCCTTCCCTTGAGATAAATCTGCAAATATCTCGGAAACGAAGAGAGCTATGGCAAAATGTTAAGAGACCTTTTTTGTAGAGAATTAGGTTTCCTACTTTTTATGTTCTATGATATTTTTTGATCAGATGCGTAGTTCTCGAGATATATCAAGATATTTAAAAGTTCCGAAGCCGCACCAACATAATAGAGATACAGAAACACCGTGGCCCCTTTCTTTGAGAAAACTCTGCACTATTGCGAGCTGTAAATGCCACTTCCAGCTTAGCTGTGCAGAAGAAGAACAACAAGAAGAAGAAATATCTCGAAATATGTCCGTCAGGCCCCTTCCCTTGAGATATATCTGCAAATATCTCGGAAACGAAGCGAGCTATGGCAAAATGTTAAGAGACCTTTTTTGTAGAGAATTATGTTTCCTACAATTTATGTTCTATGATATTTTTTCATCAGAAGCGTAGTTTTCGAGATATATCGAGATATTTAAAAGTTCCGAAGCCGCACCAACATAATAGAGATACAGAAATACTGTGGCCCCTTTCGTTGAGATAACTCTGCACTAGTGCGAGCCGCAAATGCCACTTCCAGCTTAGCTGTGCAGAAGAAGAACAACAAGAAGAAGAAATATCTCGAAATATGTCCGTCAGGCCCCTTCCCTTGAGATAAATCTGCAAATATCTCGGAAACGAAGCGAGCTATGGCAAAATGTTAAGAGACCTTTTTTGTAGAGAATTAAGTTTCCTACTTTTTATGTTCTATGATATTTTTTGATCAGATGCGTAGTTCTCGAGATATATCAAGATATTCAAAAGTTCCGAAGCCGCACCAACATAATAGAGATACAGAAACACCGTGGCCACTTTCTTTGAGATAACTCTGCACTATTGCGAGCTGCAAATGCCACTTCCAGCTTAGCTGTGCAGTGGAAGAACAACAAGAAGATGAAATATCTCGAAATATGTCCGTCAGGCCAGTTCCTTTGAGCTGAATCTGCAAATATCTCGGAAACGAAGCGAGCTATGGCAAAATGTTAAGAGACGTTTTTTGTAGAGAATTATGTTTCCTACAATTTATGTTCTATGATATTTTTTGATCAGAAGCGTAGTTCTCGAGATATATCAAGATATTTAAAAGTTCCGAAGCCGCACCAACATAATAGGGATTCAGAAACACCGTGGCCCCGTTCTTTGAGATAACTCTGCACTAGTGCGAGCCGCAAATGCCACTTCCAGCTTAGCTGTGCAGAAGAAGAACAACAAGAAGAAGAAATATCTCGAGATATGTCCGTCAGGCCCCTTCCCTTGAGATAAATATGCAAATATCTCGGAAACCTAGCGAGCTATGGCAAAATGTTAAGCGACCTTTTTTATAGAGAATTAAGTTTCCTACTTTTTATGTTCTACGATATTTTTTGATCAGAAGCGTAGTTTTCGAGATATATCGAGATATTTAAAAGTTCCGAAGCCGCACCAACATAATAGGGATACAGAAACACCGTGGCCCCTTTCTTTGAGATAACTCTGCACTATTGCGAGCTGCAAATGCCACTTCCAGCTTAGCTGTGCAGAGGAAGAACAACAAGAAGAAGAAATATCTCGAAATACGTCCGTCAGGCCCCTTCCCTTGAGATAAATCTGCAAATATCTCGGAAACGAAGCGAGCTATGGCAAAATGTTAAGAGACCTTTTTTGTAGAGAATTATGTTTCTTACAATTTATGTTCTATGATATTTTTTGATCAGAAGCGTAGTTTTCGAGATATATCGAGATATTTAAAAGTTCCGAAGACGCACCAACATAATAGAGATACAGAAACACCGTGGCCCCTTTCTTTGAGATAACTGTGCACTAGTGCGAGCCGCAAATGCCACTTCCAGCTTAGCTGTGCAGAAGAAGAACAACAAGAAGAAGAAATATCTCGAAATATGTCCGTCAGGCCCCTTCCCTTGAGATATATCTGCAAATATCTCGGAAACGAAGCGAGCTATGGCGAAATGTTAAGAGACCTTTTTTGTAGAGAATTAAGTTTCCTACTTTTTATGTTCTATGATATTTTTTGATCAGATGCGTAGTTCTCGAGATATATCAAGATATTTAAAAGTTCCGAAGCCGCACCAACATAATAGAGATACAGAAACACCGTGGCCCCTCTCTTTGAGATAACTCTGCACTATTGCGAGCTGCAAATGCCACTTCCAGCTTAGCTGTGCAGAAGAAGAACAACAAGAAGAAGAAATATCTCGAAATATGTCCGTCAGGCCCCTTCCCTTGAGATAAATCTGCAAATATCTCGGAAACGAAGCGAGCTATGGCAAAATGTTTAGAGACCTTTCTTGTAGAGAATTAAGTTTCCTACTTTTTATGTAGTATGATATTTTTTGATCAGATGCGTAGTTCTCGAGATATATCAAGATATTTAAAAGTTCCGAAGCCGCACCAACATAATAGAGATACAGAAACACCGTGGCCCCTTTCTTTGGGATAA
The DNA here is from genome assembly GCF_051020975.1 of Osmia lignaria lignaria. Taxonomy (NCBI): domain Eukaryota; kingdom Metazoa; phylum Arthropoda; class Insecta; order Hymenoptera; family Megachilidae; genus Osmia; species Osmia lignaria. The sequence goes on along the minus strand of NW_027478167.1, from coordinate 6,758,131 downwards.
CTCTGCACTATTGCGAGCTGCAAATGCCACTTCCAGCTTAGCTGTGCAGAACAAGAACAACAAGAAGAAGAAATATCTCGAAATATGTCCGTCAGGCCACTTCCCTTGAGATAAATCTGCAAATATCTCGGAAACGAAGCGAGCTATGGCAAAATGTGAAGAGACCTTTTTTGTAGAGAATTAAGTTTCCTACTTTTTATGTTCGATGATATTTTTTGATCAGATGCGTAGTTCTCGAGATATATCAAGATATTTAAAAGTTCCAAAGCTGCACCAACATAATAGAGGTACAGAAACACCGTGGCCTCTTTCTTTGAGATAACTCTGCATTATTGCAAGCTGCAAATGCCGCTTCGAGCTTAGCTGTGCAGAAGAAGAACAACAAGAAGAAGAAATATCTCGAAATATGTCCGTCAGACCCCTTCCCTTGAGATGAATCTGCAAATATCTCGGAAACGAAGCGAGCTATGGCAAAATGTTAAGAGACCTTTTTTGTAGAGAATAATGTTTCCTACAATTTACGTTCTATGATATTTTTTGATCAGAAGCGTAGTTTTCGAGATATATCGAGATATTTAAAAGTTCCGAAGCCGCACCAACATAATAGAGATACAGAAACACCGTGGCCCCTTTCTTTGAGATAACTCTGCACTAGTGCGAGCCGCAAATGCCACTTCCAGCTTAGCTGTGCAGAAGAAGAACAACAAGAAGAAGAAATATCTCGAAATACGTCCGTCAGGCCCCTTCCCTTGAGATAAATCTGCAAATATCTCGGAAACGAAGCGAGCTATGGCAAAATGTTAAGAGATCTTTTTTGTAGAGAATTAAGTTTCCTACTTTTCATGTTCTATGATATTTTTTGATCAGATGCGTAGTTCTCGAGATATATCAAGATATTTAAAAGTTCCGAAACCGCACCAACATAATAGAGATACAGAAACACCGTGGCCCCTTTCGTTGAGATAACTCTGCACTATTGCGAGCTGCAAATGCCACTTCCAGCTTAGCTGTGCAGAGGAAGAACAACAAGAAGAAGAAATATCTCGAAATATGTCCGTCAGGCCAGTTCCTTTGAGCTGAATCTGCAAATATCTCGGAAACGAAGCGAGCTATGGCAAAACGTTAAGAGACCTTTTTTGTAGAGAATTATGTTTCCTACAATTTATGTTCTATGATATTTTTTGATCAGAAGCGTAGTTTTCGAGATATATCGAGATATTTAAAAGTTCCGAAGACGCACCAACATAATAGCGATACAGAAACACCGTGGCCCCTTTCTTTGAGATAACTGTGCACTAGTGCGAGCCGCAAATGCAACTTCCAGCTTAGCTGTGCAGAAGAAGAACAACAAGAAGAAGAAATATCTCGAAATATGTCCGTCAGGCCCCTTCCCTTGAGATAAATCTGCAAATGTCTCGGAAACGAAGCGAGCTATGGCAAAATGTTAAGAGACCTTTTTTGTAGAGAATTAAGTTTCCTACTTTTTATGTTCTATGATATTTTTTGATCAGATGCGTAGTTCTCGAGATATATCAAGATATTTAAAAGTTCCGAAGAAGCACCAACATAATAGAGATACAGAAACACCGTGGCCCCTTTCTTTGAGATAACTCTGCACTATTGCGAGCTGCAAATGCCACTTCCAGCTCAGCTGTGCAGAAGAAGAACAACAAGAAGAAGAAATATCTCGAAATACGTCCGTCAGGCCCCTTCCCTTGAGATAAATCTGCAAATATCTCGGAAACGAAGCGAGCTATGGCAAAATGTAAAGAGACCTTTTTTGTAGAGAATTAAGTTTCCTACTTTTTATGTTCTATCATATTTTTTGATCAGATGCGTAGTTCTCGAGATATATCAAGATATTTAAAAGTTCCGAAACCGCACCAACATAATAGAGATACAGAAACACCGTGGCCCCTTTCTTTGAGATAACTCTGCACTATTGCGAGCTGGAAATGCCACTTCCAGCTTAGCTGTGCAGAGGAAGAACAACAAGAAGAAGAAATATCTCGAAATATGTCCGTCAGGCCAGTTCCTTTGAGCTGAATCTGCAAATATCTCGGAAACGAAGCGAGCTATGGCAAAATGTTAAGAGACCTTTTTTGTAGAGAATTACGTTTCCTACAATTTATGTTGTATGATATTTTTTGATCAGAAGCGTAGTTTTCGAGATATATCGAGATATTTAAAAGTTCGGAAGCCGCACCAACATAATAGAGATACAGAAACACCGTGGCCCCTTTCTTTGAGATAACTCTGCACTAGTGCGAGCCGCAAATGCCACTTCCAGCTTAGCTGTGCAGAAGAAGAACAACAAGAAGAAGAAATATCTCGAAATATGTCCGTCAGGCCCCTTCCCTTGAGATAAATATGCAAATATCTCGGAAACGAAGCGAGCTATGGCAAAATGTTAAGAGACCTTTTTTGTAGAGAATTAAGTTTCCTACTTTTTATGTTCTATGATATTTTTTGATCAGATGCGTGGTTCTCGAGATATATCAAGATATTTAAAAGTTCCGAAGCCGCACCAACATAATAGAGATACAGAAACACCGTGGCCCCTTTCTTTGAGATAACTCTGCACTATTGCGAGCTGCAAATGCCACTTCCAGCTTAGCTGTGCAGAGGAAAAACAACAAGAAGAAGAAATATCTCGAAATATGTCCGTCAGGCCAGTTCCTTTGAGCTGAATCTGCAAATATCTCGGAAACGAAGCGAGCTATGGCAAAATGTTAAGAGACGTTTTTTGTAGAGAATTATGTTTTCTACAATTTATGTTCTATGATATTTTTTGATCAGAAGCGTAGTTTTCGAGATATATCGAGATATTTAAAAGTTCCGAAGACGCACCAACATAATAGAGATACAGAAACACCGTGGCCCCTTTCTTTGAGATAACTGTGCACTAGTGCGAGCCGCAAATGCAACTTCCAGCTTAGCTGTGCAGAAGAAAAACAACAAGAAGAAGAAATATCTCGAAATATGTCCGTCAGGCCCCTTCCCTTGAGATAAATCTGCAAATGTCTCGGAAACGAAGCGAGCTATGGCAAAATGTTAAGAGACCTTTTTTGTAGAGAATTAAGTTTCCTACTTTTTATGTTCTATGATATTTTTTGATCAGATGCGTAGTTCTCGAGATATATCAAGATATTTAAAAGTTCCGAAGCCGCACCAACATAATAGAGATACAGAAACACCGTGGCCCCTTTCTTTGAGATAACTCTGCACTATTGCGAGCTGCAAATGCCACTTCCAGCTTAGCTGTGCAGAGGAAGAACAACAAGAAGAAGAAATATCTCGAAATATGTCCGTCAGGCCAGTTCCTTTGAGCTGAATCTGCAAATATCTCGGAAACGAAGCGATCTATGGCAAAATGTTAAGAGACGTTTTTTGTAGAGAATTATGTTTCCTACAATTTATGTTCTATGATATTTTTTGATCAGAAGCGTAGTTTTCGAGATATATCGAGATATTTAAAAGTTCCGAGGCCGCACCAACATAATAGGGATACAGAAACACCGTGGCCCCTTTCTTTGAGATAACTCTGCACTATTGCGAGCTGTAAATGCCACTTCCAGCTTAGCTGTGCAGAAGAAGAACAACAAGAAGAAGAAATATCTCGAAATATGTCCGTCAGGCCCCTTCCCTTGAGATATATCTGCAAATATCTCGGAAACGAAGCGAGCTATGGCAAAATGTTAAGCGACCTTTTTTGTAGAGAATTATGTTTCCTACAATTTATGTTCAATGATATTTTTTGATCAGAAGCGTAGTTTTCGAGATATATCGAGATATTTAAAAGTTCCGATGCCGCACCAACATAATAGAGATACAGAAACACCGTGGCCCCTTTCTTTGAGATAACTCTGCACTAGTGAGAGCCGCAAATGCAACTTCCAGCTTAGCTGTGCAGAAGAAGAACAACAAGAAGAAGAAATATCTCGAAATATGTCCGTCAGGCCCCTTCCCTTGAGATAAATCTGCAAATGTCTCGGAAACGAAGCGAGCTATGGCAAAATGTTAAGAGACCTTTTTTGTAGAGAATTAAGTTTCCTACTTTTTATGTTCTATGATATTTTTTGATCAGATGCGTAGTTCTCGAGATATATCAAGATATTTAAAAGTTCCGAAGCCGCACCAACATAATAGAGATACAGAAACACCGTGGCCCCTTTCTTTGAGATAACTCTGCACTATTGCGAGCTGCAAATGCCACTTCCAGCTTAGCTGTGCAGAGGAAGAACAACAAGAAGAAGAAATATCTCGAAATATGTCCGTCAGGCCAGTTCCTTTGAGCTGAATCTGCAAATATCTCGGAAACGAAGCGATCTATGGCAAAATGTTAAGAGACGTTTTTTGTAGAGAATTATGTTTCCTACAATTTATGTTCTATGATATTTTTTGATCAGAAGCGTAGTTTTCGAGATATATCGAGATATTTAAAAGTTCCGAGGCCGCACCAACATAATAGGGATACAGAAACACCGTGGCCCCTTTCTTTGAGATAACTCTGCACTATTGCGAGCTGTAAATGCCACTTCCAGCTTAGCTGTGCAGAAGAAGAACAACAAGAAGAAGAAATATCTCGAAATATGTCCGTCAGGCCCCTTCCCTTGAGATATATCTGCAAATATCTCGGAAACGAAGCGAGCTATGGCAAAATGTTAAGCGACCTTTTTTGTAGAGAATTATGTTTCCTACAATTTATGTTCAATGATATTTTTTGATCAGAAGCGTAGTTCTCGAGATATATCGAGATATTTAAAAGTTCCGATGCCGCACCAACATAATAGAGATACAGAAACACCGTGGCCCCTTTCTTTGAGATAACTCTGCACTAGTGAGAGCCGCAAATGCAACTTCCAGCTTAGCTGTGCAGAAGAAGAACAACAAGAAGAAGAAATATCTCGAAATATGTCCGTCAGGCCCCTTCCCTTGAGATAAATCTGCAAATGTCTCGGAAACGAAGCGAGCTATGACAAAATGTTAAGAGACCTTTTTTGTAGAGAATTAAGTTACCTACTTTTTATGTTCTATGATATTTTTTGATCAGATGCGTAGTTCTCGAGATATATCAAGATATTTAAAAGTTGCGAAGCCGCACCAACATAATAGAGATACAGAAACACCGTGGCCCCTTTCTTTGAGATAACTCTGCACTATTGCGAGCTGGAAATGCCACTTCCAGTTTAGCTGTGCAGAAGAAGAACAACAAGAAGAAGAAATATCTCGAAATATGTCCGTTAGGCCCCTTCCCTTGAGATAAATCTGCAAATATCTCGGAAACGAAGCGAGCTATGGCAAAATGTTAAGAGACCTTTTTTGTAGAGAATTAAGTTTCCTACTTTTTATGTTCTATGATATTTTTTGATCAGAAGCGTAGTTTTCGAGATATATCGAGATATTTAAAAGTTCCGAAGCCGCACCAACATAATAGAGATACAGAAACACCGTGGCCCCTTTCTTTGAGATAACTCTGCACTAGTGCGAGCCGCAAATGCCACTTCCAGCTTAGCTGTGCAGAAGAAGAACAACAAGAAGAAGAAATATCTCGAAATACGTCCGTCAGGCCCCTTCCCTTGAGATACATCTGCAAATATCTCGGAAACGAAGCGAGTTATGGCAAAATGTTAAGAGACCTTTTTTGTAGAGAATTAAGTTTCCTACTTTTTATGTTATATGATATTTTTGATCAGAAGCGTAGTTTTCGAGATATATCGAGATATTTAAAAGTTCCTAAGCCGCACCAACATAATAGAGATACAGAAACACCGTGGCCCCTTTCTTTGAGATAACTCTGCACTAGTGCGAGCCGCAAATGCCACTTCCAGCTTAGCTGTGCAGAAGAAGAACAACAAGAAGAAGAAACATCTCGAAATACGTCCGTCAGGCCCCTTCCCTTGAGATAAATCTGCAAATATCTCGGAAACGAAGCGAGCTATGGCAAAATGTTAAGAGACCTTTTTTGTAGAGAATTATGTTTCTTACAATTTATGTTCTATGATATTTTTTGATCAGAAGCGTAGTTTTCGAGATATATCGAGATATTTAAAAGTTCCGAAGCCGCACCAACATAATAGAGATACAGAAACACCGTGGCCCATTTCGGTGAGATAACTCTGCACTAGTGCGAGCTGCAAATGCCACTTCCAGCTTAGCTGTGCAGAAGAAGAACAACAAGACGAAGAAATATCTCGAAATATGTCCGTCAGGCCCCTTCCCTTGAGATAAATATGCAAATATCTCGGAAACGAAGCGAGCTATGGCAAAATGTTAAGAGACCTTTTTTGTAGAGAATTAAGTTTCCTACTTTTTATGTTCTATGATATTTTTTGATCAGATGCGTGGTTCTCGAGATATATCAAGATATTTAAAAGTTCCGAAGCCGCACCAACATAATAGAGATACAGAAACACCGTGGCCCCTTTCTTTGAGATAACTCTGCACTATTGCGAGCTGCAAATGCCACTTCCAGCTTAGCTGTGCAGAGGAAGAACAACAAGAAGAAGAAATATCTCGAAATATGTCCGTCAGGCCAGTTCCTTTGAGCTGAATCTGCAAATATCTCGGAAACGAAGCGAGCTATGGCAAAATGTTAAGAGACGTTTTTTGTAGAGAATTATGTTTTCTACAATTTATGTTCTATGATATTTTTTGATCAGAAGCGTAGTTTTCGAGATATATCGAGATATTTAAAAGTTCCGAAGACGCACCAACATAATAGAGATACAGAAACACCGTGGCCCCTTTCTTTGAGATAACTGTGCACTAGTGCGAGCCGCAAATGCAACTTCCAGCTTAGCTGTGCAGAAGAAAAACAACAAGAAGAAGAAATATCTCGAAATATGTCCGTCAGGCCCCTTCCCTTGAGATAAATCTGCAAATGTCTCGGAAACGAAGCGAGCTATGGCAAAATGTTAAGAGACCTTTTTTGTAGAGAATTAAGTTTCCTACTTTTTATGTTCTATGATATTTTTTGATCAGATGCGTAGTTCTCGAGATATATCAAGATATTTAAAAGTTCCGAAGCCGCACCAACATAATAGAGATACAGAAACACCGTGGCCCCTTTCTTTGAGATAACTCTGCACTATTGCGAGCTGCAAATGCCACTTCCAGCTTAGCTGTGCAGAGGAAGAACAACAAGAAGAAGAAATATCTCGAAATATGTCCGTCAGGCCAGTTCCTTTGAGCTGAATCTGCAAATATCTCGGAAACGAAGCGATCTATGGCAAAATGTTAAGAGACGTTTTTTGTAGAGAATTATGTTTCCTACAATTTATGTTCTATGATATTTTTTGATCAGAAGCGTAGTTTTCGAGATATATCGAGATATATAAAAGTTCCGAGGCCGCACCAACATAATAGGGATACAGAAACACCGTGGCCCCTTTCTTTGAGATAACTCTGCACTATTGCGAGCTGTAAATGCCACTTCCAGCTTAGCTGTGCAGAAGAAGAACAACAAGAAGAAGAAATATCTCGAAATATGTCCGTCAGGCCCCTTCCCTTGAGATATATCTGCAAATATCTCGGAAACGAAGCGAGCTATGGCAAAATGTTAAGCGACCTTTTTTGTAGAGAATTATGTTTCCTACAATTTATGTTCAATGATATTTTTTGATCAGAAGCGTAGTTTTCGAGATATATCGAGATATTTAAAAGTTCCGATGCCGCACCAACATAATAGAGATACAGAAACACCGTGGCCCCTTTCTTTGAGATAACTCTGCACTAGTGAGAGCCGCAAATGCAACTTCCAGCTTAGCTGTGCAGAAGAAGAACAACAAGAAGAAGAAATATCTCGAAATATGTCCGTCAGGCCCCTTCCCTTGAGATAAATCTGCAAATGTCTCGGAAACGAAGCGAGCTATGGCAAAATGTTAAGAGACCTTTTTTGTAGAGAATTAAGTTTCCTACTTTTTATGTTCTATGATATTTTTTGATCAGATGCGTAGTTCTCGAGATATATCAAGATATTTAAAAGTTCCGAAGCCGCACCAACATAATAGAGATACAGAAACACCGTGGCCCCTTTCTTTGAGATAACTCTGCACTATTGCGAGCTGCAAATGCCACTTCCAGCTTAGCTGTGCAGAGGAAGAACAACAAGAAGAAGAAATATCTCGAAATATGTCCGTCAGGCCAGTTCCTTTGAGCTGAATCTGCAAATATCTCGGAAACGAAGCGATCTATGGCAAAATGTTAAGAGACGTTTTTTGTAGAGAATTATGTTTCCTACAATTTATGTTCTATGATATTTTTTGATCAGAAGCGTAGTTTTCGAGATATATCGAGATATTTAAAAGTTCCGAGGCCGCACCAACATAATAGGGATACAGAAACACCGTGGCCCCTTTCTTTGAGATAACTCTGCACTATTGCGAGCTGTAAATGCCACTTCCAGCTTAGCTGTGCAGAAGAAGAACAACAAGAAGAAGAAATATCTCGAAATATGTCCGTCAGGCCCCTTCCCTTGAGATATATCTGCAAATATCTCGGAAACGAAGCGAGCTATGGCAAAATGTTAAGCGACCTTTTTTGTAGAGAATTATGTTTCCTACAATTTATGTTCAATGATATTTTTTGATCAGAAGCGTAGTTCTCGAGATATATCGAGATATTTAAAAGTTCCGATGCCGCACCAACATAATAGAGATACAGAAACACCGTGGCCCCTTTCTTTGAGATAACTCTGCACTAGTGAGAGCCGCAAATGCAACTTCCAGCTTAGCTGTGCAGAAGAAGAACAACAAGAAGAAGAAATATCTCGAAATATGTCCGTCAGGCCCCTTCCCTTGAGATAAATCTGCAAATGTCTCGGAAACGAAGCGAGCTATGGCAAAATGTTAAGAGACCTTTTTTGTAGAGAATTAAGTTTCCTACTTTTTATGTTCTATGATATTTTTTGATCAGATGCGTAGTTCTCGAGATATATCAAGATATTTAAAAGTTGCGAAGCCGCACCAACATAATAGAGATACAGAAACACCGTGGCCCCTTTCTTTGAGATAACTCTGCACTATTGCGAGCTGGAAATGCCACTTCCAGTTTAGCTGTGCAGAAGAAGAACAACAAGAAGAAGAAATATCTCGAAATATGTCCGTTAGGCCCCTTCCCTTGAGATAAATCTGCAAATATCTCGGAAACGAAGCGAGCTATGGCAAAATGTTAAGAGACCTTTTTTGTAGAGAATTAAGTTTCCTACTTTTTATGTTCTATGATATTTTTTGATCAGAAGCGTAGTTTTCGAGATATATCGAGATATTTAAAAGTTCCGAAGCCGCACCAACATAATAGAGATACAGAAACACCGTGGCCCCTTTCTTTGAGATAACTCTGCACTAGTGCGAGCCGCAAATGCCACTTCCAGCTTAGCTGTGCAGAAGAAGAACAACAAGAAGAAGAAATATCTCGAAATACGTCCGTCAGGCCCCTTCCCTTGAGATAAATCTGCAAATATCTCGGAAACGAAGCGAGTTATGGCAAAATGTTAAGAGACCTTTTTTGTAGAGAATTAAGTTTCCTACTTTTTATGTTCTATGATATTTTTGATCAGAAGCGTAGTTTTCGAGATATATCGAGATATTTAAAAGTTCCTAAGCCGCACCAACATAATAGAGATACAGAAACACCGTGGCCCCTTTCTTTGAGATAACTCTGCACTAGTGCGAGCCGCAAATGCCACTTCCAGCTTAGCTGTGCAGAAGAAGAACAACAAGAAGAAGAAACATCTCGAAATAAGTCCGTCAGGCCCCTTCCCTTGAGATAAATCTGCAAATATCTCGGAAACGAAGCGAGCTATGGCAAAATGTTAAGAGACCTTTTTTGTAGAGAATTATGTTTCTTACAATTTATGTTCTATGATATTTTTTGATCAGAAGCGTAGTTTTCGAGATATATCGAGATATTTAAAAGTTCCGAAGCCGCACCAACATAATAGAGATACAGAAACACCGTGGCCCATTTCGGTGAGATAACTCTGCACTAGTGCGAGCTGCAAATGCCACTTCCAGCTTAGCTGTGCAGAAGAAGAACAACAAGAAGATGAAATATCTCGAAATATGTCCGTCAGGCCCCTTCCCTTGAGATAAATCTGCAAATATCTCGGAAACGAAGCGAGCTATGGCAAAATGTTAAGAGACCTTTTTTGTAGAGAATTAAGTTTCCTACTTTTTATGTTCTATGATATTTTTTGATCAGATGCGTAGTTCTCGAGATATATCAAGATATTTAAAAGTTCCGAAGCCGCACCAACATAATAGAGATACAGAAACACCGTGGCCCCTTTCTTTGAGATAACTCTGCACTATTGCGAGCTGCAAATGCCACTTCCAGCTTAGCTGTGCAGAGGAAGAACAACAAGAAGAAGAAATATCTCGAAATATGTCCGTCAGGCCAGTTCCTTTGAGCTGAATCTGCAAATATCTCGGAAACGAAGCGAGCTATGGCAAAATCTTAAGAGACGTTTTTTGTAGAGAATTATGTTTCCTACAATTTATGTTCTATGATATTTTTTGATCAGAAGCGTAGTTTTCGAGATATATCGAGATATTTAAAAGTTCCGAAGACGCACCAACATAATAGAGATACAGAAACACCGTGGCCCCTTTCTTTGAGATAACTGTGCACTAGTGCGAGCCGCAAATGCCACTTCCAGCTTAGCTGTGCAGAAGAAGAACAACAAGAAGAAGAAATATCTCGAAATATGTCCGTCAGGCCCCTTCCCTTGAGATATATCTGCAAATATCTCGTAAACGAAGCGAGCTATGGCGAAATGTTAAGAGACCTTTTTTGTAGAGAATTAAGTTTCCTACTTTTTATCTTCTATGATATTTTTTGATCAGATGCGTAGTTCTCGAGATATATCAAGATATTTAAAAGTTCCGAAGCCGCACCAACATAATAGAGATACAGAAACACCGTGGCCCCTCTCTTTGAGATAACTCTGCACTATTGCGAGCTGCAAATGCCACTTCCAGCTTAGCTGTGCAGAAGAAGAACAACAAGAAGAAGAAATATCTCGAAATATGTCCGTCAGGCCCCTTCCCTTGAGATAAATCTGCAAATATCTCGGAAACGAAGCGAGCTATGGCAAAATGTTTAGAGACCTTTCTTGTAGAGAATTAAGTTTCCTACTTTTTATGTAGTATGATATTTTTTGATCAGATGCGTAGTTCTCGAGATATATCAAGATATTTAAAAGTTCCGAAGCCGCACCAACATAATAGAGATACAGAAACACCGTGGCCCATTTCGGTGAGATAACTCTGCACTAGTGCGAGCTGCAAATGCCACTTCCAGCTTAGCTGTGCAGAAGAAGAACAACAAGAAGATGAAATATCTCGAAATATGTCCGTCAGGCCCCTTCCCTTGAGATAAATCTGCAAATATCTCGGAAACGAAGCGAGCTATGGCAAAATGTTAAGAGACCTTTTTTGTAGAGAATTAAGTTTCCTACTTTTTATGTTCTATGATATTTTTTGATCAGATGCGTAGTTCTCGAGATATATCAAGATATTTAAAAGTTCCGAAGCCGCACCAACATAATAGAGATACAGAAACACCGTGGCCCCTTTCTTTGAGATAACTCTGCACTATTGCGAGCTGCAAATGCCACTTCCAGCTTAGCTGTGCAGAGGAAGAACAACAAGAAGAAGAAATATCTCGAAATATGTCCGTCAGGCCAGTTCCTTTGAGCTGAATCTGCAAATATCTCGGAAACGAAGCGAGCTATGGCAAAATCTTAAGAGACGTTTTTTGTAGAGAATTATGTTTCCTACAATTTATGTTCTATGATATTTTTTGATCAGAAGCGTAGTTTTCGAGATATATCGAGATATTTAAAAGTTCCGAAGACGCACCAACATAATAGAGATACAGAAACACCGTGGCCCCTTTCTTTGAGATAACTGTGCACTAGTGCGAGCCGCAAATGCCACTTCCAGCTTAGCTGTGCAGAAGAAGAACAACAAGAAGAAGAAATATCTCGAAATATGTCCGTCAGGCCCCTTCCCTTGAGATATATCTGCAAATATCTCGTAAACGAAGCGAGCTATGGCGAAATGTTAAGAGACCTTTTTTGTAGAGAATTAAGTTTCCTACTTTTTATCTTCTATGATATTTTTTGATCAGATGCGTAGTTCTCGAGATATATCAAGATATTTAAAAGTTCCGAAGCCGCACCAACATAATAGAGATACAGAAACACCGTGGCCCCTCTCTTTGAGATAACTCTGCACTATTGCGAGCTGCAAATGCCACTTCCAGCTTAGCTGTGCAGAAGAAGAACAACAAGAAGAAGAAATATCTCGAAATATGTCCGTCAGGCCCCTTCCCTTGAGATAAATCTGCAAATATCTCGGAAACGAAGCGAGCTATGGCAAAATGTTTAGAGACCTTTCTTGTAGAGAATTAAGTTTCCTACTTTTTATGTAGTATGATATTTTTTGATCAGATGCGTAGTTCTCGAGATATATCAAGATATTTAAAAGTTCCGAAGCCGCACCAACATAATAGAGATACAGAAACACCGTGGCCCCTTTCTTTGGGATAACTCTGCACTATTGCGAGCTGCAAATGCCACTTCCAGCTTAGCTGTGCAGAACAAGAACAACAAGAAGAAGAAATATCTCGAAATATGTCCGTCAGGCCACTTCCCTTGAGATAAATCTGCAAATATCTCGGAAACGAAGCGAGCTATGGCAAAATGTGAAGAGACCTTTTTTGTAGAGAATTAAGTTTCCTACTTTTTATGTTCGATGATATTTTTTGATCAGATGCGTAGTTCTCGAGATATATCAAGATATTTAAAAGTTCCGAAGCTGCACCAACATAATAGAGGTACAGAAACACCGTGGCCCCTTTCGGTGAGATAACTCTGCACTAGTGCGAGCTGCAAATGCCACTTCCAGCTTAGCTGTGCAGAAGAAGAACAACAAGAAGAAGAAATATCTCGAAATATGTCCGTCAGGCCCCTTCCCTTGAGATAAATCTGCAAATATCTCGGAAACGAAGCGAGCTATGGCAAAATGTTAAGAGACCTTTTTTGTAGAGAATTATGTTTCCTACAATTTATGTTCTATGATATTTTTTGATCAGATGCGTAGTTCTCGAGATATATCAAGATATTTAAAAGTTCCGAAGCCACACCAACATAATAGAGATACAGAAACACCGTGGCCCCTTTCTTTGAGATAACTCTGCACTATTGCGAGCTGTAAATGCCACTTCCAGCTTAGCTGTGCAGAAGAAGAACAACAAGAAGAAGAAATATCTCGAAATATGTCCGTCAGGCCCCTTCCCTTGAGATATATCTGCAAATATCTCGGAAACGAAGCGAGCTATGGCAAAATGTTAAGAGACCTTTTTTGTAGAGAATTAAGTTTCCTACTTTTTATGTTCTATGATATTTTTTGATCAGATGCGTAGTTCTCGAGATATATCAAGATATTTAAAAGTTCCGAAGCCGCACCAACATAATAGAGATACAGAAACACCGTGGCCCCTTTCTTTGAGATAACTCTGCACTATTGCGAGCTGCAAATGCCACTTCCAGCTTAGCTGTGCAGAGGAAGAACAACAAGAAGAAGAAATATCTCGAAATATGTCCGTCAGGCCAGTTCCTTTGAGCTGAATCTGCAAATATCTCGGAAACGAAGCGAGCTATGGCAAAATGATAAGAGACGTTTTTTGTAGAGAATTATGTTTTCTACAATTTATGTTCTATGATATTTTTTGATCAGAAGCGTAGTTTTCGAGATATATCGAGATATTTAAAAGTTCCGAAGACGCACCAACATAATAGAGATACAGAAACACCGTGGCCCCTTTCTTTGAGATAACTGTGCACTAGTGCGAGCCGCAAATGCAACTTCCAGCTTAGCTGTGCAGAAGAAGAACAACAAGAAGAAGAAATATCTCGAAATATGTCCGTCAGGCCCCTTCCCTTGAGATAAATCTGCAAATGTCTCGGAAACGAAGCGAGCTATGGCAAAATGTTAAGAGACCTTTTTTGTAGAGAATTAAGTTTCCTACTTTTTATGTTCTATGATATTTTTTGATCAGATGCGTAGTTCTCGAAATATATCAAGATATTTAAAAGTTCCGAAGCCGCACCAACATAATAGAGATACAGAAACACCGTGGCCCCTTTCTTTGAGATAACTCTGCACTATTGCGAGCTGGAAATGCCACTTCCAGTTTAGCTGTGCAGAAGAAGAACAACAAGAAGAAGAAATATCTCGAAATATGTCCGTTAGGCCCCTTCCCTTGAGATAAATCTGCAAATATCTCGGAAACGAAGCGAGCTAGGGCAAAATGTTAAGAGACCTTTTTTGTAGAGAATTAAGTTTCCTACTTTTTATGTTCTATGATATTTTTTGATCAGAAGCGTAGTTTTCGAGATATATCGAGATATTTAAAAGTTCCGAAGCCGCACCAACATAATAGAGATACAGAAACACCGTGGCCCCTTTCTTTGAGATAACTCTGCACTAGTGCGAGCCGCAAATGCCACTTCCAGCTTAGCTGTGCAGAAGAAGAACAACAAGAAGAAGAAATATCTCGAAATACGTCCGTCAGGCCCCTTCCCTTGAGATAAATCTGCAAATATCTCGGAAACGAAGCGAGCTATGGCAAAATGTTAAGAGACCTTTTTTGTAGAGAATTAAGTTTCCTACTTTTTATGTTCTATGATATTTTTTGATCAGATGCGTAGTTCTCGAGATATATCAAGATATTTAAAAGTTCCGAAACCGCACCAACATAATAGAGATACAGAAACACCGTGGCCCCTTTCTTTGAGATAACTGTGCACTAGTGCGAGCCGCAAATGCAACTTCCAGCTTAGCTGTGCAGAAGAAGAACAACAAGAAGAAGAAATATCTCGAAATATGTCCGTCAGGCCCCTTCCCTTGAGATAAATCTGCAAATATCTCGGAAACGAAGCGAGCTATGGCAAAATGTTAAGAGACCTTTTTTGTAGAGAATTATGTTTCCTACAATTTATGTTCTATGATATTTTTTGATCAGATGCGTAGTTCTCGAGATATATCAAGATATTTAAAAGTTCCGAAGCCACACCAACATAATAGAGATACAGAAACACCGTGGCCCCTTTCTTTGAGATAACTCTGCACTATTGCGAGCTGTAAATGCCACTTCCAGCTTAGCTGTGCAGAAGAAGAACAACAAGAAGAAGAAATATCTCGAAATATGTCCGTCAGGCCCCTTCCCTTGAGATATATCTGCAAATATCTCGGAAACGAAGCGAGCTATGGCAAAATGTTAAGAGACCTTTTTTGTAGAGAATTAAGTTTCCTACTTTTTATGTTCTATGATATTTTTTGATCAGATGCGTAGTTCTCGAGATATATCAAGATATTTAAAAGTTCCGAAGCCGCACCAACATAATAGAGATACAGAAACACCGTGGCCCCTTTCTTTGAGATAACTCTGCACTATTGCGAGCTGCAAATGCCACTTCCAGCTTAGCTGTGCAGAGGAAGAACAACAAGAAGAAGAAATATCTCGAAATATGTCCGTCAGGCCAGTTCCTTTGAGCTGAATCTGCAAATATCTCGGAAACGAAGCGAGCTATGGCAAAATGTTAAGAGACGTTTTTTGTAGAGAATTATGTTTTCTACAATTTATGTTCTGTGATATTTTTTGATCAGAAGCGTAGTTTTCGAGATATATCGAGATATTTAAAAGTTCCGAAGACGCACCAACATAATAGAGATACAGAAACACCGTGGCCCCTTTCTTTGAGATAACTGTGCACTAGTGCGAGCCGCAAATGCCACTTCCAGCTTAGCTGTGCAGAAGAAGAACAACAAGAAGAAGAAATATCTCGAAATATGTCCGTCAGGCCCCTTCCCTTGAGATAAATCTGCAAATGTCTCGGAAACGAAGCGAGCTATGGCAAAATGTTAAGAGACCTTTTTTGTAGAGAATTAAGTTTCCTACTTTTTATGTTCTATGATATTTTTTGATCAGATGCGTAGTTCTCGAAATATATCAAGATATTTAAAAGTTCCGAAGCCGCACCAACATAATAGAGATACAGAAACACCGTGGCCCCTTTCTTTGAGATAACTCTGCACTATTGCGAGCTGTAAATGCCACTTCCAGCTTAGCTGTGCAGAAGAAGAACAACAAGAAGAAGAAATATCTCGAAATATGTCCGTCAGGCCCCTTCCCTTGAGATAAATCTGCAAATATCTCGGAAACGAAGCGAGCTATGGCAAAATGTTAAGAGACCTTTTTTGTAGAGAATTAAGTTTCCTACTTTTTATGTTCTATGATATTTTTTGATCAGATGCGTAGTTCTCGAGATATATCAAGATATTTAAAAGTTCCGAAGCCGCTCCAACATAATAGAGATACAGAAACACCGTGGCCCCTTTCTTTGAGATAACTCTGCACTAGTGCGAGCCGCAAATGCCACTTCCAGCTTAGCTGTGCAGAAGAAGAACAACAAGAAGAAGAAATATCTCGAAATACGTCCGTCAGGCCCCTTCCCTTGAGATAAATCTGCAAATATCTCGGAAACGAAGCGAGCTATGGCAAAATGTTAAGAGACCTTTTTTGTAGAGAATTAAGTTTCCTACTTTTTATGTTCTATGATATTTTTTGATCAGATGCGTAGTTCTCGAGATATATCAAGATATTTAAAAGTTCCGAAACCGCACCAACATAATAGAGATACAGAAACACCGTGGCCCCTTTCTTTGAGATAACTGTGCACTAGTGCGAGCCACAAATGCAACTTCCAGCTTAGCTGTGCAGAAGAAGAACAACAAGAAGAAGAAATATCTCGAAATATGTCCGTCAGGCCCCTTCCCTTGAGATAAATCTGCAAATATCTCGGAAACGAAGCGAGCTATGGCAAAATGTTAAGAGACCTTTTTTGTAGAGAACTATGTTTCCTACAATTTATGTTCAATGATATTTTTTGATCAGATGCGTAGTTCTCGAGATATATCAAGATATTTAAAAGTTCCGAAGCCACACCAACATAATAGAGATACAGAAACACCGTGGCCCCTTTCTTTGAGATAACTCTGCACTATTGCGAGCTGTAAATGCCACTTCCAGCTTAGCTGTGCAGAAGAAGAACAACAAGAAGAAGAAATATCTCGAAATATGTCCGTCAGGCCCCTTCCCTTGAGATATATCTGCAAATATCTCGGAAACGAAGCGAGCTATGGCAAAATGTTAAGAGACCTTTTTTGTAGAGAATTATGTTTCCTACAATTTATGTTCAATGATATTTTTTGATCAGAAGCGTAGTTTTCGAGATATATCGAGATATTTAAAAGTTCCGAAGCCGCACCAACATAATAGAGATACAGAAACACCGTGGCCCCTTTCTTTGAGATAACTCTGCACTAGTGAGAGCCGCAAATGCCACTTCCAGCTTAGCTGTGCAGAAGAAGAACAACAAGAAGAAGAAATATCTCGAAATATGTCCGTCAGGCCCCTTCCCTTGAGATAAATATGCAAATATCTCGGAAACGAAGCGAGCTATGGCAAAATGTTAAGAGACCTTTTTTGTAGAGCATTAAGTTTCCTACTTTTTATGTTCTATGATATTTTTTGATCAGATCCGTAGTTCTCGAGATATATCAAGATATTTAAAAGTTCCGAAGCCGCACCAACATAATAGAGATACAGATACACCGTGGCCCCTTTCATTGAGATAACTCTGCACTATTGCGAGCTGGAAATGCCACTTCCAGCTCAGCTGTCCAGAAGAAGAACAACAAGAAGAAGAAATATCTCGAAATATGTCCGTTAGGCCCCTTCCCTTGAGATAAATCTGCAAATATCTCGGAAACGAAGCGAGCTATGGCAAAATGTTTAGAGACCTTTCTTGTAGAGAATTAAGTTTCCTACTTTTTATGTAGTATGATATTTTTTGATCAGATGCGTAGTTCTCGAGATATATCAAGATATTTAAAAGTTCCGAAGCCGTACCAACATAATAGAGATACAGGAACACCGTGGCCCCTTTCTTTGAGATAACTCTGCACTGGTGCGAGCCGCAAATGCCACTTCCAGCTTAGCTGTGCAGAAGAAGAACAACAAGAAGAAGAAATATCTCGAAATATGTCCGTCAGGCCCCTTCCCTTGAGATAAATATGCAAATATCTCGGAAACGAAGCGAGCTATGGCAAAATGTTAAGAGACCTTTTTTGTAGAGAATTAAGTTTCCTACTTTTTATCTTCTATGATATTTTTTGATCAGATGCGTAGTTCTCGAGATATATCAAGATATTTAAAAGTTCCGAAGCCGCACCAACATAATAGAGATACAGAAACACCGTGGCCCCTTTCTTTGAGATAACTCTGCACTATTGCGAGCTGCAAATGCCACTTCCAGCTTAGCTGTGCAGAGGAAGAACAACAAGAAGAAGAAATATCTCGAAATAGTCCGTCAGGCCAGTTCCTTTGAGCTGAATCTGCAAATATCTCGGAAACGAAGCGATCTATGGCAAAATGTTAAGAGACGTTTTTTGTAGAGAATTATGTTTCCTACAATTTATGTTCTATGATATTTTTTGATCAGAAGCGTAGTTTTCGAGATATATCGAGATATCTAAAAGTTCCGAAGCCGCACCAACATAATAGGGATACAGAAACACCGTGGCCCCTTTCTTTGAGATAACTCTGCACTAGTGCGAGCCGCAAATGCCACTTCCAGCTTAGCTGTGCAGAAGAAGAACAACAAGAAGAAGAAATATCTCGAAATATGTCCGTCAGGCCCCTTCCCTTGAGATAAATCTGCAAATATCTCGGAAATGAAGCGAGCTATGGCAAAATGTTAAGAGACCTTTTTTGTAGAGAATTATGTTTCCTACAATTTATGTTCTATGATATTTTTTGATCAGATGCGTAGTTGTCGAGATATATCAAGATATTTAAAAGTTCCGAAGCCACACCAACATAATAGAGATACAGAAACACCGTGGCCCCTTTCTTTGAGATAACTCTGCACTATTGCGAGCTGTAAATGCCACTTCCAGCTTAGCTGTGCAGAAGAAGAAGAAGAAATATCTCGAAATATGTCCGTCAGACCCCTTCCCATGAGATGAATCTGCAAATATCTCGGAAACGAAGCGAGCTATGGCAAAATGTTAAGAGACCTTTTTTGTAGAGAATTATGTTTCCTACAATTTATGTTCAATGATATTTTTTGATCAGAAGCGTAGTTTTCGAGATATATCGAGATATTTAAAAGTTCCGAAGCCGCACCAACATAATAGAGATACAGAAACACCGTGGCCCCTTTCTTTGAGATAACTCTGCACTAGTGAGAGCCGCAAATGCCACTTCCAGCTTAGCTGTGCAGAAGAAGAACAACAAGAAGAAGAAATATCTCGAAATATGTCCGTCAGGCCCCTTCCCTTGAGATAAATATGCAAATATCTCGGAAACGAAGCGAGCTATGGCAAAATGTTAAGAGACCTTTTTTGTAGAGCATTAAGTTTCCTACTTTTTATGTTCTATGATATTTTTTGATCAGATCCGTAGTTCTCGAGATATATCAAGATATTTAAAAGTTCCGAAGCCGCACCAACATAATAGAGATACAGATACACCGTGGCCCCTTTCATTGAGATAACTCTGCACTATTGCGAGCTGGAAATGCCACTTCCAGCTCAGCTGTCCAGAAGAAGAACAACAAGAAGAAGAAATATCTCGAAATATGTCCGTTAGGCCCCTTCCCTTGAGATAAATCTGCAAATATCTCGGAAACCAAGCGAGCTATGGCAAAATGTTTAGAGACCTTTCTTGTAGAGAATTAAGTTTCCTACTTTTTATGTAGTATGATATTTTTTGATCAGATGCGTAGTTCTCGAGATATATCAAGATATTTAAAAGTTCCGAAGCCGCACCAACATAATAGAGATACAGGAACACCGTGGCCCCTTTCTTTGAGATAACTCTGCACTGGTGCGAGCCGCAAATGCCACTTCCAGCTTAGCTGTGCAGAAGAAGAACAACAAGAAGAAGAAATATCTCGAAATATGTCCGTCAGGCCCCTTCCCTTGAGATAAATATGCAAATATCTCGGAAACGAAGCGAGCTATGGCAAAATGTTAAGAGACCTTTTTTGTAGAGAATTAAGTTTCCTACTTTTTATCTTCTATGATATTTTTTGATCAGATGCGTAGTTCTCGAGATATATCAAGATATTTAAAAGTTCCGAAGCCGCACCAACATAATAGAGATACAGAAACACCGTGGCCCCTTTCTTTGAGATAACTCTGCACTATTGCGAGCTGCAAATGCCACTTCCAGCTTAGCTGTGCAGAGGAAGAACAACAAGAAGAAGAAATATCTCGAAATAGTCCGTCAGGCCAGTTCCTTTGAGCTGAATCTGCAAATATCTCGGAAACGAAGCGATCTATGGCAAAATGTTAAGAGACGTTTGTTGTAGAGAATTATGTTTTCTACAATTTAGGGTCTATGATATTTTTTGATCAGAAGCGTAGTTTTCGAGATATATCGAGATATCTAAAAGTTCCGAAGCCGCAATAACATAATAGGGATACAGAAACACCGTGGCCCCTTTCTTTGAGATAACTCTGCACTAGTGCGAGCCGCAAATGCCACTTCCAGCTTAGCTGTGCAGAAGAAGAACAACAAGAAGAAGAAATATCTCGAAATATGTCCGTCAGGCCCCTTCCCTTGAGATAAATCTGCAAATATCTCGGAAATGAAGCGAGCTATGGCAAAATGTTAAGAGACCTTTTTTGTAGAGAATTATGTTTCCTACAATTTACGTTCTATGATATTTTTTGATCAGAAGCGTAGTTTTCGAGATATATCGAGATATTTAAAAGTTCCGAAGCCGCACCAACATAATAGAGATACAGAAACACCGTGGCTCCTTTCTTTGAGATAACTCTGCACTATTGCGACCTGCAAATGCCACTTCCAGCTCAGCTGTGCAGAAGAAGAACAACAAGAAGAAGAAATATCTCGAAATATGTCCGTTAGGCCCCTTCCCTTGAGATAAATCTGCAAATATCTCGGAAACGAAGCGAGCTATGGCAAAATGTTTAGAGACCTTTCTTGTAGAGAATTAAGTTTCCTACTTTTTATGTAGTATGATATTTTTTGATCAGATGCGTAGTTCTCGAGATATATTAAGATATTTAAAAGTTCCGAAGCCGCACCAACATAATAGAGATACAGAAACACCGTGGCCCCTTTCTTTGAGATAACTCTGCACTAGTGCGAGCCGCAAATGCCACTTCCAGCTTAGTTGTGCAGAAGAAGAACAACAAGAAGAAGAAATATCTCGAAATATGTCCGTCAGGCCCCTTCCCGTGAGATAAATATGCAAATATCTCGGAAACGAAGCGAGCTATGGCAAAATGTTAAGAGACCTTTTTTGTAGAGAATTAAGTTTCCTACTTTTTATCTTCTATGATATTTTTTGATCAGATGCGTAGTTCTCGAGATATATCAAGATATTTAAAAGTTCCGAAGCCGCACCAACATAATAGAGATACAGAAACACCGTGGCCCCTTTCTTTGAGATAACTCTGCACTATTGCGAGCTGCAAATGCCACTTCCAGCTTAGCTGTGCAGAGGAAGAACAACAAGAAGAAGAAATATCTCGAAATATGTCCGTCAGGCCAGTTCCTTTGAGCTGAATCTGCAAATATCTCGGAAACGAAGCGATCTATGGCAAAATGTTAAGAGACATTTTTTGTAGAGAATTATGTTTCCTACACTTTATGTTCTATGATATTTTTTGATCAGAAGCGTAGTTTTCGAGATATATCGAGATATTTAAAAGTTCCGAAGCCGCACCAACATAATAGAGATACAGAAACACCGTGGCTCCTTTCTTTGAGATAACTCTGCACTATTGCGACCTGCAAATGCCACTTCCAGCTCAGCTGTGCAGAAGAAGAACAACAAGAAGAAGAAATATCTCGAAATATGTCCGTTAGGCCCCTTCCCTTGAGATAAATCTGCAAATATCTCGGAAACGAAGCGAGCTATGGCAAAATGTTTAGAGCCCTTTCTTGTAGAGAATTAAGTTTCCTACTTTTTATGTAGTATCATATTTTTTGATCAGATGCGTAGTTCTCGAGATATATCAAGATATTTAAAAGTTCCGAAGCCGCACCAACATAATAGAGATACAGGAACACCGTGGCCCCTTTCTTTGAGATAACTCTGCACTGGTGCGAGCCGCAAATGCCACTTCCAGCTTAGCTGTGCAGAAGAAGAACAACAAGAAGAAGAAATATCTCGAAATATGTCCGTCAGGCCCCTTCCCTTGAGATAAATATGCAAATCTCTCGGAAACGAAGCGAGCTATGGCAAAATGTTAAGAGACCTTTTTTGTAGAGAATTAAGTTTCCTACTTTTTATCTTCTATGATATTTTTTGATCAGAAGCGTAGTTTTCGAGATATATCGAGATATCTAAAAGTTCCGAAGCCGCACCAACATAATAGGGATACAGAAACACCGTGGCCCCTTTCTTTGAGATAACTCTGCACTAGTGCGAGCCGCAAATGCCACTTCCAGCTTAGCTGTGCAGAAGAAGAACAACAAGAAGAAGAAATATCTCGAAATATGTCCGTCAGGCCCCTTCCCTTGAGATAAATCTGCAAATATCTCGGAAATGAAGCGAGCTATGGCAAAATGTTAAGAGACCTTTTTTGTAGAGAATTATGTTTCCTACAATTTATGTTCTATGATATTTTTTGATCAGATGCGTAGTTGTCGAGATATATCAAGATATTTAAAAGTTCCGAAGCCACACCAACATAATAGAGATACAGAAACACCGTGGCCCCTTTCTTTGAGATAACTCTGCACTATTGCGAGCTGTAAATGCCACTTCCAGCTTAGCTGTGCAGAAGAAGAACAACAAGAAGAAGAAATATCTCGAAATATGTCCGTCAGACCCCTTCCCATGAGATGAATCTGCAAATATCTCGGAAACGAAGCGAGCTATGGCAAAATGTTAAGAGACATTTTTTGTAGAGAATAATGTTTCCTACAATTTACGTTCTATGATATTTTTTGATCAGAAGCGTAGTTTTCGAGATATATCGAGATATTTAAAAGTTCCGAAGCCGCACCAACATAATAGAGATACAGAAACACCGTGGCTCCTTTCTTTGAGATAACTCTGCACTATTGCGACCTGCAAATGCCACTTCCAGCTCAGCTGTGCAGAAGAAGAACAACAAGAAGAAGAAATATCTCGAAATATGTCCGTTAGGCCCCTTCCCTTGAGATAAATCTGCAAATATCTCGGAAACGAAGCGAGCTATGGCAAAATGTTTAGAGACCTTTCTTGTAGAGAATTAAGTTTCCTACTTTTTATGTAGTATGATATTTTTTGATCAGATGCGTAGTTCTCGAGATATATTAAGATATTTAAAAGTTCCGAAGCCGCACCAACATAATAGAGATACAGAAACACCGTGGCCCCTTTCTTTGAGATAACTCTGCACTAGTGCGAGCCGCAAATGCCACTTCCAGCTTAGTTGTGCAGAAGAAGAACAACAAGAAGAAGAAATATCTCGAAATATGTCCGTCAGGCCCCTTCCCTTGAGATAAATCTGCAAATATCTCGGAAATGAAGCGAGCTATGGCAAAATGTTAAGAGACCTTTTTTGTAGAGAATTATGTTTCCTACAATTTATGTTCTATGATATTTTTTGATCAGATGCGTAGTTGTCGAGATATATCAAGATATTTAAAAGTTCCGAAGCCACACCAACATAATAGAGATACAGAAACACCGTGGCCCCTTTCTTTGAGATAACTCTGCACTGTTGCGAGCTGTAAATGCCACTTCCAGCTTAGCTGTGCAGAAGAAGAACAACAAGAAGAAGAAATATCTCGAAATATGTCCGTCAGACCCCTTCCCATGAGATGAATCTGCAAATATCTCGGAAACGAAGCGAGCTATGGCAAAATGTTAAGAGACATTTTTTGTAGAGAATAATGTTTTCTACAATTTACGTTCTATGATATTTTTTGATCAGAAGCGTAGTTTTCGAGATATATCGAGATATTTAAAAGTTCCGAAGCCGCACCAACATAATAGAGATACAGAAACACCGTGGCTCCTTTCTTTGAGATAACTCTGCACTATTGCGACCTGCAAATGCCACTTCCAGCTCAGCTGTGCAGAAGAAGAACAACAAGAAGAAGAAATATCTCGAAATATGTCCGTTAGGCCCCTTCCCTTGAGATAAATCTGCAAATATCTCGGAAACGAAGCGAGCTATGGCAAAATGTTTAGAGACCTTTCTTGTAGAGAATTAAGTTTCCTACTTTTTATGTAGTATGATATTTTTTGATCAGATGCGTAGTTCTCGAGATATATTAAGATATTTAAAAGTTCCGAAGCCGCACCAACATAATAGAGATACAGAAACACCGTGGCCCCTTTCTTTGAGATAACTCTGCACTAGTGCGAGCCGCAAATGCCACTTCCAGCTTAGTTGTGCAGAAGAAGAACAACAAGAAGAAGAAATATCTCGAAATATGTCCGTCAGGCCCCTTCCCGTGAGATAAATATGCAAATATCTCGGAAACGAAGCGAGCTATGGCAAAATGTTAAGAGACCTTTTTTGTAGAGAATTAAGTTTCCTACTTTTTATCTTCTATGATATTTTTTGATCAGATGCGTAGTTCTCGAGATATATCAAGATATTTAAAAGTTCCGAAGCCGCACCAACATAATAGAGATACAGAAACACCGTGGCCCCTTTCTTTGAGATAACTCTGCACTATTGCGAGCTGCAAATGCCACTTCCAGCTTAGCTGTGCAGAGGAAGAACAACAAGAAGAAGAAATATCTCGAAATATGTCCGTCAGGCCAGTTCCTTTGAGCTGAATCTGCAAATATCTCGGAAACGAAGCGATCTATGGCAAAATGTTAAGAGACATTTTTTGTAGAGAATTATGTTTCCTACACTTTATGTTCTATGATATTTTTTGATCAGAAGCGTAGTTTTCGAGATATATCGAGATATTTAAAAGTTCCGAAGCCGCACCAACATAATAGAGATACAGAAACACCGTGGCCCCTTTCTTTGAGATAACTCTGCACTATTGCGACCTGCAAATGCCACTTCCAGCTCAGCTGTCCAGAAGAAGAACAACAAGAAGAAGAAATATCTCGAAATATGTCCGTTAGGCCCCTTCCCTTGAGATAAATCTGCAAATATCTCGGAAACGAAGCGAGCTATGGCAAAATGTTTAGAGACCTTTCTTGTAGAGAATTAAGTTTCCTACTTTTTATGTAGTATGATATTTTTTGATCAGATGCGTAGTTCTCGAGATATATCAAGATATTTAAAAGTTCCGAAGCCGCACCAACATAATAGAGATACAGGAACACCGTGGCCCCTTTCTTTGAGATAACTCTGCACTGGTGCGAGCCGCAAATGCCACTTCCAGCTTAGCTGTGCAGAAGAAGAACAACAAGAAGAAGAAATATCTCGAAATATGTCCGTCAGGCCCCTTCCCTTGAGATAAATATGCAAATCTCTCGGAAACGAAGCGAGCTATGGCAAAATGTTAAGAGACCTTTTTTGTAGAGAATTAAGTTTCCTACTTTTTATCTTCTATGATATTTTTTGATCAGATGCGTAGTTCTCGAGATATATCAAGATATTTAAAAGTTCCGAAGCCGCACCAACATAATAGAGATACAGAAACACCGTGGCCCCTTTCTTTGAGATAACTCTGCACTATTGCGAGCTGCAAATGCCACTTCCAGCTTAGCTGTGCAGACGAAGAACAACAAGAAGAAGAAATATCTCGAAATAGTCCGTCAGGCCAGTTCCTTTGAGCTGAATCTGCAAATATCTCGGAAACGAAGCGATCTATGGCAAAATGTTAAGAGACGTTTTTTGTAGAGAATTATGTTTCCTACAATTTATGTTCTATGATATTTTTTGATCAGAAGCGTAGTTTTCGAGATATATCGAGATATCTAAAAGTTCCGAAGCCGCACCAACATAATAGGGATACAGAAACACCGTGGCCCCTTTCTTTGAGATAACTCTGCACTAGTGCGAGCCGCAAATGCCACTTCCAGCTTAGCTGTGCAGAAGAAGAACAACAAGAAGAAGAAATATCTCGAAATATGTCCGTCAGGCCCCTTCCCTTGAGATAAATCTGCAAATATCTCGGAAATGAAGCGAGCTATGGCAAAATGTTAAGAGACCTTTTTTGTAGAGAATTATGTTTCCTACAATTTATGTTCTATGATATTTTTTGATCAGATGCGTAGTTGTCGAGATATATCAAGATATTTAAAAGTTCCGAAGCCACACCAACATAATAGAGATACAGAAACACCGTGGCCCCTTTCTTTGAGATAACTCTGCACTATTGCGAGCTGTAAATGCCACTTCCAGCTTAGCTGTGCAGAAGAAGAACAACAAGAAGAAGAAATATCTCGAAATATGTCCGTCAGACCCCTTCCCATGAGATGAATCTGCAAATATCTCGGAAACGAAGCGAGCTATGGCAAAATGTTAAGAGACATTTTTTGTAGAGAATAATGTTTCCTACAATTTACGTTCTATGATATTTTTTGATCAGAAGCGTAGTTTTCGAGATATATCGAGATATTTAAAAGTTCCGAAGCCGCACCAACATAATAGAGATACAGAAACACCGTGGCTCCTTTCTTTGAGATAACTCTGCACTATTGCGACCTGCAAATGCCACTTCCAGCTCAGCTGTGCAGAAGAAGAACAACAAGAAGAAGAAATATCTCGAAATATGTCCGTTAGGCCCCTTCCCTTGAGATAAATCTGCAAATATCTCGGAAACGAAGCGAGCTATGGCAAAATGTTTAGAGACCTTTCTTGTAGAGAATTAAGTTTCCTACTTTTTATGTAGTATGATATTTTTTGATCAGATGCGTAGTTCTCGAGATATATTAAGATATTTAAAAGTTCCGAAGCCGCACCAACATAATAGAGATACAGAAACACCGTGGCCCCTTTCTTTGAGATAACTCTGCACTAGTGCGAGCCGCAAATGCCACTTCCAGCTTAGTTGTGCAGAAGAAGAACAACAAGAAGAAGAAATATCTCGAAATATGTCCGTCAGGCCCCTTCCCTTGAGATAAATATGCAAATATCTCGGAAACGAAGCGAGCTATGGCAAAATGTTAAGAGACCTTTTTTGTAGAGAATTAAGTTTCCTACTTTTTATCTTCTATGATATTTTTTGATCAGATGCGTAGTTCTCGAGATATATCAAGATATTTAAAAGTTCCGAAGCCGCACCAACATAATAGAGATACAGAAACACCGTGGCCCCTTTCTTTGAGATAACTCTGCACTATTGCGAGCTGCAAATGCCACTTCCAGCTTAGCTGTGCAGAGGAAGAACAACAAGAAGAAGAAATATCTCGAAATATGTCCGTCAGGCCAGTTCCTTTGAGCTGAATCTGCAAATATCTCGGAAACGAAGCGATCTATGGCAAAATGTTAAGAGACATTTTTTGTAGAGAATTATGTTTCCTACACTTTATGTTCTATGATATTTTTTGATCAGAAGCGTAGTTTTCGAGATATATCGAGATATTTAAAAGTTCCGAAGCCGCACCAACATAATAGAGATACAGAAACACCGTGGCCCCTTTCTTTGAGATAACTCTGCACTATTGCGACCTGCAAATGCCACTTCCAGCTCAGCTGTCCAGAAGAAGAACAACAAGAAGAAGAAATATCTCGAAATATGTCCGTTAGGCCCCTTCCCTTGAGATAAATCTGCAAATATCTCGGAAACGAAGCGAGCTATGGCAAAATGTTTAGAGACCTTTCTTGTAGAGAATTAAGTTTCCTACTTTTTATCTTCTATGATATTTTTTGATCAGATGCGTAGTTCTCGAGATATATCAAGATATTTAAAAGTTCCGAAGCCGCACCAACATAATAGAGATACAGAAACACCGTGGCCCCTCTCTTTGAGATAACTCTGCACTATTGCGAGCTGCAAATGCCACTTCCAGCTTAGCTGTGCAGAAGAAGAACAACAAGAAGAAGAAATATCTCGAAATAT
Source organism: Osmia lignaria lignaria (assembly GCF_051020975.1). Lineage (NCBI taxonomy): Eukaryota > Metazoa > Arthropoda > Insecta > Hymenoptera > Megachilidae > Osmia > Osmia lignaria. The sequence continues at coordinate 6,730,045 of NW_027478167.1, read as the reverse complement.
GTCCGTCAGGCCCCTTCCCTTGAGATAAATCTGCAAATATCTCGGAAACGAAGCGAGCTATGGCAAAATGTTTAGAGACCTTTCTTGTAGAGAATTAAGTTTCCTACTTTTTATGTAGTATGATATTTTTTGATCAGATGCGTAGTTCTCGAGATATATCAAGATATTTAAAAGTTCCGAAGCCGCACCAACATAATAGAGATACAGAAACACCGTGGCCCCTTTCTTTGGGATAACTCTGCACTATTGCGAGCTGCAAATGCCACTTCCAGCTTAGCTGTGCAGAACAAGAACAACAAGAAGAAGAAATATCTCGAAATATGTCCGTCAGGCCACTTCCCTTGAGATAAATATGCAAATATCTCGGAAACGAAGCGAGCTATGGCAAAATGTTAAGAGACCTTTTTTGTAGAGAATTAAGTTTCCTACTTTTTATCTTCTATGATATTTTTTGATCAGATGCGTAGTTCTCGAGATATATCAAGATATTTAAAAGTTCCGAAGCCGCACCAACATAATAGAGATACAGAAACACCGTGGCCCCTTTCTTTGAGATAACTCTGCACTATTGCGAGCTGCAAATGCCACTTCCAGCTTAGCTGTGCAGAGGAAGAACAACAAGAAGAAGAAATATCTCGAAATATGTCCGTCAGGCCAGTTCCTTTGAGCTGAATCTGCAAATATCTCGGAAACGAAGCGATCTATGGCAAAATGTTAAGAGACGTTTTTTGTAGAGAATTATGTTTCCTACAATTTATGTTCTATGATATTTTTTGATCAGAAGCGTAGTTTTCGAGATATATCGAGATATTTAAAAGTTCCGAAGCCGCACCAACATAATAGGGATACAGAAACACCGTGGCCCCTTTCTTTGAGATAACTCTGCACTAGTGCGAGCCGCAAATGCCACTTCCAGCTTAGCTGTGCAGAAGAAGAACAACAAGAAGAAGAAATATCTCGAAATATGTCCGTCAGGCCCCTTCCCTTGAGATAAATCTGCAAATATCTCGGAAACGAAGCGAGCTATGGCAAAATGTTAAGAGACCTTTTTTGTAGAGAATAATGTTTCCTACAATTTACGTTCTATGATATTTTTTGATCAGAAGCGTAGTTTTCGAGATATATCGAGATATTTAAAAGTTCCGAAGCCGCACCAACATAATAGGGATACAGAAACACCGTGGCCCCTTTCTTTGAGATAACTCTGCACTATTGCGACCTGCAAATGCCACTTCCAGCTCAGCTGTGCAGAAGAAGAACAACAAGAAGAAGAAATATCTCGAAATATGTCCGTCAGGCCCCTTCCCTTGAGCTAAATCTGCAAATATCTCGGAAACGATGCCAGCTATGGGAAAATGTTAAGAGACCTTTTTTGTAGAGAATTAAGTTTCCTACTTTTTATGTTCTATGATATTTTTCGATCAGAGGCGTAGTTCTCGAGATATATCAAGATATTTAAAAGTTCCGAAGCCGCACCAACATAATAGAGATACAGAAACACCGTGGCCCCTTTCTTTGAGATAACTCTGCACTATTGCGCGCTGCAAATGCCACTTCCAGCTTAGCTGTGCAGAAGAAGAACAACAAGAAGAAGAAATATCTCGAAATATGTCCGTCAGGCCCCTTCCCTTGAGATAAATCTGCAAATATCTCGGAAACGAAGCGAGCTATGGCAAAATGTTAAGAGACCTTTTTTGTAGAGAATTAAGTTTCCTACTTTTTACGGTCTATGATATTTTTCGATCAGAGGCGTAGTTCTCGAGATATATCAAGATATTTAAAAGTTCCGAAGCCGCACCAACATAATAGAGATACAGAAACACCGTGGCCCCTTTCTTTGAGATAACTCTGCACTAGTGCGAGCCGCAAATGCCGCTTCCAGCTTAGCTGTGCAGAAGAAGAACAACAAGAAGAAGAAATATCTCGAAATATGTCCGTCAGGCCCCTTCCCTCGAGATAAATCTGCAAATATCTCGGAAACGAAGCGAGCTATGGCAAAATGTTAAGAGACCTTTTTTGTAGAGAATTAAGTTTCCTACTTTTTACGGTCTATGATATTTTTCGATCAGATGCGTAGTTCTCGAGATATATCAAGATATTTAAAAGTTCCGAAGCCGCACCAACATAATAGAGATACGGAAACACCGTGGCCCCTTTCTTTGAGATAACTCTGCACTAGTGCGAGCCGCAAATGCCGCTTCCAGCTTAGCTGTGCAGAAGAAGAACAACAAGAAGAAGAAATATCTCGAAATATGTCCGTCAGGCCCCTTCCCTCGAGATAAATCTGCAAATATCTCGGAAACGAAGCGAGCTATGGCAAAATGTTAAGAGACCTTATTTGTAGAGAATTAAGTTTCCTACTTTTTATGTTCTACGATATTTTTTGATCAGATGCGTAGTTCTCGAGATATATCAACATATTTAAAAGTTCCGAAGCCGCACCAACATAATAGAGATACAGAAACACCGTGGCCCCTTTCTTTTAGATAACTCTGCACTATTGCGCGCTGCAAATGCCACTTCCAGCTTAGCTGCGCAGAAGAAGAACAACAAGAAGAAGAAATATCTCGAAATATGTCCGTCAGGCCCCATCCCTTGAGATAAATCTGCAAATATCTCGGAAACGAAGCGAGCTATGGGAAAATGTTAAGAGACCTTTTTTGTAGAGAATAATGTTTCCTATAATTTACGTTCTATGATATTTTTTGATCAGGAGCGTAGTTTTCGAGATATATCGAGATATTTAAAAGTTCCGAAGACGCACCAACATAATAGAGATACAGAAACACCGTGGCCCCTTTCTTTGAGATAACTGTGCACTGGTGCGAGCCGCAAATGCCACTTCCAGCTTAGCTGTGCAGAAGAAGAACAACAAGAAGAAGAAATATCTCGAAATATGTCCGTCAGGCCCCTTCCCTTGAGATATATCTGCAAATATCTCGGAAACGAAGTGAGCTATGGCAAAATGTTAAGAGACCGTTTTTGTAGAGAATTAAGTTTCCTACTTTTTATGTTCTATGACATTTTTTGATCAGACGCGTAGTTCTCGAGATATATCAAGATATTTAAAAGTTCCGAAGACGCACCAACATAATAGAGATACAGAAACACCGTGGCCCCTTTCTTTGAGATAACTGTGCACTGGTGCGAGCCGCAAATGCCACTTCCAGCTTAGCTGTGCAGAAGAAGAACAACAAGAAGAAGAAATATCTCGAAATATGTCCGTCAGGCCCCTTCCCTTGAGATATATCTGCAAATATCTCGGAAACGAAGTGAGCTATGGCAAAATGTTAAGAGACCGTTTTTGTAGAGAATTAAGTTTCCTACTTTTTATGTTCTATGACATTTTTTGATCAGACGCGTAGTTCTCGAGATATATCAAGATATTTAAAAGTTCCGAAGCCGCACCAACATAATAGAGATACAGAAACACCGTGGCCCCTTTCTTTGAGATAACTCTGCACTATTGCGAGCTGTAAATGCCACTTCCAGCTTAGCTGTGCAGAAGAAGAACAACAAGAAGACGAAATATCTCGAAATATGACCGTCAGGCCCCTTCCCTTGAGATATATCTGCAAATATCTCGGAAACGAAGCGAGCTATGGCAAAATGTTAAGAGACCTTTTTTATAGAGAATTATGTTTCCTACAATTTATGTTCTATGATATTTTTTGATCAGAAGCGTAGTTTTCGAGATATATCGAGATATTTAAAAGTTCCGAAGCCGCACCAACATAATAGAGATACAGAAACACCGTGGCCCCTTTCTTTGAGATAACTCTGCACTAGTGCGAGCCGCAAATGCCACTTCCAGCTTAGCTGTGCAGAAGAAGAACAACAAGAAGAAGAAACATCTCGAAATATGCCCGTCAGGCCCCTTCCATTGAGATAAATCTGCAAATATCTCGGAAACGAAGCGAGCTATGGCAAAATGTTAAGACACCTTTTTTGTAGAGAATTAAGTTTCCTACTTTTTATGTTCTATGATATTTTTTGATCAGATGCGTAGTTCTCGAGATATATCAAGATATTTAAAAGTTCCGAAGCCGCACCAACATAATAGAGATACAGAAACACCGTGGCCCCTTTCTTTGAGATAACTCTGCACTACTGCGAGCTGCAAATGCCACTTCCAGCTTAGCTGTGCAGAAGAAGAACAACAAGAAGAAGAAATATCTCGAAATATGTCCGTCAGACCCCTTCCCTTGAGATAAATCTGCAAATATCTCGGAAACGAAGCGAGCTATGGCAAAATGTTAAGAGACCTTTTTTGTAGAGAATTAAGTTTCCTACTTTTTATGTTCTATGATATTTTTTGATCAGATGCGTAGTTCTCGAGATATATCGAGATATTTAAAAGTTCCGAAGCCGCACCAACATAATAGAGATACCGAAACACCGTGGCCCCTTTCTTTGAGATAACTCTGCACTAGTGCGAGCCGCAAATGCCACTTCCAGCTTAGCTGTGCAGAAGAAGAACAACAAGAAGAAGAAATATCTCGAAAATGTCCGTCAGGCCCCTTCCCTTGAGATAAATATGCAAATATCTCGGAAACGAAGCGAGCTATGGCAAAATGTTTAGAGACCTTTTTTGTAGAGAATTAAGTTTCCTACTTTTTATGTTCTATGATATTTTTTGATCAGATGCGTTGTTCTCGAGATATATCAAGATATTTAAAAGTTCCGAAGCCGCACCAACATAATAGAGATACAGAAACACCGTGGCCCCTTTCTTTGAGATAACTCTGCACTATTGCGAGCTGCAAATGCCACTTCCAGCTTAGCTGTGCAGAAGAAGAACAACAAGAAGAAGAAATATCTCGAAATATGTCTGTCAGGCCCCTTCCCTTGAGATATATCTGCAAATATCTCGGAAACGAAGCGAGCTATGGCAAAATGTTGAGAGACCTTTTTTGTAGAGCATTAAGTTTCCTACTTTTTATGTTCTATGATATTTTTTGATCGGATGCGTAGTTCTCGAGATATATCAAGATATTTAAAAGTTCCGAAGCCGCACCAACATAATAGAGATACAGAAACACCGTGGCCCCTTTCTTTGAGATAACTCTGCACTATTGCGCGCTGCAAATGCCACTTCCAGCTTAGCTGTGCAGAAGAAGAACAACAAGAAGAAGAAATATCTCGAAATATGCCCGTCAGGCCCCTTCCATTGAGATAAATCTGCAAATATCTCGGAAACGAAGAGAGCTATGGCAAAATGTTAAGAGACCTTTTTTGTAGAGAATTAAGTTTCCTACTTTTTATGTTCGATGATATTTTTTGATCAGATGCGTAGTTCTCGAGATATATCAAGATATTTAAAAGTTCCGAAGCCGCACCAACATAATAGAGATACAGAAACACCGTGGCCCCTTTCTTTGAGATAACTCTGCACTATTGCGCGCTGCAAATGCCACTTCCAGCTTAGCTGTGCAGAAGAAGAACAACAAGAAGAAGAAATATCTCGAAATATGTCCGTCAGGCCCCTTCCCTTGAGATAAATATGCAAATATCTCGGAAACGAAGCGAGCTATGGCAAAATGTTAAGAGATCTTTTTTGTAGAGAATTAAGTTTCCTACTTTTTATGTTCTATGATATTTTTTGATCAGATGCGTTGTTCTCGAGATATATCAAGATATTTAAAAGTTCCGAAGCCGCACCAACATAATAGAGATACAGAAACACCGTGGCCCCTTTCTTTGAGATAACTCTGCACTATTGCGAGCTGCAAATGCCACTTCCAGCTTAGCTGCGCAGAAGAAGAACAACAAGAAGAAGAAATATCTCGAAATATGTCTGTCAGGCCCCTTCCCTTGAGATAAATCTGCAAATATCTCGGAAACGAAGCGAGCTATGGCAAAATGTTAAGAGACCTTTTTTGTAGAGAATTAAGTTTCCTACTTTTTATGTTCTATGATATTTTTTGATCAGATGCGTAGTTCTCGAGATATATCAAGATATTTAAAAGTTCCGAAGCCGCACCAACATAATAGAGATACAGAAACACCGTGGCCCCTTTCTTTGAGATAACTCTGCACTATTGCGAGCTGCAAATGCCACTCCCAGCTTAGCTGTGCAGAAGAAGAACAACAAGAAGAAGAAATATCTCGAAATATGTCCGTCAGGCCCCTTCCCTTGAGATATATCTGCAAATATCTCGGAAACGAAGCGAGCTATGGCAAAATGTTAAGAGACCTTTTTTGTAGAGAATTAAGTTTCCTACTTTTTATGTTCTATGATATTTTTTGATCGGATGCGTAGTTCTCGAGATATATCAAGATATTTAAAAGTTCCGAAGCCGCACCAACATAATAGAGATACAGAAACACCGTGGCCCCTTTCTTTGAGATAACTCTGCACTATTGCGAGCTGCAAATGCCACTTCCAGCTTAGCTGTGCAGAAGAAGAACAACAAGAAGAAGAAATATCTCGAAATATGTCTGTCAGGCCCCTTCCCTTGAGATATATCTGCAAATATCTCGGAAACGAAGCGAGCTATGGCAAAATGTTGAGAGACCTTTTTTGTAGAGAATTAAGTTTCCTACTTTTTATGTTCTATGATATTTTTTGATCAGATGCGTTGTTCTCGAGATATATCAAGATATTTAAAAGTTCCGAAGCTGCACCAACATAATAGAGATACAGAAACACCGTGGCCCCTTTCTTTGAGATAACTCTGCACTATTGCGCGCTGCAAATGCCACTTCCAGCTTAGCTGAGCAGAAGAAGAACAACAAGAAGAAGAAATATCTCGAAATATGCCCGTCAGGCCCCTTCCATTGAGATAAATCTGCAAATATCTCGGAAACGAAGCGAGCTATGGCAAAATGTTAAGAGACCTTTTTTGTAGAGAATTAAGTTTCCTACTTTTTATGTTCTATGATATTTTTTGATCAGATGCGTAGTTCTCGAGATATATCGAGATATTTAAAAGTTCCGAAGCCGCACCAACATAATAGAGATACAGAAACACCGTGGCCCCTTTCTTTGAGATAACTCTGCACTATTGCGCGCTGCAAATGCCACTTCCAGCTTAGCTGTGCAGAAGAAGAACAACAAGAAGAAGAAATATCTCGAAATATGCCCGTCAGGCCCCTTCCATTGAGATAAATCTGCAAATATCTCGGAAACGAAGCGAGCTATGGCAAAATGTTAAGAGACCTTTTTTGTAGAGAATTAAGTTTCCTACTTTTTACGTTCGATGATATTTTTTGATCAGATGCGTAGTTCTCGAGATATATCAAGATATTTAAAAGTTCCGAAGCTGCACCCACATAATAGAGGTACAGAAACACCGTGGCCTCTTTCTTTGAGATAACTCTGCACTATTGCGAGCTGCAAATGCCACTTCCAGCTTAGCTGTGCAGAAGAAGAACAACAAGAAGAAGAAACATCTCGAAATATGTCCGTCAGGCCCCTTCCCTTGAGATAAATCTGCAAATATCTCGGAAACGAAGCGAGCTATGGCAAAATGTTTAGAGACCTTTCTTGTAGAGAATTAAGTTTCCTACTTTTTATGTAGTATGATATTTTTTGATCAGATGCGTAGTTCTCGAGATATATCAAGATATTTAAAAGTTCCGAAGCCGCACCAACATAATAGAGATACAGAAACACCGTGGCCCCTTTCTTTGAGATAACTCTGCACTATTGCGCGCTGCAAATGCCACTTCCAGCTTAGCTGTGCAGAAGAAGAACAACAAGAAGAAGAAATATCTCGAAATATGTCCGTCAGGCCCCTTCCCTTGAGATAAATATGCAAATATCTCGGAAACGAAGCGAGCTATGGCAAAATCTTAAGAGACCTTTTTTGTAGAGAATTAAGTTTCCTACTTTTTATGTTCTATGATATTTTTTGATCAGATGCGTTGTTCTCGAGATATATCAAGATATTTAAAAGTTCCGAAGCCGCACCAACATAATAGAGATACAGAAACACCGTGGCCCCTTTCTTTGAGATAACTCTGCACTACTGCCAGCTGCAAATGCCACTTCCAGCTTAGCTGTGCAGAAGAAGAACAACAAGAAGAAGAAATATCTCGAAATATGTCCGTCAGACCCCTTCCCTTGAGATAAATCTGCAAATATCTCGGAAACGAAGCGAGCTATGGCAAAATGTTAAGAGACCTTTTTTGTAGAGAATTAAGTTTCCTACTTTTTATGTTCTATGATATTTTTTGATCAGATGCGTAGTTCTCGAGATATATCGAGATATTTAAAAGTTCCGAAGCCGCACCAACATAATAGAGATACAGAAACACCGTGGCCCCTTTCTTTGAGATAACTCTGCACTAGTGCGAGCCGCAAATGCCACTTCCAGCTTAGCTGTGCAGAAGAAGAACAACAAGAAGAAGAAATATCTCGAAATATGTCCGTCAGGCCCCTTCCCTTGAGATAAATATGCAAATATCTCGGAAACGAAGCGAGCTATGGCAAAATGTTAAGAGACCTTTTTTGTAGAGAATTAAGATTCCTACTTTTTATGTTCTATGATATTTTTTGATCGGATGCGTAGTTCTCGAGATATATCAAGATATTTAAAAGTTCTGAAGCCGCACCAACATAATAGAGATACAGAAACACCGTGGCCCCTTTCTTTGAGATAACTCTGCACTATTGCGCGCTGCAAATGCCACTTCCAGCTTAGCTGTGCAGAAGAAGAACAACAAGAAGAAGAAATATCTCGAAATATGCCCGTCAGGCCCCTTCCATTGAGATAAATCTGCAAATATCTCGGAAACGAAGCGAGCTATGGCAAAATGTTAAGAGACCTTTTTTGTAGAGAATTAAGTTTCCTACTTTTTATGTTCTATGATATTTTTTGATCAGATGCGTAGTTCTCGAGATATATCAAGATATTTAAAAGTTCCGAAGCCGCACCAACATAATAGAGATACAGAAACACCGTGGCCCCTTTCTTTGAGATAACTCTGCACTACTGCGAGCTGCAAATGCCACTTCCAGCTTAGCTGTGCAGAAGAAGAACAACAAGAAGAAGAAATATCCCGAAATATGTCCGTCAGACCCCTTCCCTTGAGATAAATCTGCAAATATCTCGGAAACGAAGCGAGCTATGGCAAAATGTTAAGAGACCTTTTTTGCAGAGAATTAAGTTTCCTACTTTTTATGTTCTATGATATTTTTTGATCAGATGCGTAGTTCTCGAGATATATCGAGATATTTAAAAGTTCCGAAGCCGCACCAACATAATAGAGATACAGAAACACCGTGGCCCCTTTCTTTGAGATAACTCTGCACTAGTGCGAGCCGCAAATGCCACTTCCAGCTTAGCTGTGCAGAAGAAGAACAACAAGAAGAAGAAATATCTCGAAATATGTCCGTCAGGCCCCTTCCCTTGAGATAAATATGCAAATATCTCGGAAACGAAGCGAGCTATGGCAAAATGTTAAGAGACCTTTTTTGTAGAGAATTAAGTTTCCTACTTTTTATGTTCTATGATATTTTTTGATCAGATGCGTTGTTCTCGAGATATATCAAGATATTTAAAAGTTCCGAAGCCGCACCAACATAATAGAGATACAGAAACACCGTGGCCCCTTTCTTTGAGATAACTCTGCACTATTGCGAGCTGCAAATGCCACTTCCAGCTTAGCTGCGCAGAAGAAGAACAACAAGAAGAAGAAATATCTCGAAATATGTCTGTCAGGCCCCTTCCCTTGAGATAAATCTGCAAATATCTCGGAAACGAAGCGAGCTATGGCAAAATGTTAAGAGACCTTTTTTGTAGAGAATTAAGTTTCCTACTTTTTATGTTCTATGATATTTTTTGATCAGATGCGTAGTTCTCGAGATATATCAAGATATTTAAAAGTTCCGAAGCCGCACCAACATAATAGAGATACAGAAACACCGTGGCCCCTTTCTTTGAGATAACTCTGCACTATTGCGAGCTGCAAATGCCACTCCCAGCTTAGCTGTGCAGAAGAAGAACAACAAGAAGAAGAAATATCTCGAAATATGTCCGTCAGGCCCCTTCCGTTGAGATATATCTGCAAATATCTCGGAAACGAAGCGAGCTATGGCAAAATGTTAAGAGACCTTTTTTGTAGAGAATTAAGTTTCCTACTTTTTATGTTCGATGATATTTTTTGATCAGATGCGTAGTTCTCGAGATATATCAAGATATTTAAAAGTTCCGAAGCCGCACCAACATAATAGAGATACAGAAACACCGTGGCCCCTTTCTTTGAGATAACTCTGCACTATTGCGAGCTGCAAATGCCACTCCCAGCTTAGCTGTGCAGAAGAAGAACAACAAGAAGAAGAAATATCTCGAAATATGTCCGTCAGGCCCCTTCCGTTGAGATATATCTGCAAATATCTCGGAAACGAAGCGAGCTATGGCAAAATGTTAAGAGACCTTTTTTGTAGAGAATTAAGTTTCCTACTTTTTATGTTCGATGATATTTTTTGATCAGATGCGTAGTTCTCGAGATATATCAAGATATTTAAAAGTTCCGAAGCTGCACCCACATAATAGAGGTACAGAAACACCGTGGCCTCTTTCTTTGAGATAACTCTGCACTATTGCGAGCTGCAAATGCCACTTCCAGCTTAGCTGTGCAGAAGAAGAACAACAAGAAGAAGAAACATCTCGAAATATGTCCGTCAGGCCCCTTCCCTTGAGATAAATCTGCAAATATCTCGGAAACGAAGCGAGCTATGGCAAAATGTTTAGAGACCTTTCTTGTAGAGAATTAAGTTTCCTACTTTTTATGTAGTATGATATTTTTTGATCAGATGCGTAGTTCTCGAGATATATCAAGATATTTAAAAGTTCCGAAGCCGCACCAACATAATAGAGATACAGAAACACCGTGGCCCCTTTCTTTGAGATAACTCTGCACTATTGCGCGCTGCAAATGCCACTTCCAGCTTAGCTGTGCAGAAGAAGAACAACAAGAAGAAGAAATATCTCGAAATATGTCCGTCAGGCCCCTTCCCTTGAGATAAATATGCAAATATCTCGGAAACGAAGCGAGCTATGGCAAAATCTTAAGAGACCTTTTTTGTAGAGAATTAAGTTTCCTACTTTTTATGTTCTATGATATTTTTTGATCAGATGCGTTGTTCTCGAGATATATCAAGATATTTAAAAGTTCCGAAGCCGCACCAACATAATAGAGATACAGAAACACCGTGGCCCCTTTCTTTGAGATAACTCTGCACTATTGCGAGCTGCAAATGCCACACCCAGCTTAGCTGTGCAGAAGAAGAACAACAAGAAGAAGAAATATCTCGAAATATGTCCGTCAGGCCCCTTCCCTTGAGATATATCTGCAAATATCTCGGAAACGAAGCGAGCTATGGCAAAATGTTAAGAGACCTTTTTTGTAGAGAATTAAGTTTCCTACTTTTTATGTTCTATGATATTTTTTGATCGGATGCGTAGTTCTCGAGATATATCAAGATATTTAAAAGTTCCGAAGCCGCACCAACATAATAGAGATACAGAAACACCGTGGCCCCTTTCTTTGAGATAACTCTGCACTATTGCGCGCTGCAAATGCCACTTCCAGCTTAGCTGTGCAGAAGAAGAACAACAAGAAGAAGAAATATCTCGAAATATGCCCGTCAGGCCCCTTCCATTGAGATAAATCTGCAAATATCTCGGAAACGAAGCGAGCTATGGCAAAATGTTAAGAGACCTTTTTTGTAGAGAATTAAGTTTCCTACTTTTTATGTTCTATGATATTTTTTGATCAGATGCGTAGTTCTCGAGATATATCGAGATATTTAAAAGTTCCGAAGCCGCACCAACATAATAGAGATACAGAAACACCGTGGCCCCTTTCTTTGAGATAACTCTGCACTATTGCGAGCTGCAAATGCCACTCCCAGCTTAGCTGTGCAGAAGAAGAACAACAAGAAGAAGAAATATCTCGAAATATGTCCGTCAGGCCCCTTCCCTTGAGATATATCTGCAAATATCTCGGAAACGAAGCGAGCTATGGCAAAATGTTAAGAGACCTTTTTTGTAGAGAATTAAGTTTTCTACTTTTTATGTTCGATGATATTTTTTGATCAGATGCGTAGTTCTCGAGATATATCAAGATATTTAAAAGTTCCGAAGCTGCACCCACATAATAGAGGTACAGAAACACCGTGGCCTCTTTCTTTGAGATAACTCTGCACTATTGCGAGCTGCAAATGCCACTTCCAGCTTAGCTGTGCAGAAGAAGAACAACAAGAAGAAGAAACATCTCGAAATATGTCCGTCAGGCCCCTTCCCTTGAGATAAATCTGCAAATATCTCGGAAACGAAGCGAGCTATGGCAAAATGTTTAGAGACCTTTCTTGTAGAGAATTAAGTTTCCTACTTTTTATGTAGTATGATATTTTTTGATCAGATGCGTAGTTCTCGAGATATATCAAGATATTTAAAAGTTCCGAAGCCGCACCAACATAATAGAGATACAGAAACACCGTGGCCCCTTTCTTTGAGATAACTCTGCACTATTGCGCGCTGCAAATGCCACTTCCAGCTTAGCTGTGCAGAAGAAGAACAACAAGAAGAAGAAATATCTCGAAATATGTCCGTCAGGCCCCTTCCCTTGAGATAAATATGCAAATATCTCGGAAACGAAGCGAGCTATGGCAAAATCTTAAGAGACCTTTTTTGTAGAGAATTAAGTTTCCTACTTTTTATGTTCTATGATATTTTTTGATCAGATGCGTTGTTCTCGAGATATATCAAGATATTTAAAAGTTCCGAAGCCGCACCAACATAATAGAGATACAGAAACACCGTGGCCCCTTTCTTTGAGATAACTCTGCACTATTGCGAGCTGCAAATGCCACACCCAGCTTAGCTGTGCAGAAGAAGAACAACAAGAAGAAGAAATATCTCGAAATATGTCCGTCAGGCCCCTTCCCTTGAGATATATCTGCAAATATCTCGGAAACGAAGCGAGCTATGGCAAAATGTTAAGAGACCTTTTTTGTAGAGAATTAAGTTTCCTACTTTTTATGTTCTATGATATTTTTTGATCGGATGCGTAGTTCTCGAGATATATCAAGATATTTAAAAGTTCCGAAGCCGCACCAACATAATAGAGATACAGAAACACCGTGGCCCCTTTCTTTGAGAAAACTCTGCACTATTGCGCGCTGCAAATGCCACTTCCAGCTTAGCTGTGCAGAAGAAGAACAACAAGAAGAAGAAATATCTCGAAATATGCCCGTCAGGCCCCTTCCATTGAGATAAATCTGCAAATATCTCGGAAACGAAGCGAGCTATGGCAAAATGTTAAGAGACCTTTTTTGTAGAGAATTAAGTTTCCTACTTTTTATGTTCTATGATATTTTTTGATCAGATGCGTAGTTCTCGAGATATATCAAGATATTTAAAAGTTCCGAAGCCGCACCAACATAATAGAGATACAGAAACACCGTGGCCCCTTTCTTTGAGATAACTCTGCACTACTGCGAGCTGCAAATGCCACTTCCAGCTTAGCTGTGCAGAAGAAGAACAACAAGAAGAAGAAATATCTCGAAATATGTCCGTCAGACCCCTTCCCTTGAGATAAATCTGCAAATATCTCGGAAACGAAGCGAGCTATGGCAAAATGTTAAGAGACCTTTTTTGTAGAGAATTAAGTTTCCTACTTTTTATGTTCTATGATATTTTTTGATCAGATGCGTAGTTCCCGAGATATATCGAGATATTTAAAAGTTCCGAAGCCGCACCAACATAATAGAGATACAGAAACACCGTGGCCCCTTTCTTTGAGATAACTCTGCACTAGTGCGAGCCGCAAATGCCACTTCCAGCTTAGCTGTGCAGAAGAAGAACAACAAGAAGAAGAAATATCTCGAAATATGTCCGTCAGGCCCCTTCCCTTGAGATAAATATGCAAATATCTCGGAAACGAAGCGAGCTATGGCAAAATGTTAAGAGACCTTTTTTGTAGAGAATTAAGTTTCCTACTTTTTATGTTCTATGATATTTTTTGATCAGATGCTTAGTTCTCGAGATATATCAAGATATTTAAAAGTTCCGAAGCCGCACCAACATAATAGAGATACAGAAACACCGTGGCCCCTTTCTTTGAGATAACTCTGCACTATTGCGCGCTGCAAATGCCACTTCCAGCTTAGCTGTGCAGAAGAAGAACAACAAGAAGAAGAAATATCTCGAAATATGCCCGTCAGGCCCCTTCCATTGAGATAAATCTGCAAATATCTCGGAAACGAAGCGAGCTATGGCAAAATGTTAAGAGACCTTTTTTGTAGAGAATTAAGTTTCCTACTTTTTATGTTCTATGATATTTTTTGATCAGATGCGTAGTTCTCGAGATATATCAAGATATTTAAAAGTTCCGAAGCCGCACCAACATAATAGAGATACAGAAACACCGTGGCCCCTTCCTTTGAGATAACTCTGCACTACTGCGAGCTGCAAATGCCACTTCCAGCTTAGCTGTGCAGAAGAAGAACAACAAGAAGAAGAAATATCTCGAAATATGTCCGTCAGACCCCTTCCCTTGAGATAAATCTGCAAATATCTCGGAAACGAAGCGAGCTATGGCAAAATGTTAAGAGACCTTTTTTGTAGAGAATTAAGTTTCCTACTTTTTATGTTCTATGATATTTTTTGATCAGATCCGTAGTTCCCGAGATATATCGAGATATTTAAAAGTTCCGAAGCCGCACCAACATAATAGAGATACAGAAACACCGTGGCCCCTTTCTTTGAGATAACTCTGCACTATTGCGAGCTGCAAATGCCACTCCCAGCTTAGCTGTGCAGAAGAAGAACAACAAGAAGAAGAAATATCTCGAAATATGTCCGTCAGGCCCCTTCCCTTGATATATATCTGCAAATATCTCGGAAACGAAGCGAGCTATGGCAAAATGTTAAGAGACCTTTTTTGTAGAGAATTAAGTTTCCTACTTTTTATGTTCGATGATATTTTTTGATCAGATGCGTAGTTCTCGAGATATATCAAGATATTTAAAAGTTCCGAAGCTGCACCCACATAATAGAGGTACAGAAACACCGTGGCCTCTTTCTTTGAGATAACTCTGCACTATTGCGAGCTGCAAATGCCACTTCCAGCTTAGCTGTGCAGAAGAAGAACAACAAGAAGAAGAAACATCTCGAAATATGTCCGTCAGGCCCCTTCCCTTGAGATAAATCTGCAAATATCTCGGAAACGAAGCGAGCTATGGCAAAATGTTTAGAGACCTTTCTTGTAGAGAATTAAGTTTCCTACTTTTTATGTAGTATGATATTTTTTGATCAGATGCGTAGTTCTCGAGATATATCAAGATATTTAAAAGTTCCGAAGCCGCACCAACATAATAGAGATACAGAAACACCGTGGCCCCTTTCTTTGAGATAACTCTGCACTATTGCGCGCTGCAAATGCCACTTCCAGCTTAGCTGTGCAGAAGAAGAACAACAAGAAGAAGAAATATCTCGAAATATGTCCGTCAGGCCCCTTCCCTTGAGATAAATATGCAAATATCTCGGAAACGAAGCGAGCTATGGCAAAATCTTAAGAGACCTTTTTTGTAGAGAATTAAGTTTCCTACTTTTTATGTTCTATGATATTTTTTGATCAGATGCGTTGTTCTCGAGATATATCAAGATATTTAAAAGTTCCGAAGCCGCACCAACATAATAGAGATACAGAAACACCGTGGCCCCTTTCTTTGAGATAACTCTGCACTATTGCGAGCTGCAAATGCCACACCCAGCTTAGCTGTGCAGAAGAAGAACAACAAGAAGAAGAAATATCTCGAAATATGTCCGTCAGGCCCCTTCCCTTGAGATATATCTGCAAATATCTCGGAAACGAAGCGAGCTATGGCAAAATGTTAAGAGACCTTTTTTGTAGAGAATTAAGTTTCCTACTTTTTATGTTCTATGATATTTTTTGATCGGATGCGTAGTTCTCGAGATATATCAAGATATTTAAAAGTTCCGAAGCCGCACCAACATAATAGAAATACAGAAACACCGTGGCCCCTTTCTTTGAGATAACTCTGCACTATTGCGCGCTGCAAATGCCACTTCCAGCTTAGCTGTGCAGAAGAAGAACAACAAGAAGAAGAAATATCTCGAAATATGCCCGTCAGGCCCCTTCCATTGAGATACATCTGCAAATATCTCGGAAACGAAGCGAGCTATGGCAAAATGTTAAGAGACCTTTTTTGTAGAGAATTAAGTTTCCTACTTTTTATGTTCTATGATATTTTTTGATCAAATGCGTAGTTCTCGAGATATATCGAGATATTTAAAAGTTCCGAAGCCGCACCAACATAATAGAGATACAGAAACACCGTGGCCCCTTTCTTTGAGTTAACTCTGCACTATTGCGAGCTGCAAATGCCACTCCCAGCTTAGCTGTGCAGAAGAAGAACAACAAGAAGAAGAAACATCTCGAAATATGTCCGTCAGGCCCCTTCCCTTGAGATAAATCTGCAAATATCTCGGAAACGAAGCGAGCTATGGCAAAATGTTTAGAGACCTTTCTTGTAGAGAATTAAGTTTCCTACTTTTTATGTAGTATGATATTTTTTGATCAGATGCGTAGTTCTCGAGATATATCAAGATATTTAAAAGTTCCGAAGCCGCACCAACATAATAGAGATACAGAAACACCGTGGCCCCTTTCTTTGAGATAACTCTGCACTATTGCGCGCTGCAAATGCCACTTCCAGCTTAGCTGTGCAGAAGAAGAACAACAAGAAGAAGAAATATCTCGAAATATGTCCGTCAGGCCCCTTCCCTTGAGATAAATATGCAAATATCTCGGAAACGAAGCGAGCTATGGCAAAATCTTAAGAGACCTTTTTTGTAGAGAATTAAGTTTCCTACTTTTTATGTTCTATGATATTTTTTGATCAGATGCTTAGTTCTCGAGATATATCAAGATATTTAAAAGTTCCGAAGCCGCACCAACATAATAGAGATACAGAAACACCGTGGCCCCTTTCTGTGAGATAACTCTGCAATATTGCGAGCTGCAAATGCCACTTCCAACTTAGCTGTGCAGAGGAAGAACAACAAGAAGAAGAAATATCTCGAAATATGTCCGTCAGGCCAGTTCCTTTGAGCTGAATCTGCAAATATCTCGGAAACGAAGCGAGCTATGGCAAAATGTTAAGAGACCTTTTTTGTAGAGAATTAAGTTTCCTACCTTTTATGTTCTATGATATTTTTTGATCAGATGCGTAGTTCTCGAGATATATCAAGATATTTAAAAGTTCCGAAGCCGCACCAACATAATAGAGATACAGAAACACCGTGGCCCCTTTCTTTGAGATAACTCTGCACTATTGCGAGCTGTAAATGCCACTTCCAGCTAGGCTGTGCAGAAGAAGAACAACAAGAAGAAGAAATATCTCGAAATATGTCCGTTAGGCCCCTTCCCTTGAGATAAATCTGCAAATATCTCGGAAACGAAGCGAGCTATGGCAAAATGTTAAGAGACCTTTTTTGTAGAGAATTAAGTTTTCTACTTTTTATGTTCTATGATATTTTTTGATCAGAAGCGTAGTTTTCGAGATATATCGAGATATTTAAAAGTTCCGAAGCCGCACCAACATAATAGAGATACAGAAACACCGTGGCCCCTTTCTTTGAGATAACTCTGCACTAGTGCGAGCCGCAAATGCCACTTCCAGCTTAGCTGTGCAGAAGAAGAACAACAAGAAGAAGAAATATCTCGAAATATGTCCGTCAGGCCCCTTCCCTTGAGATAAATATGCAAATATCTCGGAAACGAAGCGAGCTATGGCAAAATGTTAAGAGCCCTTTTTTGTAGAGAATTAAGTTTCCTACTTTTTATGTTCATGATATTTTTTGATCAGATGCGTAGTTCTCGAGATATATCAAGATATTTAAAAGTTCCGAAGCCGCACCAACATAATAGAGATACAGAAACACCGTGGCCCCTTTCTTTGAGATAACTCTGCACTAGTGCGAGCGGCAAATGCCACTTCCAGCTTAGCTGTGCAGAAGAAGAACAACAAGAAGAAGAAATATCTCGAAATATGTCCGTCAGACCCCTTCCCTTGAGATGAATCTGCAAATATCTCGGAAACGAAGCGAGCCATGGCAAAATGTTGAGAGACCTTTTTTGTAGAGAATTATGTTTCCTACAATTTATGTTCTATGAGATTTTTTGATCAGAAGCGTAGTTTTCGAGATATATCGAGATATTTAAAAGTTCCGAAGCCGCACCAACATAATAGAGATACAGAAACACCGTGGCCCCTTTCTTTGAGATAACTCTGCACTAGTGCGAGCCGCAAATGCCACTTCCAGCTTAGCTGTGCAGAAGAAGAACAACAAGAAGAAGAAATATCTCGAAATATGTCCGTCAGGCCCCTTCCCTTGAGATAAATATGCAAATATCTCGGAAACGAAGCGAGCTGTGGCAAAATGTTAAGAGACCTTTTTTGTAGAGAATTAAGTTTCCTACTTTTTATGTTCTATGATATTTTTTGATCAGATGCGTAGTTCTCGAGATATATCAAGATATTTAAAAGTTCCGAAACCGCACCAACATAATAGAGATACAGAAACACCGTGGCCCCTTTCTTTGAGATAACTCTGCACTATTGCGAGCTGGAAATGCCACTTCCAGTTTAGCTGTGCAGAAGAAGAACAACAAGAAGAAGAAATATCTCGAAATATGTCCGTTAGGCCCCTTCCCTTGAGATAAATCTGCAAATATCTCGGAAACGAAGCGAGCTATGGCAAAATGTTAAGAGACCTTTTTTGTAGAGAATTAAGTTTCCTACTTTTTATGTTCGATGATATTTTTTGATCAGATGCGTAGTTTTCGAGATATATCGAGATATTTAAAAGTTCCGAAGCCGCACCAACATAATAGAGATACAGAAACACCGTGGCCCCTTTCTTTGAGATAACTCTGCACTAGTGAGAGCCGCAAATGCCACTTCTAGCTTAGCTGTGCAGAAGAAGAACAACAAGAAGAAGAAATATCTCGAAATATGTCCGTCAGGCCCCTTCCCTTGAGATAAATCTGCAAATATCTCGGAAACGAAGCGAGCTATGGCAAAATGTTAAGAGAACTTTTTTGTAGAGAATTAAGTTTCCTACTTTTTATGTTCTGTGATATTTTTTGATCAGATGCGTAGTTCTCGAGATATATCAAGATATTTAAAAGTTCCGAAGCCGCACCAACATAATAGAGGTACAGAAACACCGTGGCCTCTTTCTTTGAGATAACTCTGCACTATTGCGAGCTGCAAATGCCACTTCCAGCTCAGCTGTGCAGAAGAAGAACAACAAGAAGAAGAAATATCTCGAAATATGTCCGTCAGGCCCCTTCCCTTGAGATAAATCTGCAAATATCTCGGAAACGAAGCGAGCTATGGCAAAATGTTAAGAGACCTTTTTTGTAGAGAATTAAGTTTCCTACTTTTTATGTTCTACGATATTTTTTGATCAGATGCGTAGTTCTCGAGATATATCAAGATATTTAAAAGTTCCGAAGCCGCACCAACATAATAGAGATACAGAAACACCGTGGCCCCTTTCTTTGAGATAACTCTGCACTAGTGAGAGCCGCAAATGCCACTTCCAGCTTAGCTGTGCAGAAGAAGAACAACAAGAAGAAGAAATATCTCGAAATATGTCCGTCAGGCCCCTTCCCTTGAGATAAATATGCAAATATCTCGGAAACGAAGCGAGCTATGGCAAAATGTTAAGAGACCTTTTTTGTAGAGAATTAAGTTTCCTACTTTTTATGTTCTATGATATTTTTTGATCAGATGCGTAGTTCTCGAGATATATCAAGATATTTAAAAGTTCCGAAGCCACACCAACATAATAGAGATACAGAAACACCGTGGCCCCTTTCATTGAGATAACTCTGCACTATTGCGAGCTGGAAATGCCACTTCCAGCTTAGCTGTGCAGAAGAAGAACAACAAGAAGAAGAAATATCTCGAAATATGTCCGTCAGGCCACTTCCCTTGAGATAAATCTGCAAATATCTCGGAAACGAAGCGAGCTATGGCAAAATCTTAAGAGACCTTTTTTGTAGAGAATTAAGTTTCCTACTTTTTATGTTCGATGATATTTTTTGATCAGATGCGTAGTTCTCGAGATATATCAAGATATTTAAAAGTTCCGATGCTGCACCAACATAATAGAGGTACAGAAACACCGTGGCCTCTTTCTTTGAGATAACTCTGCACTATTGCGAGCTGCAAATGCCGCTTCGAGCTTAGCTGTGCAGAAGAAGAACAACAAGAAGAAGAAATATCTCGAAATATGTCCGTCAGACCCCTTCCCTTGAGATGAATCTGCAAATATCTCGGAAACGAAGCGAGCTATGGCAAAATGTTAAGAGACCTTTTTTGTAGAGAATAATGTTTCCTACAATTTACGTTCTATGATATTTTTTGATCAGAAGCGTAGTTTTCGAGATATATCGAGATATTTAAAAGTTCCGAAGCCGCACCAACATAATAGAGATACAGAAACACCGTGGCCCCTTTCTTTGAGATACCTGCACTATTGCGACCTGCAAATGCCACTTCCAGCTCAGCTGTGCAGAAGAAGAACAACAAGAAGAAGAAATATCTCGAAATATGTCCGTCAGGCCCCTTCCCTTGAGATAAATCTGCAAATATCTCGGAAACGAAGCGAGCTATGGACAAATGTTAAGAGACCTTTTTTGTAGAGAATTAAGTTTCCTACTTTTTATGTTCTATGATATTTTTTGATCAGAAGCGTAGTTTTCGAGATATATCGAGATATATAAAAGTTCCGAAGCCGCACCAACATAATAGAGATACAGAAACACCGTGGCCCCTTTCTTTGAGATAACTCTGCACTATTGCGAGCTGCAAATGCCACTTCCAGCTTAGCTGTGCAGAAGAAGAACAACAAGAAGAAGAAATATCTCGAAATATGTCCGTCAGGCCCCTTCCCTTGAGATAAATCTGCAAATATCTCGGAAACGAAGCGAGCTATGGCAAAATGTTTAGACACCTTTCTTGTAGAGAATTAAGTTTCCTACTTTTTATGTAGTATGATATTTTTTGATCAGATGCGTAGTTCTCGAGATATATCAAGATATTTAAAAGTTCCGAAGCCGCACCAACATAATAGAGATACAGAAACACCGTGGCCCCTTTCTTTGAGATAACTCTGCACTATTGCGACCTGCAAATGCCACTTCCAGCTCAGCTGTGCAGAAGAAGAACAACAAGAAGAAGAAATATCTCGAAATATGTCCGTCAGGCCACTTCCCTTGAGATAAATCTGCAAATATCTCGGAAACGAAGCGAGCTATGGCAAAATGTTAAGAGACCTTTTTTGTAGAGAATTAAGTTTCCTACTTTTTATGTTCGATGATATTTTTTGATCGGATGCGTAGTTCTCGAGATATATCAAGATATTTAAAAGTTCCGAAGCTGCACCAACATAATAGAGGTACAGAAACACCGTGGCCTCTTTCTTTGAGATAACTCTGCACTATTGCGAGCTGCAAATGCCACTTCCAGCTTAGCTGTGCAGAAGAAGAACAACAAGAAGAAGAAATATCTCGAAATATGTCCGTGAGGCCCCTTCCCTTGAGATAAATCTGCAAATATCTCGGAAACGAAGCGAGCTATGGCAAAATGTTAAGAGACCTTATTTGTAGAGAATTAAGTTTCCTACTTTTTATGTTCTATGATATTTTTTGATCAGATGCGTAGTTCTCGAGATATATCGAGATATTTAAAAGTTCCGAAGCCGCACCAACATAATAGAGATACAGAAACACCGTGGCCCCTTTCTTTGAGATAACTCTGCACTATTGCGAGCTGTAAATGCCACTTCCAGCTTAGCTGTGCAGAAGAAGAACAACAAGAAGAAGAAATATCTCGAAATATGTCCGTCAGGCCCCTGCCCTTGAGATATATCTGCTAATATCTCGGAAACCAAGCGAGCTATGGCAAAATGTTAAGAGACCTTTTTTGTAGAGAACTTTGTTTCCTACAATTTATGTTCTATGATATTTTTTGATCAGAAGCGTAGTTTTCGAGATATATCGAGATATTTAAAAGTTACGAAGCCGCACCAACATAATAGAGATACAGAAACACCGTGGCCCCTTTCTTTGAGATAACTCTGCAATAGTGCGAGCCGCAAATGCCACTTCCAGCTTAGCTGTGCAGAAGAAGAACAACAAGAAGAAGAAATATCTCGAAATATGTCCGTCAGGCCACTTCCCTTGAGATAAATCTGCAAATATCTCGGAAACGAAGCGAGCTATGGCAAAATGTTAAGAGACCTTTTTTGTAGAGAATTAAGTTTCCTACTTTTTATGTTCGATGATATTTTTTGATCAGATGCGTAGTTCTCGAGATATATCAAGATATTTAAAAGTTCCGAAGCTGCACCAACATAATAGAGGTACAGAAACACCGTGGCCTCTTTCTTTGAGATAACTCTGCACTATTGCGAGCTGCAAATGCCGCTTCGATCTTAGCTGTGCAGAAGAAGAGCAACAAGAAGAAGAAATATCTCGAAATATGTCCGTTAGGCCCCTTCCCTTGAGATAAATCTGCAAATATCTCGGAAACGAAGCGAGCTATGGCAAAATGTTAAGAGACCTTTTTTGTAGAGAATTAAGTTTCCTACTTTTTATGTTCTATGATATTTTTTGATCAGAAGCGTAGTTGTCGAGATATATCGAGATATTTAAAAGTTCCGAAGCCGCACCAACATAATAGAGATACAGAAACACGGTGGCCCCTTTCTTTGAGATAACTCTGCACTAGTGCGAGCCGCAAATGCCACTTCCAGCTTAGCTGTGCAGAAGAAGAACAACAAGAAGAAGAAATATCTCGAAATATGTCCGTCAGGCCCCTTCCCTTGAGATAAATCTGCAAATATCTCGGAAACCAAGCGAGCTATGGCAAAATGTTAAGAGACCTTTTTTGTAGAGAATTAAGTTTCCTACTTTTTATGTTCTATGACATTTTTTGATCAGATGCGTAGTTCTCGAGATATATCAAGATATTTAAAAGTTCCGAAGCCGCACCAACATAATAGAGATACAGAAACACCGTGGCCCGTTTCTTTAAGATAACTCTGCACTATTGCGAGCTGCAAATGCCACTTCCAGCTTAGCTGTGCAGAGGAAGAACAACAAGAAGAAGAAATATCTCGAAATATGTCCGTCAGGCCAGTTCCTTTGAGCTGAATCTGCAAATATCTCGGAAACGAAGCGAGCTATGGCAAAATGTTAAGAGACCTTTTTTGTAGAGAATTAAGTTTCCTACTTTTTATGTTCGATGATATTTTTTGATCAGATGCGTAGTTCTCGAGATATATCAAGATATTTAAAAGTTCCGAAGCTGCACCAACATAATAGAGGTACAGAAACACCGTGGCCTCTTTCTTTGAGATAACTCTGCACTATTGCGAGCTGCAAATGCCACTTCGAGCTTAGCTGTGCAGAAGAAGAACAACAAGAAGAAGAAATACCTCGAAATATGTCCGTCAGGCCCCTTCCCTTGAGATAAATCTGCAAATATCTCGGAAACGAAGAGAGCTATGGCAAAATGTTAAGAGACCTTTTTTGTAGAGAATTAAGTTTCCTACTTTTTATGTTCTATGATATTTTTTGATCAGATGCGTAGTTCTCGAGATATATCAAGATATTTAAAAGTTCCGAAGCCGCACCAACATAATAGAGATACAGAAACACCGTGGCCCCTTTCTTTGAGATAACTCTGCACTAGTGCGAGCCGCAAATGCCACTTCCAGCTTAGCTGTGCAGAAGAAGAACAACAAGAAGAAGAAATATCTCGAAATATGTCCGTCAGGCCCCTTCCCTTGAGATAAATCTGCAAATATCTCGGAAACGAAGCGAGCTATGGCAAAATGTTTAGAGAGCTTTCTTGTAGAGAATTAAGTTTCCTACTTTTTATGTAGTATGATATTTTTTGATCAGATGCGTAGTTCTCGAGATATATCAAGATATTTAAAAGTTCCGAAGCCGCACCAACATAATAGAGATACAGAAACACCGTGGCCCCTTTCTTTGGGATAACTCTGCACTATTGCGAGCTGCAAATGCCACTTCCAGCTTAGCTGTGCAGAGGAAGAACAACAAGAAGAAGAAATATCTCGAAATATGTCCGTCAGGCCAGTTCCTTTGAGCTGAATCTGCAAATATCTCGGAAACGAAGCGAGCTATGGCAAAATGTTAAGAGACGTTTTTTGTAGAGAATTATGTTTCCTACAATTTATGTTCTATGATATTTTTTGATCAGAAGTGTAGTTTTCGAGATATATCGAGATACTTAAAAGTTCCGAAGCCGCACCAACATATTAGAGATACAGAAACACCGTGGCCCCTTTCTTTGAGATAACTGTGCACTAGTGCGAGCCGCAAATGCCACTTCCAGCTTAGCTGTGCAGAAGAAGAACAACAAGAAGAAGAAAGTTCTCGAAATATGTCCGTCAGGCCCCTTCCCTTGAGATAAATCTGCAAATATCTCGGAAACGAAGCGAGCTATGGCAAAACGTTAAGAGACCTTTTTTGTAGAGAATTAAGTTTCCTACTTTTTATGTTCTATGATATTTTTTGATCAGATGCGTAGTTCTCGAGATATATCAAGATATTTAAAAGTTCCGAAACCGCACCAACATAATAGGGATACAGAAACACCGTGGCCCCTTTCTTTGAGATAACTCTGCACTATTGCGAGCTGCAAATGCCACTTCGAGCTTAGCTGTGCAGAAGAAGAACCACAAGAAGAAGAAATACCTCGAAATATGTCCGTCAGGCCCCTTCCCTTGAGATAAATCTGCAAATATCTCGGAAACGAAGAGAGCTATGGCAAAATGTTAAGAGACCTTTTTTGTAGAGAATTAAGTTTCCTACTTTTTATGTTCGATGATATTTTTTGATCAGATGCGTAGTTCTCGAGATATATCAAGATATTTAAAAGTTCCGAAGCTGCACCAACATAATAGAGGTACAGAAACACCGTGGCCTCTTTCTTTGAGATAACTCTCCACTATTGCGAGCTGCAAATGCCACTTCGAGCTTAGCTGTGCAGAAGAAGAACAACAAGAAGAAGAAATACCTCGAAATATGTCCGTCAGGCCCCTTCCCTTGAGATAAATCTGCAAATATCTCGGAAACGAAGAGAGCTATGGCAAAATGTTAAGAGACCTTTTTTGTAGAGAATAATGTTTCCTACAATTTACGCTCTATGATATTTTTTTATCAGAAGCGTAGTTTTCGAGATATATCGAGATATTTAAAAGTTCCGAAGCCGCACCAACATAATAGAGATACAGAAACACCGTGGCCCCTTTCTTTGAGATCACTGTGCACTAGTGCGAGCCGCAAATGCCACTTCCAGCTTAGCTGTGCAGAGGAAGAACAACAAGAAGAAGAAATATCTCGAAATATGTCCGTCAGGCCAGTTCCTTTGAGCTGAATCTGCAAATATCTCGGAAACGAAGCGAGCTATGGCAAAATGTTAAGAGACGTTTTTTGTAGAGAATTATGTTTGCTACAATTTATGTTCTATGATATTTTTTGATCAGAAGCGTAGTTTTCGAGATATATCGAGATACTTAAAAGTTCCGAAGCCGCACCAACATATTAGAGATACAGAAACACCGTGGCCCCTTTCTTTGAGATAACTGTGCACTAGTGCGAGCCGCAAATGCCACTTCCAGCTTAGCTGTGCAGAAGAAGAACAACAAGAAGAAGAAACTTCTCGAAATATGTCCGTCAGGCCCCTTCCCTTGAGATAAATCTGCAAATATCTCGGAAACGAAGCGAGCTATGGCAAAATCTTAAGAGACCTTTTTTGTAGAGAATTAAGTTTCCTACTTTTTATGTTCTATGATATTTTTTGATCAGATGCGTAGTTCTCGAGATATATCAAGATATTTAAAAGTTCCGAAACCGCACCAACATAATAGAGATACAGAAACACCGTGGCCCCTTTCTTTGAGATAACTCTGCACTATTGCGAGCTGTAAATGCCACTTCCAGCTTAGCTGTGCAGAAGAAGAACAACAAGAAGAAGAAATATCTCGAAATATGTCCGTCAGGCCCCTGCCCTTGAGATATATCTGCAAATATCTCGGAAACCAAGCGAGCTATGGCAAAATGTTAAGAGACCTTTTTTCTAGAGAATTATGTTTCCTACAATTTATGTTCTATGATATTTTTTGATCAGAAGCGTAGTTTTCGAGATATATCGAGATATTTAAAAGTTACGAAGCCGCACCAACATAATAGAGATACAGAAACACCGTGGCCCCTTTCTTTGAGATAACTCTGCAATAGTGCGAGCCGCAAATGCCACTTCCAGCTTAGCTGTGCAGAAAAAGAACAACAAGAAGAAGAAATATTTCGAAATATGTCCGTCAGGACCCTTCCCTTGAGATAAATCTGCAAATATCTCGGAAACGAAGCGAGCTATGGCAAAATGTTAAGAGACCTTTTTTGTAGAGAATTAAGTTTCCTACTTTTTATGTTCTATGATATTTTTTGATCGGATGCGTAGTTCTCGAGATATATCAAGATATTTAAAAGTTCCGAAGCCGCACCAACATAATACAGATACAGAAACACCGTGGCCCCTTTCTTTGAGATAACTCTGCACTAGTGCGAGCCGCAAATGCCACTTCCAGCTTAGCTGTGCAGAAGAAGAACAACAAGAAGAAAAAATATCTCGAAATATGTCCGTCAGGCCCCTTTCCTTGAGATAAATCTGCAAATATCTCGGAAACGAAGCGAGCTATGGCAAAATGTTAAGAGACCTTTTTTGTAGAGAATTAAGTTTCCTACTTTTTATGTTCTATGATATTTTTTGATCAGATGCGTAGTTCTCGAGATATATCAAGATATTTAAAAGTTCCGAAGCCGTACCAACATAATAGAGATACAGAAACACCGTGGCCCCTTTCTTTGAGATAACTCTGCACTATTGCGAGCTGCAAATGCCACTTCCAGCTTAGCTGTGCAGAGGAAGAACAACAAGAAGAAGAAATATCTCGAAATATGTCCGTCAGGCCAGTTCCTTTGAGCTGAATCTGCAAATATATCGGAAACGAAGCGAGCTATGGCAAAATGTTAAGAGACGTTTTTTGTAGAGAATTATGTTTCCTACAATTTATGTTCTATGATATTTTTTGATCAGAAGCGTAGTTTTCGAGATATATCGAGATACTTAAAAGTTCCGAAGCCGCACCAACATATTAGAGATACAGAAACACCGTGGCCCCTTTCTTTGAGATAACTGTGCACTAGTGCGAGCCGCAAATGCCACTTCCAGCTTAGCTGTGCAGAAGAAGAACAACAAGAAGAAGAAATATCTCGAAATATGTCCGTCAGGCCCCTTCCCTTGAGATAAATCTGCAAATATCTCGGAAACGAAGCGAGCTATGGCAAAATGTTAAGAGATCTTTTTTGTAGAGAATTATGTTTCCTACTTTTTATGTTCTATGATATTTTTTGATCAGACGCGTAGTTCTCGAGATATATCAAGATATTTAAAAGTTCCGAAGCCGCACCAAAATAATACAGATACAGAAACACCGTGGCCCCTTTCTTTGAGATAACTCTGCACTAGTGCGAGCCGTAAATGCCACTTCCAGCTTAGCTGTGCAGAAGAAGAACAACAAGAAGAAGAAATATCTCGAAATATGTCCGTCAGGCCCCTTCCCTTGAGATAAATCTGCAAATATCTCGGAAACGAAGCGAGCTATGGCAAAATCATAAGAGACCTTTTTTGTAGAGAATTAAGTTTCATACTTTTTATGTTCTATGATATTTTTTGATCAGATGCGTAGTTCTCGAGATATATCAAGATATTTAAACGTTCCGAAGCCGCACCAACATAATACAGATACAGAAACACCGTGGCCCCTTTCTTTGAGATAACTCTGCACTAGTGCGAGCCGCAAATGCCACTTCCAGCTTAGCTGTGCAGAAGAAGAACAACAAGAAGAAAAAATATCTCGAAATATGTCCGTCAGGCCCCTTTCCTTCAGATAAATCTGCAAATATCTCGGAAACGAAGCGAGCTATGGCAAAATGTTAAGAGACCTTTTTTGTAGAGAATTAAGTTTCCTACTTTTTATGTTCTATGATATTTTTTGATCAGATGCGTAGTTCTCGAGATATATCAAGATATTTAAAAGTTCCGAAGCCGTACCAACATAATAGAGATACAGAAACACCGTGGCCCCTTTCTTTGAGATAACTCTGCACTATTGCGAGCTGCAAATGCCACTTCCAGCTTAGCTGTGCAGAGGAAGAACAACAAGAAGAAGAAATATCTCGAAATATGTCCGTCAGGCCAGTTCCTTTGAGCTGAATCTGCAAATATATCGGAAACGAAGCGAGCTATGGCAAAATGTTAAGAGACGTTTTTTGTAGAGAATTATGTTTCCTACAATTTATGTTCTATGATATTTTTTGATCAGAAGCGTAGTTTTCGAGATATATCGAGATACTTAAAAGTTCCGAAGCCGCACCAACATATTAGAGATACAGAAACACCGTGGCCCCTTTCTTTGAGATAACTGTGCACTAGTGCGAGCCGCAAATGCCACTTCCAGCTTAGCTGTGCAGAAGAAGAACAACAAGAAGAAGAAATATCTCGAAATATGTCCGTCAGGCCCCTTCCCTTGAGATAAATCTGCAAATATCTCGGAAACGAAGCGAGCTATGGCAAAATGTTAAGAGATCTTTTTTGTAGAGAATTATGTTTCCTACTTTTTATGTTCTATGATATTTTTTGATCAGACGCGTAGTTCTCGAGATATATCAAGATATTTAAAAGTTCCGAAGCCGCACCAAAATAATACAGATACAGAAACACCGTGGCCCCTTTCTTTGAGATAACTCTGCACTAGTGCGAGCCGTAAATGCCACTTCCAGCTTAGCTGTGCAGAAGAAGAACAACAAGAAGAAGAAATATCTCGAAATATGTCCGTCAGGCCCCTTCCCTTGAGATAAATCTGCAAATATCTCGGAAACGAAGCGAGCTATGGCAAAATCATAAGAGACCTTTTTTGTAGAGAATTAAGTTTCATACTTTTTATGTTCTATGATATTTTTTGATCAGATGCGTAGTTCTCGAGATATATCAAGATATTTAAAAGTTCCGAAGCCGCACCAACATAATACAGATACAGAAACACCGTGGCCCCTTTCTTTGAGATAACTCTGCACTAGTGCGAGCCGCAAATGCCACTTCCAGCTTAGCTGTGCAGAAGAAGAACAACAAGAAGAAGAAATATCTCGAAATATGTCCGTCAGGCCCCTTCCCTTGAGATAAATCTGCAAATATCTCGGAAACGACGCGAGCTATGGCAAAATGTTAAGAGACCTTTTTTGTAGAGAATTATGTTTCCTACTTTTTATGTTCTATGATATTTTTTGATCAGACGCGTAGTTCTCGAGATATATCAAGATATTTAAAAGTTCCGAAGCCGCACCAACATAATAGAGATACAGAAACACCGTGGCCCCTTTCTTTGAGATATCTCTGCACTATTGCGAGCTGCAAATGCCACTTCCAGCTTAGCTGTGCAGAAGAAGAACAACAAGAAGAAGAAATATCTCGAAATATGTCCGTCAGGCCCCTGCCCTTGAGATATATCTGCAAATATCTCGGAAACCAAGCGAGCTATGGCAAAATGTTAAGAGACCTTTTTTGTAGAGAATTATGTTTCCTACAATTTATGTTCTATGATATTTTTTGATCAGAAGCGTAGTTTTCGAGATATATCTAGATATTTAAAAGTTACGAAGCCGCACCAACATAATAGAGATACAGAA
The DNA here is from genome assembly GCF_051020975.1 of Osmia lignaria lignaria. Taxonomy (NCBI): domain Eukaryota; kingdom Metazoa; phylum Arthropoda; class Insecta; order Hymenoptera; family Megachilidae; genus Osmia; species Osmia lignaria. The sequence continues at coordinate 6,700,216 of NW_027478167.1, read as the reverse complement.
ACACCGTGGCCCCTTTCTTTGAGATAACTCTGCAATAGTGCGAGCCGCAAATGCCACTTCCAGCTTAGCTGTGCAGAAGAAGAACAACAAGAAGAAGAAATATCTCGAAATATGTCCGTCAGGCCCCTTCCCTTGAGATAAATCTGCAAATATCTCGGAAACGAAGCGAGCTATGGCAAAATGTTAAGAGACCTTTTTTGTAGAGAATTAAGTTTCCTACTTTTTATGTTCTATGATATTTTTTGATCAGATGCGTAGTTCTCGAGATATATCAAGATATTTAAAAGTTCCGAAACCGCACCAACATAATAGAGATACAGAAACACCGTGGCCCCTTTCTTTGAGATAACTCTGCACTAGTGCGAGCCGCAAATGCCACTTCCAGCTTAGCTGTGCAGAAGAAGAACAACAAGAAGAAGAAATATCTCGAAATATGTCCGTGAGGCCCCTTCCCTTGTGATAAATCTGCAAATATCTCGGAAACGAAGCGAGCTATGGCAAAATGTTAAGAGACCTTATTTGTAGAGAATTAAGTTTCCTACTTTTTATGTTCTATGATATTTTTTGGTCAGATGCGTAGTTCTCGAGATATATCAAGATATTTAAAAGTTCCGAAGCCGCACCAACATAATACAGATACAGAAACACCGTGGCCCCTTTCTTTGAGATAACTCTGCACTAGTGCGAGCCGCAAATGCCACTTCCAGCTTAGCTGTGCAGAAGAAGAACAACAAGAAGAAGAAATATCTCGAAATATGTCCGTCAGGCCCCTTCCCTTGAGATAAATCTGCAAATATCTCGGAAACGACGCGAGCTATGGCAAAATGTTAAGAGACCTTTTTTGTAGAGAATTATGTTTCCTACTTTTTATGTTCTATGATATTTTTTGATCAGACGCGTAGTTCTCGAGATATATCAAGATATTTAAAAGTTCCGAAGCCGCACCAACATAATAGTGATACAGAAACACCGTGGCCCCTTTCTTTGAGATATCTCTGCACTATTGCGAGCTGCAAATGCCACTTCCAGCTTAGCTGTGCAGAAGAAGAACAACAAGAAGAAGAAATATCTCGAAATATGTCCGTGAGGCCCCTTCCCTTGAGATAAATCTGCAAATATCTCGGAAACGAAGCGAGCTATGGCAAAATGTTAAGAGACCTTATTTGTAGAGAATTAAGTTTCCTACTTTTTATGTTCTATGATATTTTTTGATCAGATGCGTAGTTCTCGAGATATATCAAGATATTTAAAAGTTCCGAAACCGCACCAACATAATAGAGATACAGAAACACCGTGGCCCCTTTCTTTGAGATAACTCTGCACTATTGCGAGCTGTAAATGCCACTTCCAGCTTAGCTGTGCAGAAGAAGAACAACAAGAAGAAGAAATATCTCGAAATATGTCCGTCAGGCCCCTGCCCTTGAGATATATCTGCAAATATCTCGGAAACCAAGCGAGCTATGGCAAAATGGTAAGAGACGTTTTTTGTAGAGAATTATGTTTCCTACAATTTATGTTCTATGATATTTTTTGATCAGAAGCGTAGTTTTCGAGATATATCTAGATATTTAAAAGTTACGAAGCCGCACCAACATAATAGAGATACAGAAACACCGTGGCCCCTTTCTTTGAGATAACTCTGCAATAGTGCGAGCCGCAAATGCCACTTCCAGCTTAGCTGTGCAGAAGAAGAACAACAAGAAGAAGAAATATCTCCAAATATGTCCGTCAGGCCCCTTCCCTTGAGATAAATCTGCAAATATCTCGGAAACGAAGCGAGCTATGGCAAAATGTTAAGAGACCTTTTTTGTAGAGAATTAAGTTTCCTACTTTTTATGTTCTATGATATTTTTTGATCAGATGCGTAGTTCTCGAGATATATCAAGATATTTAAAAGTTCCGAAGCCGCACCAACATAATAGAGATACAGAAACACCGTGGCCCCTTTCTTTGAGATAACTCTGCACTATTGCGAGCTGTAAATGCCACTTCCAGCTTAGCTGTGCAGAAGAAGAACAACAAGAAGAAGAAATATCTCGAAATATGTCCGTCAGGCCCCTGCCCTTGCGATATATCTGCAAATATCTCGGAAACGAAGCGAGCTATGGCAAAATGTTGAGAGACCTTTTTTGTAGAGAATTATGTTTCCTACAATTTATGTTCTATGATATTTTTTGATCAGAAGCGTAGTTTTCGAGATATATCGAGATATTTAAAAGTTCCGAAGCCGCACCAACATAATAGAGATACAGAAACACCGTGGCCCCTTTCTTTGAGATAACTCTGCACTATTGCGAGCTGCAAATGCCACTTCCAGCTTAGCTGCGCAGAGGAAGAACAACAAGAAAAAGAAGTATCTCGAAATATGTCCGTCAGGCCCGTTCCTTTGAGCTGAATCTGCAAATATCTCGGAAACGAAGCGAGCTATGGCAAAATGTTAAGAGACGTTTTTTGTAGAGAATTATGGTTCCTACAATTTATGTTCTATGATATTTTTTGATCAGAAGCGTAGTTTTCGAGATATATCGAGATATTTAAAAGTTCCGAAGCCGCACCAACATAATAGAGATACAGAAACACCGTGGCCCCTTTCTTTGAGATAACTCTGCACTATTGCGAGCTGTAAATGCCACTTCCAGCTTAGCTGTGCAGAAGAAGAACAACAAGAAGAAGAAATATCTCGAAATATGTCCGTCAGGCCCCTGCCCTTGAGATATATCTGCAAATATCTCGGAAACCAAGCGAGCTATGGCAAAATGGTAAGAGACCTTTTTTGTAGAGAATTATGTTTCCTACAATTTATGTTCTATGATATTTTTTGATCAGAAGCGTAGTTTTCGAGATATATCGAGATATTTAAAAGTTCCGAAGCCGCACCAACATAACAGAGATACAGAAACACGGTGGCCCCTTTCTTTGAGATAACTCTGCACTATTGCGAGCTGCAAATGCCACTTCCAGCTTAGCTGTGCAGAAGAAGAACAACAAGAAGACGAAATATCTCGAAATATGTCCGTCAGGCCCCTTCCCTTGAGATAAATCTGCAAATATCTCGGAAACGAAGCGAGCTATGGCAAAATGTTTAGAGACCTTTTTTGTAGAGAATTATGTTTCCTACAATTTATGTTCTATGATATTTTTTGATCAGAAGCGTAGTTTTCGAGATATATCGAGATATTTAAAAGTTCCGAAGCCGCACCAACATAATAGAGATACAGAAACACGGTGGCCCCTTTCTTTGAGATAACTCTGCACTAGTGCGAGCCGCAAATGCCACTTCCAGCTTAGCTGTGCAGAGGAAGAACAACAAGAAGAAGAAATATCTCGAAATATGTCCGTCAGGCCAGTTCCTTTGAGCTGAATCTGCAAATATCTCGAAAACGAAGAGAGCTATGGCAAAATGTTAAGAGACCTTTTTTGTAGAGAATTAAGTTTCCTACTTTTTATGTTCGATGATATTTTTTGATCAGATGCGTAGTTCTCGAGATATATCAAGATATTTAAAAGTTCCGAAGCTGCACCAACATAATAGAGGTACAGAAACACCGTGGCCTCTTTCTTTGAGATAACTCTGCACTATTGCGAGCTGCAAATGCCACTTCGAGCTTAGCTGTGCAGAAGAAGAACAACAAGAAGAAGAAATATCTCGAAATATGTCCGTCAGGCCCCTTCCCTTGAGATAAATCTGCAAATATCTCGGAAACGAAGAGAGCTATGGCAAAATGTTAAGAGACCTTTTTTGTAGAGAATTAAGTTTCCTACTTTTCATGTTCTATGATATTTTTTGATCAGATGCGTAGTTCTCGAGATATATCAAGATATTTAAAAGTTCCGAAGCCGCACCAACATAATAGAGATACAGAAACACCGTGGCTACTTTCTTTGAGATAACTCTGCACTATTGCGAGCTGCAAATGCCACTTCCAGCTTAGCTGTGCAGAGGAAGAACAAGAAGAAAAAGAAGTATCTCGAAATATGTCCGTCAGGCCCCTTCCTTTGAGCTGAATCTGCAAATATCTCGGAAACGAAGCGAGCTATGGCAAAATGTTAAGAGACGTTTTTTGTAGAGAATTATGTTTCCTACAATTTATGTTCTATGATATTTTTCGATCAGAAGCGTAGTTTTCGAGATATATCGAGATATTTAAAAGTTCCGAAGCCGCACCAACATAATAGAGATACAGAAACACCGTGGCCCCTTTCTTTGAGATAACTCTGCAATAGTGCGAGCCGCAAATGCCACTTCCAGCTTAGCTGTGCAGAAGAAGAACAACAAGAAGAAGAAATATCTCGAAATATGTCCGTCAGGCCCCTTCCCTTGAGATAAATCTGCAAATATCTCGGAAACGAAGCGAGCTATGGCAAAATGTTAAGAGACCTTTTTTGTAGAGAATTAAGTTTCCTACTTTTTATGTTCTATGATATTTTTTGATCAGAAGCGTAATTTTCGAGATATATCTAGATATTTAAAAGTTACGAAGCCGCACCAACATAATAGAGATACAGAAACACCGTGGCCCCTTTCTTTGAAATAACTCTGCAATAGTGCGAGCCGCAAATGCCACTTCCAGCTTAGCTGTGCAGAAGAAGAACAACAAGAAGAAGAAATATCTCCAAATATGTCCGTCAGGCCCCTTCCCTTGAGATAAATCTGCAAATATCTCGGAAACGAAGCGAGCTATGGCAAAATGTTAAGAGACCTTTTTTGTAGAGAATTAAGTTTCCTACTTTTTATGTTCTATGACATTTTTTGATCAGATGCGTAGTTTTCGAGATATATCAAGATACTTAAAAGTTCCGAAGCCGCACCAACATAATACAGATACAGAAACACCGTGGCCCCTTTCTTTGAGATAACTCTGCACTAGTGCGAGCCGCAAATGCCACTTCCAGCTTGGCTGTGCAGAAGAAGAACAACAAGAAGAAAAAATATCTCGAAATATGTCCGTTAGGCCCCTTCCCTTGAGATAAATCTGCAAATATCTCGGAAACGAAGCGAGCTATGGCAAAATGTTAAGAGACCTTTTTTGTAGAGAATTAAGTTTCCTACTTTTTATGTTCTATGATATTTTTTGATCAGATGCGTAGTTCTCGAGATATATCAAGATATTTAAAAGTTCCGAAGCCGCACCAACATAATAGAGATACAGAAACACCGTGGCCCCTTTCTTTGAGATAACTCTGCACTATTGCGAGCTGTAAATGCCACTTCCAGCTTAGCTGTGCAGAAGAAGAACAACAAGAAGAAGAAATATCTCGAAATATGTCCGTCAGGCCCCTGCCCTTGAGATATATCTGCAAATATCTCGGAAACCAAGCGAGCTATGGCAAAATGTTAAGAGACCTTTTTTGTAGAGAATTATGTTTCCTACAATTTATGTTCTATGATATTTTTTGATCAGAAGCGTAGTTTTCGAGATATATCTAGATATTTAAAAGTTACGAAGCCGCACCAACATAATAGAGATACAGAAACACCGTGGCCCCTTTCTTTGAGATAACTCTGCAATAGTGCGAGCCGCAAATGCCACTTCCAGCTTAGCTGTGCAGAAGAAGAACAACAAGAAGAAGAAATATCTCGAAATATGTCCGTCAGGCCCCTTCCCTTGAGATAAATCTGCAAATATCTCGGAAACGAAGCGAGCTATGGCAAAATGTTAAGAGACCTTTTTTGTAGAGAATTAAGTTTCCTACTTTTTATGTTCTATGATATTTTTTGATCAGATGCGTAGTTCTCGAGATATATCAAGATATTTAAAAGTTCCGAAGCCGCACCAACATAATAGAGATACAGAAACACCGTGGCCCCTTTCTTTGAGATAACTCTGCACTATTGCGAGCTGTAAATGCCACTTCCAGCTTAGCTGTGCAGAAGAAGAACAACAAGAAGAAGAAATATCTCGAAATATGTCCGTCAGGCCCCTGCCCTTGAGATATATCTGCAAATATCTCGGAAACCAAGCGAGCTATGGCAAAATGTTAAGAGACCTTTTTTGTAGAGAATTATGTTTCCTACAATTTATGTTCTATGATATTTTTTGATCAGAAGCGTAGTTTTCGAGATATATCTAGATATTTAAAAGTTACGAAGCCGCACCAACATAATAGAGATACAGAAACACCGTGGCCCCTTTCTTTGAGATAACTCTGCAATAGTGCGAGCCGCAAATGCCACTTCCAGCTTAGCTGTGCAGAAGAAGAACAACAAGAAGAAGAAATATCTCGAAATATGTCCGTCAGGCCCCTTCCCTTGAGATAAATCTGCAAATATCTCGGAAACGAAGCGAGCTATGGCAAAATGTTAAGAGACCTTTTTTGTAGAGAATTAAGTTTCCTACTTTTTATGTTCTATGATATTTTTTGATCAGATGCGTAGTTCTCGAGATATATCAAGATATTTAAAAGTTCCGAAGCCGCACCAACATAATACAGATACAGAAACACCGTGGCCCCTTTCTTTGAGATAACTCTGCACTAGTGCGAGCCGCAAATGCCACTTCCAGCTTAGCTGTGCAGAAGAAGAACAACAAGAAGAAGAAATATCTCGAAATATGTCCGTGAGGCCCCTTCCCTTGAGATAAATCTGCAAATATCTCGGAAACGACGCGAGCTATGGCAAAATGTTAAGAGACCTTTTTTGTAGAGAATTATGTTTCCTACTTTTTATGTTCTATGATATTTTTTGATCAGACGCGTAGTTCTCGAGATATATCAAGATATTTAAAAGTTCCGAAGCCGCACCAACATAATAGTGATACAGAAACACCGTGGCCCCTTTCTTTGAGATATCTCTGCACTATTGCGAGCTGCAAATGCCACTTCCAGCTTAGCTGTGCAGAAGAAGAACAACAAGAAGAAGAAATATCTCGAAATATGTCCGTGAGGCCCCTTCCCTTGAGATAAATCTGCAAATATCTCGGAAACGAAGCGAGCTATGGCAAAATGTTAAGAGACCTTATTTGTAGAGAATTAAGTTTCCTACTTTTTATGTTCTATGATATTTTTTGATCAGATGCGTAGTTCTCGAGATATATCAAGATATTTAAAAGTTCCGAAACCGCACCAACATAATAGAGATACAGAAACACCGTGGCCCCTTTCTTTGAGATAACTCTGCACTATTGCGAGCTGTAAATGCCACTTCCAGCTTAGCTGTGCAGAAGAAGAACAACAAGAAGAAGAAATATCTCGAAATATGTCCGTCAGGCCCCTGCCCTTGAGATATATCTGCAAATATCTCGGAAACCAAGCGAGCTATGGCAAAATGGTAAGAGACCTTTTTTGTAGAGAATTATGTTTCCTACAATTTATGTTCTATGATATTTTTTGATCAGAAGCGTAGTTTTCGAGATATATCTAGATATTTAAAAGTTACGAAGCCGCACCAACATAATAGAGATACAGAAACACCGTGGCCCCTTTCTTTGAGATAACTCTGCAATAGTGCGAGCCGCAAATGCCACTTCCAGCTTAGCTGTGCAGAAGAAGAACAACAAGAAGAAGAAATATCTCGAAATATGTCCGTCAGGCCCCTTCCCTTGAGATAAATCTGCAAATATCTCGGAAACGAAGCGAGCTATGGCAAAATGTTAACAGACCTTTTTTGTAGAGAATTAAGTTTCCTACTTTTTATGTTCTATGATATTTTTTGATCAGAAGCGTAGTTTTCGAGATATATCTAGATATTTAAAAGTTACGAAGCCGCACCAACATAATAGAGATACAGAAACACCGTGGCCCCTTTCTTTGAGTTAACTCTGCAATAGTGCGAGCCGCAAATGCCACTTCCAGCTTAGCTGTGCAGAAGAAGAACAACAAGAAGAAGAAATATCTCCAAATATGTCCGTCAGGCCCCTTCCCTTGAGATAAATCTGCAAATATCTCGGAAACGAAGCGAGCTATGGCAAAATGTTAAGAGACCTTTTTTGTAGAGAATTAAGTTTCCTACTTTTTATGTTCTATGATATTTTTTGATCAGATGCGTAGTTCTCGAGATATATCAAGATATTTAAAAGTTCCGAAGCCGCACCAACATAATAGAGATACAGAAACACCGTGGCCCCTTTCTTTGAGATAACTCTGCACTATTGCGAGCTGTAAATGCCACTTCCAGCTTAGCTGTGCAGAAGAAGAACAACAAGAAGAAGAAATATCTCGAAATATGTCCGTCAGGCCCCTGCCCTTGAGATATATCTGCAAATATCTCGGAAACGAAGCGAGCTATGGCAAAATGTTGAGAGACCTTTTTTGTAGAGAATTATGTTTCCTACAATTTATGTTCTATGATATTTTTTGATCAGAAGCGTAGTTTTCGAGATATATCGAGATATTTAAAAGTTCCGAAGCCGCACCAACATAATAGAGATACAGAAACACCGTGGCCCCTTTCTTTGAGATAACTCTGCACTATTGCGAGCTGCAAATGCCACTTCCAGCTTAGCTGTGCAGAGGAAGAACAACAAGAAAAAGAAGTATCTCGAAATATGTCCGTCAGGCCCGTTCCTTTGAGCTGAATCTGCAAATATCTCGGAAACGAAGCGAGCTATGGCAAAATGTTAAGAGACGTTTTTTGTAGAGAATTATGGTTCCTACAATTTATGTTCAATGATATTTTTTGATCAGAAGCGTAGTTTTCGAGATATATCGAGATATTTAAAAGTTCCGAAGCCGCACCAACATAATAGAGATACAGAAACACCGTGGCCCCTTTCTTTGAGATAACTCTGCACTATTGCGAGCTGGAAATGCCACTTCCAGTTTAGCTGTGCAGAAGAAGAACAACAAGAAGAAGAAATATCTCGAAATATGTCCGTTAGGCCCCTTCCCTTGAGATAAATCTGCAAATATCTCGGAAACGAAGCGAGATATGGCAAAATGTTCAGAGACCTTTTTTGTAGAGAATTATGTTTCCTACAATTTATGTTCTATGATATTTTTTGATCAGAAGCGTAGTTTTCGAGATATATCGAGATATTTAAAAGTTCCGAAGCCGCACCAACATAATAGAGATACAGAAACACGGTGGCCCCTTTCTTTGAGATAACTCTGCACTATTGCGAGCTGCAAATGCCACTTCCAGCTTAGCTGTGCAGAAGAAGAACAACAAGAAGACGAAATATCTCGAAATATGTCCGTCAGGCCCCTTCCCTTGAGATAAATCTGCAAATATCTCGGAAACGAAGCGAGCTATGGCAAAATGTTTAGAGACCTTTTTTGTAGAGAATTATGTTTCCTACAATTTATGTTCGATGATATTTTTTGATCAGATGCGTAGTTCTCGAGATATATCAAGATATTTAAAAGTTCCGAAGCTGCACCAACATAATAGAGGTACAGAAACACCGTGGCCTCTTTCTTTGAGATAACTCTGCACTATTGCGAGCTGCAAATGCCACTTCGAGCTTAGCTGTGCAGAAGAAGAACAACAAGAAGAAGAAATATCTCGAAATATGTCCGTCAGGCCCCTTCCCTTGAGATAAATCTGCAAATATCTCGGAAACGAAGAGAGCTATGGCAAAATGTTAAGAGACCTTTTTTGTAGAGAATTAAGTTTCCTACTTTTTATGTTCTATGATATTTTTTGATCAGATGCGTAGTTCTCGAGATATATCAAGATACTTAAAAGTTCCGAAGCCGCACCAACATAATACAGATACAGAAACACCGTGGCCCCTTTCTTTGAGATAACTCTGCACTAGTGCGAGCCGCAAATGCCACTTCCAGCTTAGCTGTGCAGAAGAAGAACAACAAGAAGAAAAAATATCTCGAAATATGTCCGTTAGGCCCCTTCCCTTGAGATAAATCTGCAAATATCTCGGAAACGAAGCGAGCTATGGCAAAATGTTAAGAGACCTTTTTTGTAGAGAATTAAGTTTCCTACTTTTTATGTTCTATGATATTTTTTGATCAGATGCGTAGTTCTCGAGATATATCAAGATATTTAAAAGTTCCGAAGCCGCACCAACATAATAGAGATACAGAAACACCGTGGCCCCTTTCTTTGAGATAACTCTGCACTATTGCGAGCTGCAAATGCCACTTCCAGCTTAGCTGTGCAGAGGAAGAACAACAAGAAAAAGAAGTATCTCGAAATATGTCCGTCAGGCCCGTTCCTTTGAGCTGAATCTGCAAATATCTCGGAAACGAAGCGAGCTATGGCAAAATGTTAAGAGACGTTTTTTGTAGAGAATTATGGTTCCTACAATTTATGTTCAATGATATTTTTTGATCAGAAGCGTAGTTTTCGAGATATATCGAGATATTTAAAAGTTCCGAAGCCGCACCAACATAATAGAGATACAGAAACACCGTGGCCCCTTTCTTTGAGATAACTCTGCACTATTGCGAGCTGGAAATGCCACTTCCAGTTTAGCTGTGCAGAAGAAGAACAACAAGAAGAAGAAATATCTCGAAATATGTCCGTTAGGCCCCTTCCCTTGAGATAAATCTGCAAATATCTCGGAAACGAAGCGAGATATGGCAAAATGTTCAGAGACCTTTTTTGTAGAGAATTATGTTTCCTACAATTTATGTTCTATGATATTTTTTGATCAGAAGCGTAGTTTTCGAGATATATCGAGATATTTAAAAGTTCCGAAGCCGCACCAACATAATAGAGATACAGAAACACGGTGGCCCCTTTCTTTGAGATAACTCTGCACTATTGCGAGCTGCAAATGCCACTTCCAGCTTAGCTGTGCAGAAGAAGAACAACAAGAAGACGAAATATCTCGAAATATGTCCGTCAGGCCCCTTCCCTTGAGATAAATCTGCAAATATCTCGGAAACGAAGCGAGCTATGGCAAAATGTTTAGAGACCTTTTTTGTAGAGAATTATGTTTCCTACAATTTATGTTCTATGATATTTTTTGATCAGAAGCGTAGTTTTCGAGATATATCGAGATATTTAAAAGTTCCGAAGCCGCACCAACATAATAGAGATACAGAAACACGGTGGCCCCTTTCTTTGAGATAACTCTGCACTGGTGCGAGCCGCAAATGCCACTTCCAGCTTAGCTGTGCAGAGGAAGAACAACAAGAAGAAGAAATATCTCGAAATATGTCCGTCAGGCCAGTTCCTTTGAGCTGAATCTGCAAATATCTCGAAAACGAAGAGAGCTATGGCAAAATGTTAAGAGACCTTTTTTGTAGAGAATTAAGTTTCCTCCTTTTTATGTTCGATGATATTTTTTGATCAGATGCGTAGTTCTCGAGATATATCAAGATATTTAAAAGTTCCGAAGCTGCACCAACATAATAGAGGTACAGAAACACCGTGGCCTCTTTCTTTGAGATAACTCTGCACTATTGCGAGCTGCAAATGCCACTTCGAGCTTAGCTGTGCAGAAGAAGAACAACAAGAAGAAGAAATATCTCGAAATATGTCCGTCAGGCCCCTGCCCTTGAGATATATCTGCAAATATCTCGGAAACGAAGCGAGCTATGGCAAAATGTTGAGAGACCTTTTTTGTAGAGAATTATGTTTCCTACAATTTATGTTCTATGATATTTTTTGATCAGAAGCGTAGTTTTCGAGATATATCGAGATATTTAAAAGTTCCGAAGCCGCACCAACATAATAGAGATACAGAAACACCGTGGCCCCTTTCTTTGAGATAACTCTGCACTATTGCGAGCTGCAAATGCCACTTCCAGCTTAGCTGTGCAGAGGAAGAACAACAAGAAAAAGAAGTATCTCGAAATATGTCCGTCAGGCCCGTTCCTTTGAGCTGAATCTGCAAATATCGCGGAAACGAAGCGAGCTATGGCAAAATGTTAAGAGACGTTTTTTGTAGAGAATTATGGTTCCTACAATTTATGTTCTATGATATTTTTTGATCAGAAGCGTAGTTTTCGAGATATATCGAGATATTTAAAAGTTCCGAAGCCGCACCAACATAATAGAGATACAGAAACACCGTGGCCCCTTTCTTTGAGATAACTCTGCACTATTGCGAGCTGGAAATGCCACTTCCAGTTTAGCTGTGCAGAAGAAGAACAACAAGAAGAAGAAATATCTCGAAATATGTCCGTTAGGCCCCTTCCCTTGAGATAAATCTGCAAATATCTCGGAAACGAAGCGAGCTATGGCAAAATGTTAAGAGACGTTTTTTGTAGAGAATTATGTTTCCTACAATTCATGTTCTATGATATTTTTTGATCAGAAGCGTAGTTTTCGAGATATATCGAGATACTTAAAAGTTCCGAAGCCGCACCAACATATTAGAGATACAGAAACACCGTGGCCCCTTTCTTTGAGATAACTGTGCACTAGTGCGAGCCGCAAATGCCACTTCCAGCTTAGCTGTGCAGAAGAAGAACAACAAGAAGAAGAAACTTCTCGAAATATGTCCGTCAGGCCCCTTCCCTTGAGATAAATCTGCAAATATCTCGGAAACGAAGCGAGCTATGGCAAAATGTTAAGAGAGCTTTTTTGTAGAGAATTATGTTTCCTACTTTTTATGTTCTATGATATTTTTTGATCAGACGCGTAGTTCTCGAGATATATCAAGATATTTAAAAGTTCCGAAGCCGCACCAACATAATAGAGATACAGAACCACCGTGGCCCCTTTCTTTGAGATAACTCTGCACTAGTGCGAGCCGCAAATGCCACTTCCAGCTTAGCTGTGCAGAAGAAGAACAACAAGAAGAAGAAATATCTCGAAATATGTCCGTCAGGCCCCTTCCCTTGAGATAAAACTGCAAATATCTCGGAAACGAAGCGAGCTATGGCAAAATGTTAAGAGACCTTTTTTGTAGAGAATTAAGTTTCCTACTTTTTATGTTCTATGATATTTTTTGATCAGATGCGTAGTTCTCGAGATATATCAAGATATTTAAAAGTTCCGAAGCCGCACCAACATAATAGAGATACAGAAACACCGTGGCTCCTTTCTTTGAGATAACTCTGCACTATTGCGAGCTGGAAATGCCACTTCCAGTTTAGCTGTGCAGAAGAAGAACAACAAGAAGAAGAAATATCTCGAAATATGTCCGTTAGGCCCCTTCCCTTGAGATGAATCTGCAAATATCTCGGAAACGAAGCGAGCTATGGCAAAATGTTAAGAGACCTTTTTTGTAGAGAATAATGTTTCCTACAATTTACGCTCTATGATATTTTTTGATCACAAGCGTAGTTTTCGAGATATATCGAGATATTTAAAAGTTCCGAAGCCGCACCAACATAATAGAGATACAGAAACACCGTGGCCCCTTTCTTTGAGATAACTCTGCACTATTGCGAGCTGGAAATGCCACTTCCAGTTTAGCTGTGCAGAAGAAGAACAACAAGAAGAAGAAATATCTCGAAATATGTCCGTTAGGCCCCTTCCCTTGAGATAAATCTGCAAATATCTCGGAAACGAAGCGAGCTATGGCAAAATGTTAAGAGACCTTTTTTGTAGAGAATTATGTTTCCTACAATTTATGTTCTATGATATTTTTTGATCAGAAGCGTAGTTTTCGAGATATATCGAGATATTTAAAAGTTCCGAAGCCGCACCAACATAATAGAGATACAGAAACACGGTGGCCCCTTTCTTTGAGATAACTCTGCACTAGTGCCAGCCGCAAATGCCACTTCCAGCTTAGCTGTGCAGAAGAAGAACAACAAGAAGAAGAAATATCTCGAAATATGTCCGTCAGGCCCCTTCCCTTGAGATAAATATGCAAATATCTCGGGAACGAAGCGAGCTATGGCAAAATGTTAAGAGACCTTTTTTGTAGAGAATTAAGTTTCCTACTTTTGATGTTCTATGACATTTTTTGATCAGATGCGTAGTTCTCGAGATATATCAAGATATTTAAAAGTTCCGAAGCCGCACCAACATAATAGAGATACAGAAACACCGTGGCCCCTTTCTTTGAGATAACTCTGCACTATTGCGAGCTGCAAATGCCACTTCCAGCTTAGCTGTGCAGAGGAAGAACAACAAGAAAAACAAGTATCTCGAAATATGTCCGTCAGGCCCCTTCCTTTGAGCTGAATCTGCAAATATCTCGGAAACGAAGCGAGCTATGGCAAAATGTTAAGAGACGTTTTTTGTAGAGAATTATGTTTCCTACAATTTATGTTCTATGATATTTTTCGATCAGAAGCGTAGTTTTCGAGATATATCGAGATATTTAAAAGTTCCGAAGCCGCACCAACATAATAGAGATACAGAAACACCGTGGCCCCTTTCTTTGAGATAACTCTGCACTAGTGCGAGCCGCAAATGCCACTTCCAGCTTAGCTGTGCAGAAGAAGAACAACAAGAAGAAGAAATATCTCGAAATATGTCCGTCAGGCCCCTTCCCTTGAGATAAATCTGCAAATATCTCGGAAACGAAGCGAGCTATGGCAAAATGTTAAGAGACCTTTTTTGTAGAGAATTAAGTTTCCTACTTTTTATGTTCTACGATATTTTTTGATCAGATGCGTAGTTCTCGAGATATATCAAGATATTTAAAAGTTCCGAAGCCGCACCAACATAATAGAGATACAGAAACACCGTGGCTCCTTTCTTTGAGATAACTCTGCACTATTGCGAGCTGGAAATGCCACTTCCAGTTTAGCTGTGCAGAAGAAGAACAACAAGAAGAAGAAATATCTCGAAATATGTCCGTTAGGCCCCTTCCCTTGAGATGAATCTGCAAATATCTCGGAAACGAAGCGAGCTATGGCAAAATGTTAAGAGACCTTTTTTGTAGAGAATAATGTTTCCTACAATTTACGCTCTATGATATTTTTTGATCACAAGCGTAGTTTTCGAGATATATCGAGATATTTAAAAGTTCCGAAGCCGCACCAACATAATAGAGATACAGAAACACCGTGGCCCCTTTCTTTGAGATAACTCTGCACTATTGCGACCTGCAAATGCCACTTCCAGCTCAGCTGTGCAGAAGAAGAACAACAAGAAGAAGAAATATCACGAAATATGTCCGTTAGGCCCCTTCCCTTGAGATAAATCTGCAAATATCTCGGAAACGAAGCGAGCTATGGCAAAATGTTAAGAGACCTTTTTTGTAGAGAATTATGTTTCCTACAATTTATGTTCTATGATATTTTTTGATCAGAAGCGTAGTTTTCGAGATATATCGAGATATTTAAAAGTTCCGAAGCCGCACCAACATAATAGAGATACAGAAACACGGTGGCCCCTTTCTTTGAGATAACTCTGCACTAGTGCCAGCCGCAAATGCCACTTCCAGCTTAGCTGTGCAGAAGAAGAACAACAAGAAGAAGAAATATCTCGAAATATGTCCGTCAGGCCCCTTCCCTTGAGATAAATATGCAAATATCTCGGAAACGAAGCGAGCTATGGCAAAATGTTAAGAGACCTTTTTTGTAGAGAATTAAGTTTCCTACTTTTGATGTTCTATGACATTTTTTGATCAGATGCGTAGTTCTCGAGATATATCAAGATATTTAAAAGTTCCGAAGCCGCACCAACATAATAGAGATACAGAAACACCGTGGCCCCTTTCTTTAAGATAACTCTGCACTATTGCGAGCTGCAAATGCCACTTCCAGCTTAGCTGTGCAGAGGAAGAACAACAAGAAGAAGAAATATCTCGAAATATGTCCGTCAGGCCAGTTCCTTTGAGCTGAATCTGCAAATATCTCGGAAACGAAGAGAGCTATGGCAAAATGTTAAGAGACCTTTTTTGTAGAGAATTAAGTTTCCTACTTTTTATGTTCGATGATATTTTTTGATCAGATGCGTAGTTCTCGAGATATATCAAGATATTTAAAAGTTCCGAAGCAGCACCAACATAATAGAGGTACAGAAACACCGTGGCCCCTTTCTTTGAGATAACTCTGCACTATTGCGAGCTGCAAATTCCACTTCCAGCTTAGCTGTGCAGAGGAAGAACAACAAGAAAAACAAGTATCTCGAAATATGTCCGTCAGGCCCCTTCCTTTGAGCTGAATCTGCAAATATCTCGGAAACGAAGCGAGCTATGGCAAAATGTTAAGAGTCGTTTTTTGTAGAGAATTATGTTTCCTACAATTTATGTTCGATGATATTTTTCGATCAGAAGCGTAGTTTTCGAGATATATCGAGATATTTAAAAGTTCCGAAGCCGCACCAACATAATAGAGATACAGAAACACCGTGGCCCCTTTCTTTGAGATAACTCTGCACTAGTGCGAGCCGCAAATGCCACTTCCAGCTTAGCTGTGCAGAAGAAGAACAACAAGAAGAAGAAATATCTCGAAATATGTCCGTCAGGCCCCTTCCCTTGAGATAAATCTGCAAATATCTCGGAAACGAAGCGAGCTATGGCAAAATGTTAAGAGAGCTTTTTTGTGGAGAATTATGTTTCCTACTTTTTATGTTCTATGATATTTTTTGATCAGACGCGTAGTTCTCGAGATATATCAAGATATTTAAAAGTTCCGAAGCCGCACCAACATAATAGAGATACAGAAACACCGTGGCCCCTTTCTTTGAGATAACTCTGCACTAGTGCGAGCCGCAAATGCCCCTTCCAGCTTAGCTGTGCAGAAGAAGAACAACAAGAAGAAGAAATATCTCGAAATATGTCCGTCAGACCAGTTCCTTTGAGCTGAATCTGCAAATATCTCGGAAACGAAGCGAGCTATGGCAAAATGTTAAGAGACGTTTTTGGTAGAGAATTATGTTTCCTACAATTTATGTTCTATGATATTTTTTGATCAGAAGCGTAGTTTTCGAGATATATCGAGATACTTAAAAGTTCCGAAGCCGCACCAACATATTAGAGATACAGAAACACCGTGGCCCCTTTCTTTGAGATAACTGTGCACTAGTGCGAGCCGCAAATGCCACTTCCAGCTTAGCTGTGCAGAAGAAGAACAACAAGAAGAAGAAACTTCTCGAAATATGTCCGTCAGGCCCCTTCCCTTGAGATAAATCTGCAAATATCTCGGAAACGAAGCGAGCTATGGCAAAATGTTAAGAGACCTTTTTTGTAGAGAATTAAGTTTCCTACTTTTTATGTTCTATGATATTTTTTGATCAGATGCGTAGTTCTCGAGATATATCAAGATATTTAAAAGTTCCGAAACCGCACCAACATAATAGAGATACAGAAACACCGTGGCCCCTTTCTTTGAGATAACTCTGCACTATTGCGAGCTGTAAATGCCACTTCCAGCTTAGCTGTGCAGAAGAAGAACAACAAGAAGAAGAAATATTTCGAAATTTGTCCGTCAGGCCCCTTCCCTTGAGATAACTCTGCAAATATCTCGGAAACGAAGCGAGCTGTGGCAAAATGTTAAGAGACCTTTTTTGTAGAGAATTAAGTTTCCTACTTTTTATGTTCTATGATATTTTTTGATCAGATGCGTAGTTCTCGAGATATATCAAGATATTTAAAAGTTCCGAAGCCGCACCAACATAATACAGATCCAGAAACACCGTGGCCCCTTTCTTTGAGATAACTCTGCACTATTGCGAGCTGCAAATGCCACTTCCAGCTTAGCTGTGCAGAAGAAGAACAACAAGAAGAAGAAATATTTCGAAATATGTCCGTCAGGCCCCTTCCCTTGAGATAAATCTGCAAATATCTCGGAAACGAAGCGAGCTATGGCAAAATGTTAAGAGACCTTTTTTGTAGAGAATTAAGTTTCCTACTTTTTATGTTCTATGATATTTTTTGATCAGATGCGTAGTTCTCGAGATATATCAAGATATTTAAAAGTTCCGAAGCCGCACCAACATAATACAGATACAGAAACACCGTGGCCCCTTTCTTTGAGATAACTCTGCACTAGTGCGAGCCGCAAATGCCACTTCCAGCTTAGCTGTGCAGAATAAGAACAACAAGAAGAAGAAATATCTCGAAATATGTCCGTCAGGCCCCTTCCCTTGAGATAAATCTGCAAATATCTCGGAAACGAAGCGAGGTATGGCAAAATGTTAAGAGACCTTTTTTGTAGAGAATTAAGTTTCCTACTTTTTATGTTCTATGATATTTTTTGATCAGATGCGTAGTTCTCGAGATATATCAAGATATTTAAAAGTTCCGAAGCCGCACCAACATAATAGAGATACAGAAACACCGTGGCTCCTTTCTTTGAGATAACTCTGCACTATTGCGAGCTGGAAATGCCACTTCCAGTTTAGCTGTGCAGAAGAAGAACAACAAGAAGAAGAAATATCTCGAAATATGTCCGTCAGGCCCCTTCCCTTGAGATAAATCTACAAATATCTCGGAAACGAAGCGAGCTATGGCAAAATGTTAAGAGACGTTTTTTGTAGAGAATTATGTTTCCTACAATTTATGTTCTATGATATTTTTCGATCAGAAGCGTAGTTTTCGAGATATATCGAGATATTTAAAAGTTCCGAAGCCGCACCAACATAATAGAGATACAGAAACACCGTGGCCCCTTTCTTTGAGATAACTCTGCACTAGTGCGAGCCGCAAATGCCACTTCCAGCTTAGCTGTGCAGAAGAAGAACAACAAGAAGAAGAAATATCTCGAAATATGTCCGTCAGGCCCCTTCCCTTGAGATAAATCTGCAAATATCTCGGAAACGAAGCGAGCTATGGCAAAATGTTAAGAGACCTTTTTTGTAGAGAATTAAGTTTCCTACTTTTTATGTTCTATGATATTTTTTGATCAGATGCGTAGTTCTCGAGATATATCAAGATATTTAAAAGTTCCGAAGCCGCACCAACATAATACAGATACAGAAACACTGTGGCCCCTTTCTTTGAGATAACTCTGCACTAATGCGAGCCGCAAATGCCACTTCCAGCTTAGCTGTGCAGAAGAAGAACAACAAGAAGAAGAAATATCTCGAAATATGTCCGTCAGGCCCCTTCCCTTGAGATAAATCTGCAAATATCTCGGAAACGAAGCGAGGTATGGCAAAATGTTAAGAGACCTTTTTTGTAGAGAATTAAGTTTGCTACTTTTTATGTTCTATGATATTTTTTGATCAGATGCGTAGTTCTCGAGATATATCAAGATATTTAAAAGTTCCGAAGCCGCACCAACATAATAGAGATACAGAAACACCGTGGCCCCTTTCTTTGAGATAACTCTGCACTAGTGCGAGCCGCAAATGCCACTTCCGGCTTAGCTGTGCAGAAGAAGAACAACAAGAAGAAGAAATATCTCGAAATATGTCCGTCAGGCCCCTTCCCTTGAGATAAATCTGCAAATATCTCGGAAACGAAGCGAGCTATGGCAAAATGTTAAGAGACCTTTTTTGTAGAGAATTAAGTTTGCTACTTTTTATGTTCTATGATATTTTTTGATCAGATGCGTAGTTCTCGAGATATATCAAGATATTTAAAAGTTCCGAAGCCGCACCAACATAATAGAGATACAGAAACACCGTGGCTCCTTTCTTTGAGATAACTCTGCACTATTGCGAGCTGGAAATGCCACTTCCAGTTTAGCTGTGCAGAAGAAGAACAACAAGAAGAAGAAATATCTCGAAATATGTCCGTTAGGCCCCTTCCCTTGAGATAAATCTGCAAATATCTCGGAAACGAAGCGAGCTATGGCAAAATGTTAAGAGACCTTTTTTGTAGAGAATTAAGTTTCCTACTTTTTATGTTCTATGATATTTTTTGATCAGATGCGTAGTTCTCGAGATATATCAAGATATTTAAAAGTTCCGAAGCCGCACCAACATAATAGAGATACAGAAACACCGTGGCCCCTTTCTTTGAGATAACTCTGCACTATTGCGAGCTGCAAATGCCACTTCCAGCTTAGCTGTGCAGAGGAAGAACAACAAGAAAAAGAAGTATCTCGAAATATGTCCGTCAGGCCCGTTCCTTTGAGCTGAATCTGCAAATATCTCGGAAACGAAGCGAGCTATGGCAAAATGTTAAGAGACGTTTTTTGTAGAGAATTATGTTTCCTACAATTTATGTTCTATGATATTTTTCGATCAGAAGCGTAGTTTTCGAGATGTATCGAGATATTTAAAAGTTCCGAAGCCGCACCAACATAATAGAGATACAGAAACACCGTGGCCCCTTTCTTTGAGATAACTCTGCACTAGTGCGAGCCGCAAAAGCCACTTCCAGCTTAGCTGTGCAGAAGAAGAACAACAAGAAGAAGAAATATCTCGAAATATGTCCGACAGGCCCCTTCCATTGAGATAAATCTGCAAATATCTCGGAAACGAAGCGAGCTATGGCGAAATGTTAAGAGACCTTTTTTGTAGAGAATTAAGTTTCCTACTTTTTATCTTCTATGATATTTTTTGATCAGATGCGTAGTTCTCGAGATATATCAAGATATTTAAAAGTGCCGAAGCCGCACCAACATAATACAGATACAGAAACACCGTGGCCCCTTTCTTTGAGATAACTCTGCACTAGTGCGAGCCGCAAATGCCACTTCCAGCTTAGCTGTGCAGAAGAAGAACAACAAGAAGAAGAAATATCTCGAAATATGTCCGTCAGGCCCCTTCCCTTGAGATAAATCTGCAAATATCTCGGAAACGAAGCGAGCTATGGCAAAATGTTAAGAGACCTTTTTTGTAGAGAATTAAGTTTCCTACTTTTTATGTTCTATGATATTTTTTGATCAGATGCGTAGTTCTCGAGATATATCAAGATATTTAAAAGTTCCGAAGCCGCACCAACATAATAGATACAGAAACACCGTGGCCCCTTTCTTTGAGATAACTCTGCACTATTGCGAGCTGCAAATGCCACTTCCAGCTTAGCTGTGCAGAGGAAGAACAACAAGAAGAAGAAATATCTCGAAATATGTCCGTCAGGCCCCTTCCCTTGAGATAAATCTGCAAATATCTCGGAAACGAAGCGAGCTATGGCAAAATGTTAAGAGACCTTTTTTGTAGAGAATTAAGTTTCCTACTTTTTATCTTCCATGATATTTTTTGATCAGATGCGTAGTTCTCGAGATATATCAAGATATTTAAAAGTTCCGAAGCCGCACCAACATAATAGAGATACAGAAACACCGTGGCCCCTTTCTTTGAGATAACTCTGCACTATTGCGAGCTGTAAATGCCACCTCCAGCTTAGCTGTGCAGAAGCAGAACAACAAGAAGAAGAAATATCTCGAAATATGTCCGTCAGGCCCCTTCCCTTGAGATATATCTGCAAATATCTCGGAAACGAAGCGAGCTATGGCAAAATGTTAAGAGACCTTTTTTGTAGAGAATTCTGTTTCCTACAATTTATGCTCTATGATATTTTTTGATCAGAAGCGTAGTTTTCGAGATATATCGAGATATTTAAAAGTTCCGAAGCCGCACCAACATAATAGAGATACAGAAACACCGTGGCCCCTTTCTTTGAGATAACTCTGCACTAGTGCGAGCCGCAAATGCCACTTCCAGCTTAGCTGTGCAGAAGAAGAACAACAAGAAGAAGAAATATCTCGAAATATGTCCGTCAGGCCCCTTCCCTTGAGATAAATCTGCAAATATCTCGGAAACGAAGCGAGCTATGGCAAAATGTTAAGAGACCTTTTTTGTAGAGAATTAAGTTTCCTACTTTTTATCTTCCATGATATTTTTTGATCAGATGCGTAGTTCTCGAGATATATCAAGATATTTAAAAGTTCCGAAGCCGCACCAACATAATAGAGATACAGAAACACCGTGGCCCCTTTCTTTGAGATAACTCTGCACTATTGCGAGCTGTAAATGCCACCTCCAGCTTAGCTGTGCAGAAGCAGAACAACAAGAAGAAGAAATATCTCGAAATATGTCCGTCAGGCCCCTTCCCTTGAGATATATCTGCAAATATCTCGGAAACGAAGCGAGCTATGGCAAAATGTTAAGAGACCTTTTTTGTAGAGAATTCTGTTTCCTACAATTTATGCTCTATGATATTTTTTGATCAGAAGCGTAGTTTTCGAGATATATCGAGATACTTAAAAGTTCCGAAGCCGCACCAACATAATAGAGATACAGAAACACCGTGGCCCCTTTCTTTGAGATAACTCTGCACTAGTGCGAGCAGCAAATGCCACTTCCAGCTTAGCTGTGCAGAAGAAGAACAACAAGAAGAAGAAATATCTCGAAATATGTCCGTCAGGCCCCTTCCCTTGAGATAAATCTGCAAATATCTCGGAAACGAAGCGAGCTATGGCAAAATGTTAAGAGACCTTTTTTGTAGAGAATTAAGTTTCCTACTTTTTATCTTCCATGATATTTTTTGATCAGATGCGTAGTTCTCGAGATATATCAAGATATTTAAAAGTTCCGAAGCCGCACCAACATAATAGAGATACAGAAACACCGTGGCCCCTTTCTTTGAGATAACTCTGCACTATTGCGAGCTGTAAATGCCACCTCCAGCTTAGCTGTGCAGAAGAAGAACAACAAGAAGAAGAAATATCTCGAAATATGTCCGTCAGGCCCCTTCCCTTGAGATATATCTGCAAATATCTCGGAAACGAAGCGAGCTATGGCAAAATGTTTAGAGACCTTTTTTGTAGAGAATTATGTTTCCTACAATTTATGTTCTATGATATTTTTTGATCAGAAGCGTAGTTTTCGAGATATATCGAGATATTTAAAAGTTCCGAAGCCGCACCAACATAATAGAGATACAGAAACACCGTGGCCCCTTTCTTTGAGATAACTCTGCACTAGTGCGAGCCGCAAATGCCACTTCCAGCTTAGCTGTGCAGAAGAAGAACAACAAGAAGAAGAAATATCTCGAAATATGTCCGTCAGGCCCCTTCCCTTGAGATATATCTGCAAATATCTCGGAAACGAAGCGAGCTATGGCAAAATGTTGAGAGACCTTTTTTGTAGAGAATTATGTTTCCTACAATTTATGTTCTATGATATTTTTCGATCAGAAGCGTAGTTTTCGAGATATATCGAGATATTTAAAAGTTCCGAAGCCGCACCAACATAATAGAGATACAGAAACACCGTGGCCCCTTTCGTTGAGATAACTCTGCACTAGTGCGAGCCGCAAATGCCACTTCCAGCTTAGCTGTGCAGAAGAAGAACAACAAGAAGAAGAAATATCTCGAAATATGTCCGTCAGGCCCCTTCCCTTGAGATAAATCTGCACATATCTCGGAAACGAAGCGAGCTATGGCAAAATGTTAAGAGACGTTTTTTGTAGAGAATTATGTTTCCTACTATTTATGTTCTATGATATTTTTTGATCCGAAGCGTAGTTTTCGAGATATATCGAGATATTTAAAAGTTCCGAAGCCGCACCAACATAATAGGGATACAGAAACACCGTGGCCCCTTTCTTTGAGATAACTCTGCACTAGTGCGAGCCGCAAATGCCACTTCCAGCTTAGCTGTGCAGAAGAAGAACAACAAGAAGAAGAAATATCTCGAAATATGTCCGTCAGGCCCCTTCCCTTGAGATAAATCTGCAAATATCTCGGAAACGAAGCGAGCTATGGCAAAATGTTAAGAGACCTCTTTTGTAGAGAATTCTGTTTCCTACAATTTATGCTCTATGATATTTTTTGATCAGAAGCGTAGTTTTCGAGATATATCGAGATATTTAAAAGTTCCGAAGCCGCACCAACATAATAGAGATACAGAAACACCGTGGCCCCTTTCTTTGAGATAACTCTGCACTAGTGCGAGCCGCAAATGCCACTTCCAGCTTAGCTGTGCAGAAGAAGAACAACAAGAAGAAGAAATATCTCGAAATATGTCCGTCAGGCCCCTTCCCTTGAGATAAATCTGCAAATATCTCGGAAACGAAGCGAGCTATGGCAAAATGTTAACAGACCTTTTTTGTAGAGAATTAAGTTTCCTACTTTTTATGTTCTATGATATTTTTTGATCAGATGCGTAGTTCTCGAGATATATCAAGATATTTAAAAGTTCCGAAGCCGCACCAACATAATAGAGATACAGAAACGCCGTGGCCCTTTTCTTTGAGATAACTCTGCACTATTGCGAGCTGCAAATGCCACTTCCAGCTTAGCTGTGCAGAGGAAGAACAACAAGAAGAAGAAATATCTCGAAATATGTCCGTCAGGCCAGTTCCTTTGAGATGAATCTGCAAATATCTCGGAAACGAAGCGAGCTATGGCAAAATGTTAAGAGACGTTTTTTATAGAGAATTATGTTTCCTACAATTTATGTTCTATGATATTTTTTGATCAGAAGCGTAGTTTTCGAGATACATCGAGATATTTAAAAGTTCCGAAGCCGCACCAACATAATAGAGATACAGAAACAGCGTGGCCCCTTTCTTTGAGATAACTCTGCACTAGTGCGAGCCGCAAATGCCACTTCCAGCTTAGCTGTGCAGAAGAAGAACAACAAGAAGAAGAAATATCTCGAAATATGTCCGTCAGGCCCCTTCCCTTGAGATAAATCTGCAAATATCTCGGAAACGAAGCGAGCTATGGCAAAATGTTAAGAGACCTTTTTTGTAGAGAATTAAGTTTCCTACTTTTTATCTTCCATGATATTTTTTGATCAGATGCGTAGTTCTCGAGATATATCAAGATATTTAAAAGTTCCGAAGCCGCACCAACATAATAGAGATACAGAAACACCGTGGCCCCTTTCTTTGAGATAACTCTGCACTATTGCGAGCTGTAAATGCCACCTCCAGCTTAGCTGTGCAGAAGAAGAACAACAAGAAGAAGAAATATCTCGAAATATGTCCGTCAGGCCCCTTCCCTTGAGATAAATCTGCAAATATCTCGGAAACGAAGCGAGCTATGGCAAAATGTTAAGCGACCTTTTTTGTAGAGAATTAAGTTTCCTACTTTTTATGTTCTATGATATTTTTTGATCAGATGCGTAGTTCTCGAGATATATCAAGATATTTAAAAGTTCCGAAGCCCCACCAACATAATAGAGATACAGAAACACCGTGGCCCCTTTCTTTGAGATAACTCTGCACTATTGCGAGCTGCAAATGCCACTTCCAGCTTAGCTGTGCAGAGGAAGAACAACAAGAAGAAGAAATATCTCGAAATATGTCCGTCAGGCCAGTTCCTTTGAGCTGAATCTGCAAATATCTCGGAAACGAAGCGAGCTATGGCAAAATGTTAAGAGACGTTTTTTGTAGAGAATTATGTTTCCTACAATTTATGTTCTATGATATTTTTTGATCAGAAGCGTAGTTTTCGAGATATATCGAGATACTTAAAAGTTCCGAAGCCGCACCAACATAATAGAGATACAGAAACACCGTGGCCCCTTTCTTTGAGATAACTGTGCACTAGTGCGAGCCGCAAATGCCACTTCCAGCTTAGCTGTGCAGAAGAAGAACAACAAGAAGAAGAAATATCTCGAAATATGTCCGTCAGGCCCCTTCCCTTGAGATAAATCTGCAAATATCTCGGAAACGAAGCGAGCTATGGCAAAATGTTAAGAGACCTTTTTTGTACAGAATTATGTTTCCTACTTTTTATGTTCTATGATATTTTTTGATCAGATGCGTAGTTCTCGAGATATATCAAGATATTTAAAAGTTCCGAAACCGCACCAACATAATAGAGATACAGAAACACCGTGGCCCCTTTCTTTGAGATAACTCTGCACTAGTGCGAGCCGCAAATGCCACTTCCAGCTTAGCTGTGCAGAAGAAGAACAACAAGAAGAAGAAATATCTCGAAATATGTCCGTTAGGCCCCTTCCCTTGAGATAAATCTGCAAATATCTCGGAAACGAAGCGAGGTATGGCAAAATGTTAAGACACCTTTTTTGTAGAGAATTAAGTTTCCTACTTTTTATGTTCTATGATATTTTTTGATCAGATGCGTAGTTCTCGAGATATATTAAGATACTTAAAAGTTCCGAAGCCGCACCAACATACTAGAGATACAGAAACACCGTGGCCCCTTTCTTTGAGATAACTCTGCACTATTGCGAGCTGTAAATGTCACTTCCAGCTTAGCTGTGCAGAAGAAGAACAACAAGAAGAAGAAATATCTCGAAATATGCCCGTCAGGCCCCTTCCCTTGAGATATATCTGCAAATATCTCGGAAACGAAGCGAGCTATGGCAAAATGTTAAGAGACCTTTTTTGTAGAGAATTATGTTTGCTACAATTTATGTTCTATGATATTTTTTGATCAGAAGCGTAGTTTTCGAGATATATCGAGATATTTAAAAGTTCCGAAGCCGCACCAACATAATAGAGATACAGAAACACCGTGGCCCCTTTCTTTGAGATAACTCTGCACTAGTGCGAGCCGCAAATGCCACTTCCAGCTTAGCTGTGCAGAAGAAGAACAACAAGAAGAAGAAATATCTCGAAATATGTCCGTCAGGCCCCTTCCCTTGAGATAAATATGCAAATATCTCGGAAACGAAGCGAGCTATGGCAAAATGTTAAGCGACCTTTTTTGTAGAGAATTATGTTTCCTACAATTTATGTTCTATGATATTTTTTGATCAGATGCGTAGTTCTCGAGATATATCAAGATATTTAAAAGTTCCGAAGCCGCACCAACATAATAGAGATACAGAAACACCGTGGCCCCTTTCTTTGAGATAACTCTGCACTATTGCGAGCTGCAAATGCCACTTCCAGCTTAGCTGTGCAGAAGAAGAACAACAAAAAGAAGAAATATCTCGAAATATGTCCGTCAGGCCCCTTCCCTTGAGATAAATCTGCAAATATCTCGGAAACGAAGCGAGCTATGGCAAAATGTTAAGCGACCTTTTTTGTAGAGAATTAAGTTTCCTACTTTTTATGTTCTATGATATTTTTTGATCAGATGCGTAGTTCTCGAGATATATCAAGATATTTAAAAGTTCCGAAGCCCCACCAACATAATAGAGATACAGAAACACCGTGGCCCCTTTCTTTGAGATAACTCTGCACTATTGCGAGCTGCAAATGCCACTTCCAGCTTAGCTGTGCAGAGGAAGAACAACAAGAAGAAGAAATATCTCGAAATATGTCCGTCAGGCCAGTTCCTTTGAGCTGAATCTGCAAATATCTCGGAAACGAAGCGAGCTATGGCAAAATGTTGAGAGACCTTTTTTGTAGAGAATTATGTTTCCTACAATTTATGTTCTATGATATTTTTCGATCAGAAGCGTAGTTTTCGAGATATATCGAGATATTTAAAAGTTCCGAAGCCGCACCAACATAATAGAGATACAGAAACACCGTGGCCCCTTTCGTTGAGATAACTCTGCACTAGTGCGAGCCGCAAATGCCACTTCCAGCTTAGCTGTGCAGAAGAAGAACAACAAGAAGAAGAAATATCTCGAAATATGTCCGTCAGGCCCCTTCCCTTGAGATAAATCTGCACATATCTCGGAAACGAAGCGAGCTATGGCAAAATGTTAAGAGACGTTTTTTGTAGAGAATTATGTTTCCTACTATTTATGTTCTATGATATTTTTTGATCCGAAGCGTAGTTTTCGAGATATATCGAGATATTTAAAAGTTCCGAAGCCGCACCAACATAATAGGGATACAGAAACACCGTGGCCCCTTTCTTTGAGATAACTCTGCACTAGTGCGAGCCGCAAATGCCACTTCCAGCTTAGCTGTGCAGAAGAAGAACAACAAGAAGAAGAAATATCTCGAAATATGTCCGTCAGGCCCCTTCCCTTGAGATAAATCTGCAAATATCTCGGAAACGAAGCGAGCTATGGCAAAATGTTAAGAGACCTCTTTTGTAGAGAATTCTGTTTCCTACAATTTATGCTCTATGATATTTTTTGATCAGAAGCGTAGTTTTCGAGATATATCGAGATATTTAAAAGTTCCGAAGCCGCACCAACATAATAGAGATACAGAAACACCGTGGCCCCTTTCTTTGAGATAACTCTGCACTAGTGCGAGCCGCAAATGCCACTTCCAGCTTAGCTGTGCAGAAGAAGAACAACAAGAAGAAGAAATATCTCGAAATATGTCCGTCAGGCCCCTTCCCTTGAGATAAATCTGCAAATATCTCGGAAACGAAGCGAGCTATGGCAAAATGTTAACAGACCTTTTTTGTAGAGAATTAAGTTTCCTACTTTTTATGTTCTATGATATTTTTTGATCAGATGCGTAGTTCTCGAGATATATCAAGATATTTAAAAGTTCCGAAGCCGCACCAACATAATAGAGATACAGAAACGCCGTGGCCCTTTTCTTTGAGATAACTCTGCACTATTGCGAGCTGCAAATGCCACTTCCAGCTTAGCTGTGCAGAGGAAGAACAACAAGAAGAAGAAATATCTCGAAATATGTCCGTCAGGCCAGTTCCTTTGAGATGAATCTGCAAATATCTCGGAAACGAAGCGAGCTATGGCAAAATGTTAAGAGACGTTTTTTATAGAGAATTATGTTTCCTACAATTTATGTTCTATGATATTTTTTGATCAGAAGCGTAGTTTTCGAGATACATCGAGATATTTAAAAGTTCCGAAGCCGCACCAACATAATAGAGATACAGAAACAGCGTGGCCCCTTTCTTTGAGATAACTCTGCACTAGTGCGAGCCGCAAATGCCACTTCCAGCTTAGCTGTGCAGAAGAAGAACAACAAGAAGAAGAAATATCTCGAAATATGTCCGTCAGGCCCCTTCCCTTGAGATAAATCTGCAAATATCTCGGAAACGAAGCGAGCTATGGCAAAATGTTAAGAGACCTTTTTTGTAGAGAATTAAGTTTCCTACTTTTTATCTTCCATGATATTTTTTGATCAGATGCGTAGTTCTCGAGATATATCAAGATATTTAAAAGTTCCGAAGCCGCACCAACATAATAGAGATACAGAAACACCGTGGCCCCTTTCTTTGAGATAACTCTGCACTATTGCGAGCTGTAAATGCCACCTCCAGCTTAGCTGTGCAGAAGAAGAACAACAAGAAGAAGAAATATCTCGAAATATGTCCGTCAGGCCCCTTCCCTTGAGATAAATCTGCAAATATCTCGGAAACGAAGCGAGCTATGGCAAAATGTTAAGCGACCTTTTTTGTAGAGAATTAAGTTTCCTACTTTTTATGTTCTATGATATTTTTTGATCAGATGCGTAGTTCTCGAGATATATCAAGATATTTAAAAGTTCCGAAGCCCCACCAACATAATAGAGATACAGAAACACCGTGGCCCCTTTCTTTGAGATAACTCTGCACTATTGCGAGCTGCAAATGCCACTTCCAGCTTAGCTGTGCAGAGGAAGAACAACAAGAAGAAGAAATATCTCGAAATATGTCCGTCAGGCCAGTTCCTTTGAGCTGAATCTGCAAATATCTCGGAAACGAAGCGAGCTATGGCAAAATGTTAAGAGACGTTTTTTGTAGAGAATTATGTTTCCTACAATTTATGTTCTATGATATTTTTTGATCAGAAGCGTAGTTTTCGAGATATATCGAGATACTTAAAAGTTCCGAAGCCGCACCAACATAATAGAGATACAGAAACACCGTGGCCCCTTTCTTTGAGATAACTGTGCACTAGTGCGAGCCGCAAATGCCACTTCCAGCTTAGCTGTGCAGAAGAAGAACAACAAGAAGAAGAAATATCTCGAAATATGTCCGTCAGGCCCCTTCCCTTGAGATAAATCTGCAAATATCTCGGAAACGAAGCGAGCTATGGCAAAATGTTAAGAGACCTTTTTTGTACAGAATTATGTTTCCTACTTTTTATGTTCTATGATATTTTTTGATCAGATGCGTAGTTCTCGAGATATATCAAGATATTTAAAAGTTCCGAAACCGCACCAACATAATAGAGATACAGAAACACCGTGGCCCCTTTCTTTGAGATAACTCTGCACTAGTGCGAGCCGCAAATGCCACTTCCAGCTTAGCTGTGCAGAAGAAGAACAACAAGAAGAAGAAATATCTCGAAATATGTCCGTTAGGCCCCTTCCCTTGAGATAAATCTGCAAATATCTCGGAAACGAAGCGAGGTATGGCAAAATGTTAAGACACCTTTTTTGTAGAGAATTAAGTTTCCTACTTTTTATGTTCTATGATATTTTTTGATCAGATGCGTAGTTCTCGAGATATATTAAGATACTTAAAAGTTCCGAAGCCGCACCAACATACTAGAGATACAGAAACACCGTGGCCCCTTTCTTTGAGATAACTCTGCACTATTGCGAGCTGTAAATGTCACTTCCAGCTTAGCTGTGCAGAAGAAGAACAACAAGAAGAAGAAATATCTCGAAATATGCCCGTCAGGCCCCTTCCCTTGAGATATATCTGCAAATATCTCGGAAACGAAGCGAGCTATGGCAAAATGTTAAGAGACCTTTTTTGTAGAGAATTATGTTTGCTACAATTTATGTTCTATGATATTTTTTGATCAGAAGCGTAGTTTTCGAGATATATCGAGATATTTAAAAGTTCCGAAGCCGCACCAACATAATAGAGATACAGAAACACCGTGGCCCCTTTCTTTGAGATAACTCTGCACTAGTGCGAGCCGCAAATGCCACTTCCAGCTTAGCTGTGCAGAAGAAGAACAACAAGAAGAAGAAATATCTCGAAATATGTCCGTCAGGCCCCTTCCCTTGAGATAAATATGCAAATATCTCGGAAACGAAGCGAGCTATGGCAAAATGTTAAGCGACCTTTTTTGTAGAGAATTATGTTTCCTACAATTTATGTTCTATGATATTTTTTGATCAGATGCGTAGTTCTCGAGATATATCAAGATATTTAAAAGTTCCGAAGCCGCACCAACATAATAGAGATACAGAAACACCGTGGCCCCTTTCTTTGAGATAACTCTGCACTATTGCGAGCTGCAAATGCCACTTCCAGCTTAGCTGTGCAGAAGAAGAACAACAAAAAGAAGAAATATCTCGAAATATGTCCGTCAGGCCCCTTCCCTTGAGATAAATCTGCAAATATCTCGGAAACGAAGCGAGCTATGGCAAAATGTTAAGCGACCTTTTTTGTAGAGAATTAAGTTTCCTACTTTTTATGTTCTATGATATTTTTTGATCAGATGCGTAGTTCTCGAGATATATCAAGATATTTAAAAGTTCCGAAGCCCCACCAACATAATAGAGATACAGAAACACCGTGGCCCCTTTCTTTGAGATAACTCTGCACTATTGCGAGCTGCAAATGCCACTTCCAGCTTAGCTGTGCAGAGGAAGAACAACAAGAAGAAGAAATATCTCGAAATATGTCCGTCAGGCCAGTTCCTTTGAGCTGAATCTGCAAATATCTCGGAAACGAAGCGAGCTATGGCAAAATGTTAAGAGACGTTTTTTGTAGAGAATTATGTTTCCTACAATTTATGTTCTATGATATTTTTTGATCAGAAGCGTAGTTTTCGAGATATATCGAGATACTTAAAAGTTCCGAAGCCGCACCAACATAATAGAGATACAGAAACACCGTGGCCCCTTTCTTTGAGATAACTGTGCACTAGTGCGAGCCGCAAATGCCACTTCCAGCTTAGCTGTGCAGAAGAAGAACAACAAGAAGAAGAAATATCTCGAAATATGCCCGTCAGGCCCCTTCCCTTGAGATATATCTGCAAATATCTCGGAAACGAAGCGAGCTATGGCAAAATGTTAAGAGACCTTTTTTGTAGAGAATTATGTTTGCTACAATTTATGTTCTATGATATTTTTTGATCAGAAGCGTAGTTTTCGAGATATATCGAGATATTTAAAAGTTCCGAAGCCGCACCAACATAATAGAGATACAGAAACACCGTGGCCCCTTTCTTTGAGATAACTCTGCACTAGTGCGAGCCGCAAATGCCACTTCCAGCTTAGCTGTGCAGAAGAAGAACAACAAGAAGAAGAAATATCTCGAAATATGTCCGTCAGGCCCCTTCCCTTGAGATAAATATGCAAATATCTCGGAAACGAAGCGAGCTATGGCAAAATGTTAAGCGACCTTTTTTGTAGAGAATTATGTTTCCTACAATTTATGTTCTATGATATTTTTTGATCAGATGCGTAGTTCTCGAGATATATCAAGATATTTAAAAGTTCCGAAGCCGCACCAACATAATAGAGATACAGAAACACCGTGGCCCCTTTCTTTGAGATAACTCTGCACTATTGCGAGCTGCAAATGCCACTTCCAGCTTAGCTGTGCAGAAGAAGAACAACAAGAAGAAGAAATATCTCGAAATATGTCCGTCAGGCCCCTTCCCTTGAGATATATCTGCAAATATCTCGGAAACGAAGAGAGCTACGGCAAAATGTTAAGAGATCTTTTTTGTAGAGAATTAAGTTTCCTACTTTTCATGTTCTATGATATTTTTTGCTCAGATGCGTAGTTCTCGAGATATATCAAGATATTTAAAAGTTCCGAAGCCGCACCAACATAATAGAGATACAGAAACACCGTGGCCCCTTTCTTTGAGATAACTCTGCACTATTGCGAGCTGTAAATGCCACTTCCAGCTTAGCTGTGCAGAAGAAGAACAACAAGAAGAAGAAATATCTCGAAATATGTCCGTCAGGCCCCTTCCCTTGAGATAAATCTGCAAATATCTCGGAAACGAAGCGAGCTATGGCAAAATGTTAAGAGACCTCTTTTGTAGTGAATTAAGTTTCCTACTTTTTATGTTCTATGATATTTTTCGATCAGATGCGTAGTTCTCGAGATATATCAAGATATTTAAAAGTTCCGAAGCCGCACCAACATAATAGAGATACAGAAACACCGTGGCCCCTTTCTTTGAGATAACTCTGCACTATTGCGAGCTGCAAATGCCACTTCCAGCTTAACTGTGCAGAAGAAGAACAACAAGAAGAAGAAATATCTGGAAATATGTCCGTCAGGCCCCTTCCCTTGAGATAAATCTGCAAATATCTCGGAAACGAAGCGAGCTACGGCAAAATGTTAAGAGACCTTTTTTGTAGAGAATTATGTTTCCTACTTTTTATGTTCTATGATATTTTTTGATCAGATGCGTAGTTCTCGAGATATATCAAGATATTTAAAAGTTCCGAAGCCGCACCAACATAATAGAGATACAGAAACACCGTGGCCCCTTTCTTTGAGATAACTCTGCACTATTGCGAGCTGTAAATGCCACTTCCAGCTTAGCTGTGCAGAAGAAGAACAACAAGAAGAAGAAATATCTCGAAATATGTCCGTCAGGCCCCTTCCCTTGAGATATATCTGCAAATATCTCGGAAACGAAGCGAGCTATGGCAAAATGTTAAGAGACCTCTTTTGTAGAGAATTAAGTTTCCTACTTTTTATGTTCTATGATATTTTTCGATCAGATGCGTAGTTCTCGAGATATACCAAGATATTTAAAAGTTCCGTAGCCGCACCAACATAATAGAGATACAGAAACACCGTGGCCCCTTTCTTTGAGATAACTCTGCACTATTGCGAGCTGCAAATGCCACTTCCAGCTTAACTGTGCAGAAGAAGAACAACAAGAAGAAGAAATATCTGGAAATATGTCCGTCAGGCCCCTTCCCTTGAGATAAATCTGCAAATATCTCGGAAACAAAGGGAGCTACGGCAAAATGTTAAGAGACCTTTTTTGTACAAAATTGGGATTCCTACTTTTTATGTTCTATGATATTTTTTGATCAGATGCGTAGTTCTCGAGATATATCAAGATATTTGAAAGTTCCGAAGCCGCACCAACATAATAGAGATACAGAAACACCGTGGCCCCTTTCTTTGAGATAACTCTGCACTATTGCGAGCTGCAAATGCCACTTCCAGC